>NW_011495045.1:1947971-1977462 GCF_000754665.1 Bison bison bison | reverse complement strand
CTTAAATGTTGCTGTTCCCTGGGATTTGTGACCTGGCTTTCGCACTCTCATCCACTCTATGGAGTCAGATCATCTATAGCTTGGAATCCCGAATCACTATAGACAAAGAAGTATAGAACTCTCTACACTAAAATTACTTCATCTGTTAAATGGGCATGATAATATTATTACCTATAACTTCAAGGGCTGAAATTTATACACTAAGATACATTTCTGAAAATCCATAGAAAGCAATATCTGACACATGCAAAGTGCCATATAAACATTTCACTTTCCCCTCCTTTGGCTTCAACCATTATATATGTAGACAATTCACAAAACTTCTATATTGTAGCATTCATTATATTGTACTATCTACAGTGTTCTTCTATTAGATTTCTAGTTCCTCAAGAGGATGTTAATTCAATCATGTAATTATGAAGGCTAACACATAGTAAGCACTCAAGAAATGTGCATAGAATAAATGGGTAAAATTTTTTAAGATCATCCAACTGCTTATGCTGGACCCCTCCTTTAATCTTCAGTGCATTCCCCACTCCTGAATCATACCAAATCTTTAACTACGCATTGATACCGTCTATGATCTACCGACTTTTGCCAGCTCTAGCTCCTGTTATTCCTCTTGTATACCAGTAAAAACCAATAGACCCTCCCAAATCTGATGTTTCCAAAAAGCCCCCAAAATGCCAGTCAAGCCTTTATTACTGGAGTAGTTACAGTCTCTTGCTGTATTTCTATTACTGGTGCTAATACTACACAAAATAGACAACACACCTGCAAGTAATATTTGGAAAGGTTAGAAAGGACCTAAAAATGATAGTAAATATTATAAGCTCTTGAATAAAAAAAAAAAAAAAGTGAGAAATAGAGCTGAAAGGGCCCATAAAGAACATCTATTCCAAGATACTTTGAGCCAGTTGAGAATCTGCTCACGGCCACATAGTGATCCACTGGCAGCACAGAAGTCAGCCTCCCAGGCCATTAGACCTTCTAGGTCAGGCTAACAAAGCAGGTTCACTTTATCCCAGTGTGGTCACTCATAGGACTCTCTCCTGGCCCCAACACTAAGCTGGAAAATGCAGGACTTACTTGTGTACATGACACGGAGAAGCCAAATCCTGGTGGTCTTTGTCAAAGAACTGAATCATTAGAAAAGACCCTGACACTGGGGAAGACTGAAGGCAGGAGAAGAAGGGGACGACAGAGGATGAGATGGTTGGATGGCATCACTGACTCAATGGATATGAGTCTGAGTAAACTCTGGGAGTTGACGATGGACAGAGAAGCCTTGTGTGCTGCAGTCCATGGGGTTGCAAAGAGTTGGACACGACTGAGTGACTGAACTGAACTGAACAATCTGGCAGTTAATGATAAAAGCTAATCTTAAACCCCAAACCTATAATCTAACACTTCTGATGGATTTACAGTAGACTACAAGTATCAATCTTAATTTTTTCTTTAACTTAGAGATAACTCAATATTTTCTCTTCCTTCTTTCACTTTCTGTTATCCTCAAAGGAACATCACAAAAATACCATGTACCAGCTGTACAGAGAAGGGCAAAAATCTTAGAGTTGGATATATGCCAGAAGGCAGCGATCAATGGAGTTGCGTTTAGAATTTAGATGAGACTCATGTTAAAAGCAATTCAATGAGGCTGAAGCTCTACAACAATATACTTTCTATTTTTCAAAAAGCTGCACTAATATAAATAAATGAATAAGACTGAGATTGTGTATCATTTTCAACTGAATGAAATGAAATGACTTTAGAAAATCAAAACCAAATGTGTCTGTAATAAAGGGGAAAACTGATGCACACAGCTGAAAATCAAGATAAGTAAAATAAAACAATTGGTCTTAATTCTAGCAGTGATTATCTTACAGTTCAGAGACAGACAAGCAATATGTTTCTTGATAAAGGCACTTCTGGATCATGCATATGCTATTTCTGCACTGTTTTCCAAGCTTAACAACTGATCTGGAATTGCAAGAAACTTACTCTCTCAAGAAAAGATAAAATGAGGCTATATTAACAAAAAGAGCCTACCTCCTCCTCAATAACACTATAAACTCTTACTAGACCAGGTACATGACTGACTCAGCAAGTACTTGTTATGATGTTTAAGGAGCAAATACTTAATTCACACAAAATGTGCATAGAAAGTATTTGAATAACCAGAGTCTATGGCAAGAACAAGGTAAACTAAATGAAAAAACCCTACTCATGGAAAGAAAATCACATCTTTGATTAGATGATCCTTCAAGTTCTAAATATTTCTCAGTTCTCTGCCAGTTATTATTTCAATTTATGAAGCTACAGTAATTACACATAGGGAACATTCATAATAATGTCTGCTTCATTACTTCTGCGCTCCTTATTTTTAAATAAAATACAATTCAATAGCTCTCACTTTGTCCCAGTGGGCATGAACAACAGAAACCTACACAACATTTTAGGGCTACCAAGCCACGTCATACATTTTTTAAATTAATTAATTAATTTTATTTATTTATTTATTTTTTTAAGTTAATGGTCTTTTTATTGGAAAAAAAAAGACTAGCATTTACAACTTGGAATGGACGTGAATTGTGAATTCTTGAACAGCAGTGTTGATGGTTGTGCTGAGGTCCACAGCCACAGCCTACTCTGCCGGCTCCAAGTCACAGTTCGGAAGGTTTTAAAAACAGAGAGTCCAAAGATGCTCCCTTGATAAAAGTTTCTTTTTAAAAATTTGTATGAATGGTGATAGCCTGACACACATTCCACTCAGCACAACGCGGACAACGCCGCAGACACAGATGGGCGCACCACCAGCGCGTCACGGTCGCCAGGGGGCGGTAGAGAGGCCCGCCCTGCAGCAGGGGCGCTCCGCCTGGACAGTTACCCACATGGCATCCTGAGGCGAGCCAATTTTAAACGCCTCTTCTCAGTAAACCGGCTACAATTTACACTAACAATTTGAACTAGAACCCCTCTGAGTAGGTTTTGAATTTGTTTTTTCACTTTTTCATTTTTAATACAAACGCCTGACTGTGCTCAATTGTCAAGCTGGGCATGCATGAAAAACTGGCCAGCCCGAACAGTGTGATTAATCAATAAAAAATTAATTAATTTTAATTGGAGGCTAATTACAATATTGTAGTGGATTTTGCCATACATTGACATGAATCAGCCACGGGTGTACATGTGTTCCCCATCCTGAACCCCCCTCCCGCCTCCCTTCCCATCCATCTGGGTCATCCCAGTGCACCGGCCCTGAGCATCCTGTCTCATGCATCGAACCTGTACTGGCGATCTATTTCACATATGATGATATACATGTTTCAATGCTATTCTCTCAAATCATCCCACCCTCGCCTTCTCCCAGAGTCCAAAAATCTGTTCTTTACATCTGTGTCTCTTTTGCCGTCTCGCATATATGGTCATCATTACCATCTTTCTAAATTCCATATATATGCATTAATAAACTCTATTGGTGTTTTTCTTTCTGACTTACTTCATTCTGCATAATACGCTGCAGTTTCACTCACCTCATTAGAACTGATTTAGTGAAGAAAACAGAAAATTCATTGGGGCAGAAAGATTTAACAGCACAATGATTACGGTGCTTCTTTTAGAAAATACACATTTTATTTTTTAACTTGCATGAGAATGAAAAGAACACTGATTTTCTCATTTCAGAGAAAGTAGTCAATAAGTTTTAGGGTGTGAAACATCATACTTCTTAGAACAAGAGGATTTTAAAAAGAAATGTGCATTTGAGGAATATAAATTATTAACTTTCTTTCATAGCTTTCATAAAACATGGATGACGCTAGGGACTAAAGTTCTTAATTCTTCTCAAGTTACAAGAGTTATAATACCCTGCATATTCCTAAACTCACAAATTAAAGCATCCTGGTTAAAAACACATATAGAGATGTAGTCTACCACAACATTTTTTAAAAGAACCATTTTTAAATTGAAGTATGACATATATTCAGGAAAGTGCAGAAATCATAAGAATACAGCTTGATGAATTTTCCAATCATGTATCCACAATACAGAATAAGAACTCAGAATACTCCCAAGTTATCTAGAAGCCCATCCTCATGCTCATTTCCAGCAACAACCCTTATTTTCCTCTAAAGGAAATCCCACCACCCTGGCTCTAATGCCAAATGTTAGTTTTACTTTAAAAAAAAAAAAAAAATTCATGTAAACAGAATACTATAATGTTTACTCTTTTGTGTCTGGCTTATTTTGCTCGGTATTTGTGAAATCTGTATTGCTGCCGCTGCTGCTGCTGCTAAGTCGCTTCAGTCGTGTCCGACTCTGTGCAACCCCATAGACGGCAGCCCACCAGGCTCCCCCGCCCTGGGATTCTCCAGGCAAGAACACTGGAGTGGGTTGCCATTTCCTTCTCCAATGCATGAAAGTGAAAAGTGAAAGTGAAGTTGCTTAGTCATGTCCAACTCTTCGCAACCCCATGGACTGAAGCCTACCCAGCTCCTCCATCCATGGGTTTCTAGGCAAGAGTACTGGAGTGGGGTGCCATTGCCTTCTCCAGAAATCTGTATTGCATGTAACAATCTTTTGAAACTCTATACAGCTGACCCTTGAACAGCACAGGTTTGAATGGTGTGGGTCCACTTACATGTGAACTATTTTCATAATACATGCTACAGTACTACATGATCATGGTTAATTGAATCTGCAGACTAGGTACTGCAAATACAGAGGCTTGATTGTGAAATTATACTTGGATTTTTCACTGTGTGTGGGTTGGCATCCCTAACTTCCATATTGTTCAAGGATCAACTGTAATGTTTAATTGTACTAAACACAAGTTTTATCTATTCTATACCTTGAGTTATTGCCACAATTTGATGATTACAAACAGTGCTGCTTTGTGAGTATCTTCTGGTAAACATGCATGCATTTCTATTGGATGTATACCCAGGAGAGGAAGTGTGAGACATAGCATAGGTATACGTTCAGCTTAGACACTGCCTAAACTACTAAAAAGGAAAAGGAAAGTTTACAGAATTACAGTGACTTTGTACCTAAATATACAGTGAATTAGGGAAAAAAGAGAACAGAAACCTGTTTTTTTTTTTTTTTTAACCTACAAATTAGGTACACAACCTTAACCAAGTCACTTACCTAGCTTCTCCACAGTAAAACTTTTCAACTGCCAGATAACCATAATGGCTTAGACTTATTAATATAAAGTGATTAATCAAGTATGATAATCTTGATGAAAGTGTTTTGAAAAGGATAAAATGCTAGATGATATTACAGAAAATTTATTCTACCAACACAGTCTATAAACAACAAATTCTGGAGTTCTTATCAAGTAAAGAATCTTTGAATCCTATTTAATAAAGAAAATGAAAAAATATTCCTGCATAAAATATTGCAGACATCTGCTTACATTTTTACCTAAAGTGAGAATATAGCAAACAGGAAATCATTTAATGTTGCTGATAATAACTGCAATAAGAGTAACAAAATTAGCTAAACAGAGCTCTATAGTTATATTACATATATAATTCTTTAGAGGATTAAAAAAAAGATGTCAGTGAGAAAAACAAGTCTTCTCAACAACATTTCTACTATATTTGATTACCTCCATGAACAAATTCTTTTACCCACTAACACTTTATAACACTGTCTTATGGTGCTCTCTCACAGAAGTGAGAGCTTATTACGTGTGTGTGTGTGTGTTAGTTGCTTAGTCGTGTCCGACTCTCTGCAACCCCATAGACCGTAGCCCACCAGGCCCCTCCGTCCATGGGATTCTCCAGGCAAGAACACTGGAGTGGTCTGCCATTTCCTTTTCCAAGCTTATTATAAGAGAGCTTATTATTATTAAGCTTTATTTTAGCTTAAAAAGGCAGCAATAAAGCTTGGCCACTTTATACTCCACAAACAACAGTAGTGAGTAAAAAATTCACCACCACCACCACCTCCTCACCCAAGAGGTTTCCTTAAGTCACTAAAATGTATTTCACACAGGAATAGAAGATAGCATAAATGCTTGAAAATCCACCCACCAGTGCAGGAGACACAAGAGATGTGAGTTCAATCCCTGGGTCGGGAAGATCCCTGAGAGTAGGAAATGGTAATCACCTTCACTATTCTTACCTGGAAAATTCCATGGACAGAGAAGCCTGGAGGGCTACAGCCAATGGGGTCACAAAGAGTAGGACATGACTGAGTGTGCACACACAAACACCAAGATCAGGATGCCCTTTAGGAACTAATACAAAACTTGTAATCATTGACTGTTCAAGGAGTCTGGCTTAGGATGATGGAGTAGGAAGATCCTGAGCTCATTTCCTCCTACAGACATACAAAATATAAAACTACAGGACTATCTCTGAGGACAAACTGAAGACTAGCAGAGCAGATTTTTCACAATTAAAGTATATGAAGAAAAGGCCACACTGAGACTGGCAGGAAGGGCACAGCCAAGTCCAGTCAGAATCCATACCCCTGGCACAAAGACGCACAAGCAGGAGGGATGTCACAACCACGGAGGTCTCCCCTGAAGAGCTGGGGTTCCAAGTTCCATGCTGGGTAACCTCCACAGGGGAGCTCACGCCAGGAGGATGAGCTCCCATTACATCTGGTTTGAAAACTAGTGGAGTTTCTGTCTGGAAGAGCTGGAAGACGACTGTGGGAAACCGAGACTCTTCTTAAAGGGCTTGCACATGAACTCACTCACTCCAAGTCCCAGCACAGAGGCAGCAACTTAAAAAACATCTGGGTAATACAAGGAGATTCACTGACTAATTTTAGGGTGTGTGCCAGAGGGACATGGATTTGGTAGAAGTTTCTCCTAGGACAAAAACGCTGGCAAGAGCCTGCTTTTTTATTCTCCTCGCACCTAGTTGGCCTGGCACTGGTGGCACGTCTGTCACCTCTCCATCAATCTAGCTAACACCATGAACTCTGCTCCTACATCCCCCTGAGAACTGCCCTGCCCAGCACTCCTTCAAAGCATCTCCCATTCCCAGAGGCAAGCACCAGCACACCTGTAAGATATCAGCCAGTCACACTGGGGGCCAGCTCCACACATCAGTATGCCCAAAGCAGTCCCAGCCAGCCAAGGACAAGCTCCATCCACTAGGATGTCCACGACAGTCGACAGCCATAGCAGAGCCACCCAGCCAGTGGGCCTTGGGGCCAAATACACCCACAGCAATCATGGCTCAACAACAGTAAAAGGACCATGCAGGGGATACCCCTAGAGCACTTGGCCCTGGTGACAGGGCTTTAAATGGAAAAGAAAAGGCCATAACCAGAGACAAAAGAATTATGGAACAACAACCAAAAAAATCTCACTGGTAAAAGCAAACATACAGTAAAGATAGTGTATCAAGTATTAAAACTATCTTTATAAAGAATTAGTTTAAGCAATTCACAAAATTTTAAAATGCACAACATGACATCAAAAACATAAAATATTGGGGGGGGGGTGACAGAAATGTAGCACATTTAGAATGCCCTCAAACCTAAGTGACCATAAATTTAAATAGACTACTATAAATGTAGGTGTTACATATGAACCTCATGGTTTACCAAAAACCTAACAAGATACACAAAAAATAAAGAAAAGGAAATACAAAGGATTATGAGATGACTACAAATAATTAATTAAACAGCAACAAACTGGACAACCTAGAAGAAATGGATAAATTCCTGCTGCTGCTGCTGCTAAATCACTTCAGTCGTGTCCAACTCTGTGCAACCCATAGACGGCAGCCCACCAGGCTCCCCCGTCCCTGGGATTCTCCAGGCAAGAACACTGGAGTGGGTTGCCATTTCCTCCTCCAATGCATGAAAGGGAAAAGTGAAAGGGAAGTCGCTCAGTCGTGTCCGACTCTTCGCGACCCCATGGTCTGCAGCCTACCAGGCTCCTCTGTCCATGGGATTTTCCAGGCAAGAGTACTGGAGTGGGGTGCCATTGCCTTCTCCAGGATAAATTCATAGAAACATACAATTTCCCAAGACTGAATGAAAAATAAATAGAAAATCTGAACAGACCAATCACTAGTAATGAAATCGAGTCAGTAATCAAACAATTCCCAACAAACAAAAATGTAGCACAAGAAGGCTTCACAGGTGACTTTTATCAAACATTTAAAGAAGAGTTAACAACTATCCTCAAACGATTACAAAAAACTGAAGCAGGAATCCTTCCAAATCCAAGGAAGGATGCAAAGAGGTCAGCATCTCCCCACTACCAATATCAGATAAAGATATTTCAAAAAGAGAAAATTACAGGCCAACACCAATGATAAAGAGAGATGCAAAACCCAACAAAATATTGGTAAAGATAAATCAACAGTACATTAAAATGATCATACATCATAACCAAGTGAGACTTATCCTAAGGATGCAAGAATGGTTTAATATCTTCAAATCAATCAATATACCATACTATCAAATTAAAGGATAAATATCATATGATCATGTCAATAGGCACAGAAAAAGCATCTGAAAAAATTCAGCCTCCATTTACAACACAGACTCCACAGAAAGTGAACACAGAAGGAACATGCCTCAATATAATAAAGGCTATATATGACAAACTCACAATTAACATAATAAGCAACAATGAAAGGCTGAAAGCTTTTTCTCTAAGATTAGGAATACGACAAGAATGCCTACTCTCACCACTTTTTTTCAACATAGTATTGGAAGTCCTAACCACAGAAACCAGACAGGAAAAAGAGATAAAATGCATCCAAATTGGAAATGAAGAAATAAAAGTCACTATTTGCCAATGACATAACACTACATATATAGAAAAGCCTAAATACTCCAACAAAAAACTATCAGAATAAATGAATTCAGTAAAGTTGCAGGATACAGAAATCAATTGTATTTCCACACACTAATAATGTTCTAAAAAAAAAATCAAGAAACAAGCCCATTTACTATCAAATCACAAAGGATAAAATACCTAGGAATAAAATAACTAAGGAGATGAAAACCTGCATTCTGAAACCTATTGGACACAGATGAAAGAAACGGAAGACAACACAAATAAATGGAAAGGTACACCTTGCACATAGACTGGAAGGATTAATACTGTTCATACATCCCAAAGCAATCTGCAGATTCAATGCAATTTCTATCAAAATATCAATGGCATCTTTCACAGAACTTTAATACATAATCCTAAAATCTATTGGAACTTCAAAAGACACCAAGCAGCCAAAGCATCTTAAGAAAGGTGAACAAAGCTGCAAGTATCGTGGGCCCTGATTTCAAAGTATATTATAAAGCTATAGTAATCAAAACTGCATCTTAATAGTACAAAAACAGACACATGGATCAATGAAATAGAAAAGAGAGTTCAGAATTAAGCCCATGCTTATATACAATCAATTAATTTGTGACAAAGGAACCAAGAATATACACTGAGGCAAAGAAGCCCCTTCAATAAAAGCTACTTGTGAAAGAAGAAAAATGGACTACTTACCAATAAAATATACAGAAGTCAACTCAAAATGGATTAAAGATTTAAATGTAAACCCTAAAACCATAAAATACAAGGGGGAAAAAACACAGGCAATATATATGCTCTTTGACATGGGTCTTAGCAATATTTTTTTTTTGGCTCTGTCTCCTGAAAGACTGATCTGTCTTTCAGGATCAATGAGATAGAAATGAGAGTTCAGAATTGTCACTGTGCTTATTTAACTTATATGCAGAGTACATAACACAAAATGCCAGGCTGGATGAAGCACAAGCTGGAAACAAGATTGCCAGAAGAAATATCAACAACCTCAGATATGCAGATGACACCATCCTAATGGCAGAAAGCAAAGAGGAACTAAAAAGCCGCTTGATGAAGGTGAAAGAGGAGAATGAAAAAGCTGGCTTAAAATTCAACATTCAAAAACTAAGATCATGACATCCAGCCCCACTACTTCATGGCAAATAGATGGGGAAACAATGGAAACAGTGACAGATTTATTTTCTTGGGCTCCAAAATCACTGTGGACAGTGACTGCAGCTACAAAATTAAGAGTCTTGCTTCTTGGAAGAAAAGCTATGACCAACCTAGACAGCATATTAAAAAGCAGAGACATTACTTTGCAGACAAAGGTCCATCTTGTCAAAGCTATGGTTTTTCTAGTAGTTGTGCACATATGTGAGAGCTGGACAATAAAAAAAGCTGAGCAACAAAGAATTGATGCTTTTGAACTGTGGTGCTGGAGAAGACTCTTGAGAGTCCCTTGGACTGCAAGAAGATCAAACCAATCTTAAAGAAAATTAACGCTGAATATTCATTGAACATAAATTCAACATTCATTGATGCTAAAGTTCCCGTACTGTGGCCACCTGATATGAAGGGCCAACTCATTGGCAAAGACCATGATGCTGGGAAAGACTGAAGGCAGGAGGAGAAGGTAACAACAGAGGACGAGATGGTTAGGTGGCATCACTGATTCAACAGACATGAGTCTGAGCAAACTCTGGCAAACAGTGACGGACAGGGAAGCCTGGCATGCATGGGTCAAAAAGAGTCGGACAGGGCTGAGGGACTGAACAACAACAACTCCTCAGGGAAGCTCAAGAATAGCAAAAATAAACAAATGGAAATCCATCAAATTAAACAGCTTTAGCACAGTGAAGGAAATCATCAATAAAACAAAAAGGAAGCCTACAGAGTGAATGGCAGAAGATATTTGCAAATGATATACCTGAATAAGGGATTAATAACCAAAATACACAGAGAAGTTACACTCAAAATCAAAAACACTAAACGACCTAATTAAAAATTAGGCAGAGGACATGAATAGACATTTTCCCAAGAAAGACATTCAGATGACCAACAGACACAGGAAAAGATGCTCAAAGAAATGCAAATCAAAACCACAATGACACATTGCTGCATACCTGTTAGAATAGCTATTAGCAAAAAGACAACAAAAAACAAGAATTGGTGAGGATGTAGCAAAAGGAAACTCTCAGGCACTACTGGTAGGAATGTAAATTGGTACAGCTACTATGAGAAATAGTATTTAAGTTCTTCAGAAAATTAAAACTAGAATTACCATATGATCCAGCAATTCCATTTATAATTAGTTATTCAAAGAAAATGAAAACACTAATTAGAAAAGACATATGCACCCCTATTTTCATTGCAGCACTATTTACAGTAGCCAAGGTAGGAAACTGAAATGTCCACTGACGAATGAATAGATAAAGAGGATGTGGTATATATACACTGTGGACTACGATTCAGCCATAAAAAAGAGTGACACCTTGCCATTTGTGACAATATGGATGAAACTAGAGGGTATTACGCTAATTAAAATAAGTCAGACAAATACCATATGATTTCACTCATATACTGAATCTAAAAAACAAAACAAAATAAAATAGATACAGACTCACAGATACAGAGAACAACCCGGCAGTCATCAGAGCAGAGGGGAGTGCAGCAGAACAGGTAAAGGGGATTAAGACATACTAACTTAGAGTTATAAAATAAATAAGTCATGGGCATATAATATACAGCATAGGGAACATACTTGATAATATTCCAATAACTGTGTATGGTGACAGATGGTTACCAGACTTATTGTGGTGGTAAATTCATAAGGTACACAAATGTTGAATCACTATGCTGTACAACTAAAATTAATGTAATACTCTATTTGACCTATACTTCAATTAAATTTTTAAAAAGAATATAAATCATCATATTATCTATAACTTAAGATAAGGAGGATAAACCATGACTGAGTATAAAGGGCATCAAAAGGATTACTTGATTCTGTTTGGTCCAATCTGAACGGAGAATCCTAATGTTTTGGAATAGATCTAAAGGACCACCCAACTAAGCAGAATCCAACAGACCATTTAAAAATACAATGTTCATCTATAACATATACAAAAGAGTGTATATATATATATATATATATTCAATATATATTTAAATATTTATCCATTTATTTTCTACATATGAGAGAGAATGTAAGCACACAAGTGCTTTTCTGACACCTTATTCAAATATGTTGAGTCTATTTTCCTCCAATTTTATGTGGTTAGAACACTTTTATTTTGCAAATTTTAGAAAATAAAACAAAATTATTTAAGGTTTTTTTTCAGTACTCTAACAACTCCTCTCAACCCTCTCCATGTATGCCATCCCTCTTTTCAAGAATGAAGGCTAATTCTCTCCCTTTGAATATCCACTGATTTTTTTTTTTTTTTTTTTTGGCTGCAGCTGGGTCTTAGTTGTGTCATGTGGTATCTAGTTCCCTGACCAGGGATCAAACCTGTGTCCCCTGAATTGGGAGTGCGGAGGTCTTAGCCACTGGACAACCAAGGAAGTCCCTCCTAAAACGGTCATTAAATTCTGTCTCAAAAATTGTCTCAAATTAATCTGGTATAAATATGACTTGTTTTCTCAAAAATTTCTTCTTGTTCTCAGGGTTAATGGCTCGCATAGCACACGCTTAAGATCATCCTTAATCTTAACAACCCCCTGCATGGCCTTCAGTGGTCATGAGCCAGGAGGTGAAGACAGACCTACATCTTTATGCTCACTCTTTCACTGTCTAACCATGTTGCAATTTTAATAAGATTGCAATTATTCAAGCAATCTATGTCAAATGGCATCAAATATTCAACATGACATTGCCAACAAAGTAGTTTTAGCAGGATCCATTGATGTGGATGATCAAAAAGTTTTTGTGAGCAAGGTACTGAATGACAGAATGAAGTCTCATAACTCCAATGGAGGCTAGGTTCCAAAACCACAGGCAAGGTGACAATCATCATGATCAAACTACCAAAGAATGTTCCTTTTATCACTCATAAACTACAACAGACATAGCTTTCTGTATTCAATTACACTAAAGCTTGAGATGTCAAAGTTAGTAAAAAGGGGAAAGAAAAGGAAAGTCAATCAATGTGTACACATTAGGACAGGCTTCCCTGGTGGCTCAGCGGTAAAGAAATCACCTGCTGAGGGAGAGACGTGGATTCAATCCCTGGGTCAGGAAAATCCCCTGAAGAAGGAAATAGCAACCCACTCCAGTATTCTCGCCTGGTAAATCTCATAGACAGAAGAACATGACAGGCTACAGTCCATGGGGTCACAAAGGGTCAGACAAGACTGAGCAACTGAGGTACGGATCAAGTATTCTAAAGGGATCCTGATTGCCTAAGAGTTTCATACATTCTGTTTTAATGTTAAACATCTATAACCTTAATGTAGGTTAATGAGTTTGTTTTAAATTGTGCTGAATAAACAAGATGGGCAAGGAGAGGAGCATCAACTTGGAGAGCCTGGGGAATACTGGGTACATTCACAATTCAGCAGAAAGTGAAATGCATACGACACAACTGTGGGCTTCCCTGGTGGCTCAGCAGTAAAGAACCTGCCTGCAATGCAGGAGACTCAGGTTCAATTTCTGGGTCAGGAAGATCCCCTGGAGAAGGAATGGCAACCCACTCCAGTATTCTTGCCTGGAGAATGCCATGGACAGAGGACCCTGGCTGGCTACAGTCCATAGGGTCGCAAAGAGTCAGACACGACTGACATAGCATTATGCTAACTTAAAGAATAAATATACCTGCATTTCATTGATGTGCTCACAAAGTATTTATAAGCATTTACTATGTGCCAGCTATGAAAAATCTCAGTTGCTGTTCACAAGGTGGTTTACAGCCTAGAAGTAACAGAGACTATCACTAAGTACGATGACAGAATAATGTCCAAAACTAGAGTGGAACAGAAAGAAAGAAATGCTTAAATCTCCTGAAGGAGTCAGGAAAGTCTTCAAAAAGGAAATGTGCTAGGAGGAAGAAGCAATGAAGACAGGACATTCTAGGCAGAGGGGAGGTTTGCATAAAAGTAAACAATAAAAGGGAATGTGACAATTTTAACTGATCTCCATGGGCTGGAAGTAATGGTAAATTGTTTCATAATATTTAATTCATAAGAAAAAAACTTGAGTACTAGGATTATAGTGAGGGTGTATAGAAATTAGCGGGAAAATAACTATACTGTATCCGCCAATGGTTATGCAACTACCTGTTCTGTTTCTTTAATGTAACTACTATAAAAAGGGAACTAACTGTGGATAAGAGAAGCAATTTCAGGAGAATAAAGTATTTACTTGCAACTTGTACTTTGGCTTTTGAGAGTACTAAAATGTGAATACTCTTGACTGCCTTGGAAATGAGGTGACAGTATGGCCTTATGCTAAGCATCAAGGCTCTTTTAGTCTAGTAAAGTAGATTTGAATCAGGGCTCTGTAATATCCTTAGCTATGTGATCTTGGGGAAATTGCATAATCCTTCTTCAACTAGGAAATAAAGATAATACAAGCTCACACCATTGTTCATGAGGATTAAAGAAATAATGTATGTGAAGCCTTTAATTACAGTATTTATAACAGAATAGGCAGTCAATAAATGATGAAATGAAATTCTAATTTGCTCAGTTGTATCTGACTCTTTGCGACCTCATGGACTGTAGCCCACTAGGCTCTTCTATCCATGGGATTTCCCAGGCAAGAATACTGGAGTGGGTTGCCATTTTCTTCTCCAGGCGATCTCTCTGACCCAGGGATCACACCCAGGTCTCTTGCACTGCAGGCAGATTCTTTATCATTTGAGGCACCAGGGAAGCCCTAATAAATTATAGCTACTATTAGTTATTATTATGCTTTACACTGGCCTTGAAACTAATGTCATCATCAGTTTATTTATTCCTATTTATTCTGGAAGAAAAAATGGATATTCTTTTTTAAATCTTTTGATAAGTTTAACATTGATGCTACTGAAACTTACAGTATTACTTGGGTTACAACCCTTTATAAGTGTTGAGCTTGTGACTGAGAGTAGTATTAATAACTTCATTTTATTATATTTTAAAATGTGACACCTTAATACATTCAGCACTCCTTGGTATTTCACATATTGTTATAGAGAGAGTTTAAGGCAGAATGAAAAGCACACACATAATCACTCAGAGACCTGGGGTCTGGCCCCATTTTGCTGTTACTTAACTATAAAACCCTGGAAAAATCACCTATTCATTTCAGGCCTCTATTTTCTCACCTGCTAAAGACTGAGTTTCCTCTTTAAAAGTTTACACTCTTGAGAGAGGTGGGAATGGAGATTTACTGTTTAAGGGCCACAGAGTTTCAGTCTATGATGATGAGAGGATTCTGGAAATGGACCGTTGGTAGTTGTTCACAGAAATGTGAATGTAATTAATGCCACCAAATGGCTATATAGCCATAAAAATGGCTAAAGCAGTAAATTTTAGGATATATTTTACCATAATAAAGAATTCTACAGCCAGTGCTCTGTATCCCTTAAATCACTCATTCACCCCCTCATTCACTGAAATATTTATTAAGTGCTTATTATAAACCAAGCACTGTGGTAAGCAATACAAACAAGACTTAGAGCAGAGTGGGAAAAACAGACACCTGTCCACTTAAGTGCTATAAACTATCAGAGGCTTCATAAAAGAGACTGGAGTAGAAGTTACAAAAGGAGGAGTCCATTACATCTGAGAGGGTTGGAAAAATCTTTTTAAGAAAGACCAAGTAGCTGAGTGTTAAAAGAACAGCATGTGGATGATATGCATGACTAGAACTGTTCCTGCTCTCATAGTTAACTCCCATACTTAACTTTTGAATCTTTATGAGTAGAACAGGATGATTCTCTGACAGTAAACACTAGAAGTATCTCTTAATTAATCCAAGATGGTTAAAGGTTCAAATTTAGTAATCCCTTTCTTCATTATCACCAAAGAAAGAGGCTTGGGGAGGAGGGTGGAGGCAGGGGGGTGGTGTTTGGAATTCAAAATCCACTACATTAATCTCCAAGAAAATCACATCAACATTAGAATGACAATAAAAGCTACATGGGTTTTCACTGCTAATTCAGGTAGACACTAAAGGGAAAAAAGTCTATCTATAAAGACTCAATGTTGTTTATACAAGAAGTAGAAGGACAGCATAATGGGTCTTATTATAGCACTAAAATATGGTATTATCTGAATAGCTTGCTTAGAGAAAGTGAATGACTCATTTAGGGCACCATTAAATAAGTGATTGTATCAGTGCAGCAAACAGTGCCCTGTGAGAGTGCAGACCCTTCAAAGCGGGGAGTAATTTACTTTCAGGGAGCACCTTTGCTTTCACTGGGAATTGGGACTATAAACAAATAGTTTCATTATTGTGTTTTCTAAAAGCTGTTTGGTTTAAAATAAACTAATCTTCTAGAGCCCTTGAAATTCTAAACACATTAAAAATGAAGAAAGAAAAAAAAAATGAAGAAAGAGACCAGTTAAATATTTCAGTTATAAATGTCAAAAAAGGAAAAAAAAAGGAAAGAGGTGTTAGAAGGTCTATATGAAACATGGAACGGGGAGGCATTTCCTCTTAAAATAAAAATATTCATTAGGTGGCAGTTAATAAAGCCCTGTCAAAAGGAAATAAATGCAAAGGCTTAAGACCCAGAAAAGGTGAGAATAACCATTACTAACATTTATTAATGTCTACTTGTAGCTCTACGAGGAGAGAAAATCCCCTTAGCAGATGAGGGTACAGTAAGACATACTTTTTGTTACACATTTTGGCTCAGATCAAGGGGTCAGCCAGCAACTGAGATCCAGACTGCTTTCCAGACTTAGTATCTGTTATTAGTATCTGTTATTAGTAATTTTCTATGACTACTCAAGGTATCTGTTATTAGTAATTCTCTATGATTAGTTGTTAGCCTATGTACCACAGATCTGGTTTGTTTTTAAAGAAAAAAAAAAAAAATAGAAGTACAAGAGGTATAAAGTAGCATACAAAAACAGTATGAGGCAGTAAGAATAACTGGAAATGAGGACTCAGGGAGCCTGAGTACACACAGCAGTTCTGCCATCAAAGAAGCCAGGGACGATGTTAAGTCATTTACTTGTTTTTAGCTTTAATTTATTTGAGTACTTTTTTTTTCTTTTAATATTTATTTATTTGGCTGTGCCAGGTTTTATTTGTGGCACGGGGGACCTTCAATCTTCACTGCGGCACATGGGATCTTTGGGTGCGGCAAGTGGGATATTCAGTTGCAGCATGTGGGATCTAGTTCCCTGACCAGGGGTCAGACCTGGGCCCCCTGCACTGCGAAGACAGTCTGAGCTACTGGGCCACCAGGAAAGTCCCTGGGTTCTTAAAAAACAACATGTATGTATGGATTTATGTATTTAAGTAGAAGCACTATCTCAAACAAAAGTTTCCCTGGAAGCTTCTGCACACAGAGAATATAACAGGGCCGCTCTGAATGAAGACAAAATGGAAGCCTGGAGTTCTGCCCAAATAACCCTCCTGTGTCCTGGGGGATACCTCAGCAGAACCCCTAGGCTATTCACTGTACTATTTAAAATCGCTGGAATAGATGAGTGGATGTTTCACATTCATACATTTCATGGACAGGAAAAGTTCAAAAAGATTTTGAAAGAACATAATATCAAAATAAATAAATTGAGGTTTGCTTCATGAAACTATTGCTGGCTGGAGAAAAAGATATTATAAACCAGTTTTAGGAAACACCTCCAGAATATCTCTCAAGGATATTCAAGTTCTAAAATTATACAACTTCTTCTACTCCTATTGTGAAAGAATTAACCAAAACCACTTTAGGTATCCAAGAAAGTATTTTACTATTGTATAAGTACATTAATAAAGTGCCTTAAAGCAATTAAATAAAACAAGGAGAAAATAAAGTTAAAATTTATGGTGGCTATACAATTCAACCTCAAAATGTACAACATCATTTTAAACATTGTTTTCATATAATTTCCCCCATACCTAAAAATAAGAACTATAAGCACCATCAATAATATAGTCCAAGCAATGCTTATCTTTCAGGAAACTAAACTGTTTCCTACTCTTTGCTCCTTCATACTCAGTATTCAGTTTCATCAAGCCACCCAGAGGTTGGTACAAACACTTGAGACCATCAAAGTAACACGAGGACATCTAGCTGGATAATGAGGTAAAGCTGTATTTCTAGGATTATGTAACCACCCTGAATCCAAAAAGCAACGTGGTCTATTCATTATTGCTCCAACTACTTTTTCTGGTGCCAGTTTAAAATTTCTAACTTAAAAGAACATACAATATTCCATTAGCTAAAGTAAAAGTCAAATATTCTTTAATAGTTCAAATATTTCTCTGCTAAAGAAAGTTTAAATATCCAAAGACCTCTATCTCTCAAATCACTAGACACTGGGTACCCCGAAAACTTTCTTAGAAGTTTCAACTTCATATTTCTCTCTAACTCCTGGCACTGCATATAACGTATTTTAGGCAGATCTTAGACATATCTGTTAGCAAAAAGTTGAATCAGCTTTCTGGGAAGTCCATTCCAACTTTATTTTACTACATTCTAACTTCAAAGCAATTTTTCTTCAGAATACTTACTTTGTTGGGAAAAAGATACCACCAAGCATCATTTATAAAATTATAAACTCACAATATCATCAAACCTTCTCTTTTCTGGGTAATAAAGATAATTCTATCAACTTTTATTCTAATATATTTTTCCAATTGCTAAAGTAGCTACACTGTCTTCTGTATTCCTCTCCTGTAACATGAGGTTCGCTAAATGAAGCACAAAACAAGGTAGGAAACAACTCTGGAAGTCTTCCTTTCTCACACTTCTGTTTCTATGCATTGACTTCTTAAAATAGCTATAAATGGGTAAGAACACACCTCTGGTGGTATAGTAAGTCACCACTTTCTTTTACCACTAAGGTATCCTTTAGATATAGATTCAGTGACTGAAGGATGCTCTGCACTGAAGCTGACCAGAAGGCCTCAGAAGGCAACAGCCTCAAGTCACACAACGTTTAACCATATTAAAAAGAAGATAAAATTTACTCTGAAACTTCAGCCACATCCATCACTTAAAGCATGTTTGCACGCATGCGCATACATACACACACACACACACACACACACACACACACACGATTGGAAAACCCATAATCCAGCTCATACATTAATTCTTAGATATCTATCATAGAACCTTGGGCAATCACTTCTTTACAGAGTCCCTCCAACATCTTCTAGGTCTCTTTCCAAAGGGGCACCTGGAAAGCTCCAGAGCCTCCAACTTCTGTAACTTTCATTTGAAAAGAAGCTGGGTACATACAGGGTATGCTAAGTCACTTCAGTCGTGTCCGACTCTGTGCGACCCCACAGACGGCAGCCCACCAGGCTCCCCCGTCCCTGGGATTCTCCAGGCAAGAACACTGGAGTGGGTTGCCATCTGCTTCTCCAATGCATGAAAGTGAAAAGTGAAAGTGAAGTTGCTCAGTCGTGTCCGACTCTTAGCGACGCCATGGATCGCAGCCTAACAGGTTCCTCTGTCCATGGGATTTTCCAGGCAAGAGTACTGGAGTGGGGTGCCACTGCCTTCTCCACATACAGGGTAACCCGAGCTAACTCCTTGGCCTCCGTGAGTCAGCCTGAATCTTTCACTGCTGTCGTCCCTGGTGTCCTGAGGAATGTGAGTCCTGGCTACAACCTGTCCTCTCATCTCTCTGCTAACATCACTCTTCTAAAGGGGCTGCTGTCTCTGAGCACTCACACAAGGCTATGAAATGCAGGCAGCTTGACCACTCAGAACAATACTAAAACACAGTCTCTATTGAAAGCTCCTGGCTGTGCAACAAAGACAAGTCAGTTGTTCTATTCTTTGTTTTCAATACAGCCCTTAGGGCTTGTACATAAATGAAACAACCTTTTGACAAGAAGTCCTCCTCCTTTCTCACACATCGGGAAACAAACACATGACAAACATGGGAAGGGGTGAAGAGCAGAGGGGTGGGCTTGGCTTGAGGAGTTCACTTTAGAGGTCGATCCCAGTGGCAAAATCTAACTCTGAAGGCCTTTACTGCTTTTCATTTCCCAGCTGGCAATGTATCAAAACAAAATATATACAGCAACTTGTAGGGAAAGAGAAGCAGCACAAGAGGCAGGCTCAAGGGTGAGAGCAATTTCTTTCTTACAGTTTAAACCACTATGAAAGATGAAGCATACAGTATCAACAAGTACAGAAAATAAACCATATTTAGTAATATATATAAATATGCACCAATACACACAAAGCAAATACAGTGACAGGCCTTTCTTTTGGCTCCAGATTATACCTTTCATTTTATAATTTCATTCACAGAAAGAAATAGGAGCTTTTTAGTAACATAAAATGGTTTATCTTTATGCTGAACATGCAATATTCATAAAAATCAAATGCTTTCATTAGATTTAAGATTTTCTTCTTAAATTTAAATTTTTCCCACTATAGTTCCTGAGATCTCATTTCTATGCCATGACTGTTCACATCTGCATTTCAAATGTAAATGCAGACTCCACCACCTGATTTAGCAAGTCAGGGTGCATGCACACGGTAGTTCTCGTTTTCGGGCACCTTTGAAGACGGAGTGATATTTAATACTGAATGTAAGCAGTCTTTTCATCTTATACTGAAGAGTAATTGCTTCCCACTTTAGAACTATAGCATGAGTTATCATCTCCGACTTGTTCTCTAAGTGCATGGAAAAAATGACAAAGAACATGATGGGTTTACTCAAGGGAGTCGGATCTTTGCTAACTGCTAAGAAGAAATCACGGCCAGTCAGGCAAAGCACAGTGAGATACAGCATGAGAAATGACATGCATTTCTGTGCCCTGGTTTGTGGGAATCATTTCTATTACATGTCCTCAGAATGCAGAGGCTGAATTTTCCATGGTGTCAAACATACCAGATAAAAATTACAGCTGCACATAGATGACAGTGTTTATAATTGTACACATATTTGAAAGAAACTGTACGTACACAGCTGCTAAAATTTTTGTTTACAGAATTTAGTGAAGGTGGGAGACACAGAGTGATTTCCCTTAGGTTCTAGGAGCTGAAAAAACCGATGCTTTCAGGGTTGTCTGTTATCAAGTTGGGTTCGCATAGGCTGCCTCCTTACTCTGAAGATGAGATACAATAAAATCCTATCAGGTCTGACCCACAGTCAACCATTTCCTATACTTAGTATGCACAAAACAGAATAAGATGGTGAAAGTAGGAAGATGAAGCCCTATAAACAAACTATCTCATTTCTTCACTCTATACCACAGAAGAAACAAACAAATAAGAGAAAGCAAATGACATACATACACAGAGTTAAATCCAATTCAAATGTCATGATGTATAAATAAATATACAATGCATATGGAAAAGAAGAGTATTTAAATTCCATTCAATGCTACAAACATTTTTCTCATTAAAATATAAGCCCTTACCTTTGCTTGTCTCTTACTGGCTTCTCTTCTGGCTTCCCTTTCTTTCAGTCTTTTTTCCTACAAGAAGAGAGGGAAAATTAGCCACCTGTAAACTTATCTAGTAAGTGTAAATCTCACTACACATTCATAACAATTCTTCTTAAGCCAACCGGATAAGGCACATTTACCTTTCCATAGATATTTATTAAGTGTCTACTGTAAGATTGGTGTCAGTTTTCATAATCATTAAAGATGTGCCAAATATGTAATCAAATCACACTTCACTTATTAGCTGTACAGTTTTAGGCAACTTACTCTCATTTTCTCACCCAAACAAGGAGATAACAGAAGCACACATTTCATAAAATTGGTATGAGAATTACATAAAATAACACAAATGCCTAGCACAATGTCTGACATATGACAGGTTCACAATGTTGGCTATTAAAATAAAAAGGAAGACATGTAGTAAAGACTATTTCCCTTCTCCTCTAAGAGTAGAATTTATAAAAGATGTAAAACCCTCATCCTTGGGGTTCTTAGAAAAGTGGCAGTATTTTTCTCAAAAGAAGAACAGAAGATTATTCTTTTAAGCACTTTTTCTCATTGCTTTATAATTTCCCCATTAGTTTTCCAATGCTCATAAAACAGGCAGAAAATGCAGTACCAACATTTTCAAAATAAGAATAACAGATATGTATAATAATAAAATTCAAAACAACAAAATGAAGCTAAAGTTGAAAAAAAATTTGTTTTAAATAGAATGCCTCTTTTCTTCTTCAAAAAATAGTGGTAAAACAATATAAATGCTAGTCTCAATCCAAAATCATAGCTAACAATATATAAATGTATTTCAAATACAATCAACTACCAGATCAATATAAACAGTGAGCAAACAGCAAATAATTTTTTCATGAAGTAATATGAAACTGCAATCATGATTCCCTCTTACATTAAACATTCACTAATGTGAGAATTAACAAGTTTTTTCAGTCCGGACAATCTATCATTGTCAGTATTCTTTACACATGGCTTTCTGCAGATTCAAGAACCAAGTATAATACACACTTGAGAGACAGACTTGAGGTTGCTCTACTGCTCACAGCATTGAGAAGGGCAGGAAATTGCTACAATCCACACTATACACCCCACCTAGGTTTACAGACTCCTTTTTATTAAAAAGTTTCAAAGCAGGTTAGATCTAATTAATGCAAAGAGGAGGAAAGCCCACAGAACTTGCAGATTGAGTTTTCATAGCTTCAGACCACACAGCAGGAAAGATAAATTCTAAGTGAAACTAACAAAAATTCAAATTCAAATGGCAATTGTTCATGTGTCATACACACTAAATAAATCTTGATGCTAAGTTATTCTTTTCTGAGATTATTATTCTTTTTTACACTAGTTTTGGAGAAAATGGCTATTACTTTGACTTCCAAATAAAACATACAACTAAAAGGGCAGGGAAAACTTAAACAATGTGCAGTTATACACGGAAATACTCTAAAGATTATCTGCAAGTTCCAGGATCAAGGTCAGAAGAAAAGAGGAAGAAATCAACAAATCTGTTCATTGTTAAAGAGCTTAGTAAAGTGAGAGAAGCAGTAGTGTTCAGTTGCTTCTGTCGTGTCTCAGTCTTTACGACCCCATGGACCATAGCCCACCAGGCTCCTCTGTCAATGGGATTTTCCGGACAAGAATACTGGAGCGGGTTGCCATGCTCTCCTCCAGAGGATCTTCCCGACTCAGGGATCGAACCCACATCTCCTGCATTGCACAGGATACCACTCTAATGGCAGAAAAGTGAGGAGGAACTAAAGAGTCTCTTTATGAAAGTGAAAAGGCTGGTTTAAAATTCAACACTGAAAAAAACGATCATGACATCCGGCCCCATAACTTCAAGGCAAATAGAAAAGGGAAAAATGCAAGCAGTGACAGATTTCATTTTCCTGGGCTCCAAAAGCACTGTGGATGGTGACTGCAGCCATGAAATTCAAAGACACTTGCTCCTTGGAAGAAAAGTTATGACAAATCTAGACAACATATTAAAAAGCAGAGATGTCACTTTGCCGACAAAAGTCTGTATAGTCAAAGCTACAGGTTTCCCAGTAGTCATGTATGGATGTTAAGAGTTGGACCATAAAGAAGACTGAGCACAGAAGAACTGATGTTTTCGAACTAAGTGCTGGAAAGGACTCGAGAGTCCCTGTGACAGCAAGAACAAAGCAGTCAATCCTAAAGAAAATCAACCCTGAATATTCACTGGAAGCACTGTTGTTGAAGCTGCAATATTTTGGCCACCTGATGTAAAGGGCCACTCACTGGAAAAAAACTCTGATGCTGGGAAAGACTGAGGGCAAGAGAAGGGGGAAACAGAGGATGAGATGGCTGGACTGCATCAATGACTCAATGGACATGATTTAAGCAAACCCGGAGATAGTGAAGAACAGAGAAGCCTGGGATGCTGCAGTTCATGGGGTCAGAAAGAGTCAGACATAGTGACTGAACAAAACAACAAAAACGATATGAATAGTTTTTAGCTTAACAACATGCTTTAGCCAAATGTTACGTTTCCTTTTATTATTAACAGTGGTCTGCTACTGTATGAGCTTCCCTGGAGGTTCAGATGGTAAAGAATCTGCCTGCAATGCCAGAGACCTGGGTTCAATCCCTGGTTGAGAAGATCCCCTGGAGAAGGGAATAGCAACCCACTCCAGTATTCTTGCCTGGAGAATCCCATGGACAGAGGAGCCTGACAAGCTACAGTCCATAGGATCACAAAGTGTCAGACACGACTGAGTGACTCACACACACATACTGCATGGGTAGGCTTCCCTGGCTCAGTGGTAAAGAACCAGCCTGCCAACGTAGGAGACAAAGGTTTGATCCTTGGGTTAGGAAGATCCCCTCAAAGAGGAAATGGAAACCCACTCCAGTATTCTTGCCTGGGAAACCCCATGAAGAGAAGAGCCTGGCAGACTACAGTCCATGGGGCTGCAAAAGAGTTGGGTGCAACTTAGCAACTAAACAACAACAACTGTATGGGTCTTTCATTCTAACAGGATTCGTTTGCTGATAGCATTTCATGTATTGGGTTGGTCAACAGCCAACGTTTTTTCCCGTAAGATGGCTCAAGTAGCGCTTAGTTGTGTTTAACTTCACTCAAAACAATTTTTTTTAGACTGAATTGTGATAGCTGTCATATCAGCATGCATTTATTAAAAAAAACTCACCAAAACTGGTGAGTAGTCATTTTAATATTGAAGATGGAAGAAAGCAAGCAATATTTTCATTCAGCATATGATTCCTCATCATTTTAAGAAAGGTAAAAATGTAAATGGAATGCAAAGAAAGATTTGTACAGTGGATAGAGAAGGTGCTATGACTGATCAAACGTGTCAAGAGTGGTTTATGAAGTTTTGTGCTACAGATTTCTTACTAGATAATATCTACAGTTGGGTAGACCACTTAAAGTTGATGGCAATCATATCAAAGCATTGAGAACACTCAACATTATTATTACAAGGGAGATACCTGACATACTCAAAATATCCAAACTAAGTGCTGAAAATAATTTGTACCAGCTTGGTTATGTTAATCACTTTGATGTTTGGGTTCCACATAAGTGAAAAAAATCGTTTAGACTGTATTTCCACATGTGATTTTATATTTAAACATAATAAAAAAGTTCCATTTTTAAAACAAATTGTGACAGCTGATGAGAAGTGGATACCGTACAATCACGTGGAACGAAAAAGACCATGGGGCAAACGAAATGAACCACCACCAGCCACACCAAAGGCCAGTCAGTCTTCATCCAAAGAAGGTGATGCTGTGTATATGGTGGGATTGGAAGGGAGTCCTTTATTATGAGCTCCTTCTGGAAAACCGAACCGTTAATTCCAACAAGTACTACTCCCAATTGGACTAACGGAAGAAGCACTTGATGAAAAGTGTCTGGAATTAGTCAACACAAAATGCATAACCTTCCATCAGGATAATGTAAGATGTTTCTTTGATGACCAGGCAAAAACTTATACAGCTTGCTTGGGAAGTTCTGATTCATTCACCATATTCATCACACACTGCACCTTCCGATTTCCATTTATTTCGGTCTGTACAAAATTCTAATGGAAAAAATTTCAATTCCCTCTAAGACTGTAAAGGCACATAGAACACTTCTTTGCTCAAAAATACAAAAAGTTTTGAGAAGACAGAATTATGAAGTTGTGTGAAAAATGGTAGAAGGTAGTGGAACAAAATGGTGACTACATTGTTCAATAAAGTTCTTGGTAAAAATGAAAAATGTGTCCTTAAACCTCACTTAAGAACAGAAGGAACTTTTTGGCCAACCCAATATATTATTTAATTTTTGCCTGTTTCCTGTGCAGAGAAACAGATAATTAAATACTTTTAACAGTCACACAAATTGCTATTGTAATTATTCAGTAACTGACCTTCTCCCAACACACCAGAGCATCAAAAAATGGCACTTCAAAGTTCCAAAGAATAACCTCAATATGGTCACATCAGAAAAACTCTCTCTAAACAAGTAAACACAATCTCTCTTTGGGGTTTTCCATCTAGTCACTGTAATCATAGCAGGAAAAAGCATATTAACAAATTTCCACTGAACTGCAGTATTAATTCATCACAGGCAATGAAGAATTCTTTAAATTTCAAAATTTAAATTGGCTATCACAGATCACATGAGCATGTGAGTAGAACAAGTATTCCTTTTAAGATTTCTGCCACAAGTCTCAGGTGGATGAGGGATATTGAAAACCTTTAAAATATGAAATGATCATGACCAGGACATGAAAATAAAGTATAATGAAAAGAACAAACTTTTAATACTGGGTGACACAAAAAGGAAATTAGAAAACTTCTCTTTGTTATCTTAAAAAGCTATATTAGCACTCCACCTGAAAAGAGGCAAGAGTAAACATCCGTCTTTAAACAGAGAACAGAAAGTAGAGTTATGGCAATCCAAAATTTGGGAAATTAATATAGGAAAAAAACTACAAATTTTTCTTTTGCTAAGAGAGGGAAAAAAGTTCCTTTTTAAAAAAAATGAGTATATGAATCATAGATGCTATAAATGACAAGACAAAAATAAAAGGTTGGATTACGATGATTAGGGGGAAAATATAATTGAATTTTATTAGATTCAGTAACTGAGGTTCCTCAACCACCAACCCCAAACACACATATTTATGTGGTTGAAATACTTTAAATCTTTCCTTTTCCTATTTCATTTTTAGGATTGGTACCAAAAGGCATTTTATGCTAACAAAAAGAAGGCACAATTTTACCTTTAATTCTGCCATGCTACAAATGATAAGAAGGTCATGAAATTCAATAATAAAAATCAAATTCCCAGGAGACAAAAAAAAAAACATGAAAAATTACATTTCAAGGTACAAAATACTTCTTTATAGACATTACTACATGTCTTTTGGCTTCTCATGAAGTACAGGTCCTCAGCTTCCAGAAAAGAGAGTACCATGAAATATGAATTTCAAAAGTAGCCAGGACTATATATTTAAACCACTTTCATTCCATGGTGCTTGGAAATCTGTAGATTTGGAGACCCCTGTTTCTCAGGAGGTGGTGGAAGTGTATAACCTATTTTAATGAATCTCAGGCAACTAAGTCAGTTAAGAATGGAGCTCCCAGTTGTCAAATAAAAAAGCAGGCGACATCAATCCTCATTTCATTATTACAGGAACTTCTTTTTTCAGAGAAGAAAAGTGGCTCAACAAAAGTGAATAAAAAGAATTATTACAATACAATAATCTTTAGCCTGAAGGTACGCCCTTCCCTCCAAGAATAAAACCCCAGTGATTCTAAATCCCTCCCCAGAACTAAGAACACAGCAAGGTTCTCTGATCTGTTACCTATTCTACAGAGTTTCATCCAAACAACATAAAAAACTGGTCTTCCACATTTAAATCTATAACAACTACAATACAGCTATGAAGACAGGGAGAAAAATAAATTTACACAGAAACACTGATTCACTAATCAATTCCTTCAAATATTTCCTGAGCTACTATGTTCTAGGCTCTGTCGTGAGCTCCGGGTATACAGGGATGGGAAAAACAGACACAGCCTAGCTTCCTGTAGGAAGCTTCCACTACTCATCTCTGTAGTCTATGAAATGATCTTCCATTAGCACCAAACTCTGCCCCCGCTCCTCAACCTCTACAGCTAAACTGACCATCCATCTATAACCACCCCACCTCACTACATGGTGGTGTTTTAAGAATCCATAAAACAAAGAACTTGATGAAAATAGAGATAATAAGCAAGTCAAAGACTTGCCACAAAGTTGATAAACCCTATAAAATCTTGAGTATTTATTTCATTTTGGAGGCTGGATATGAAAAACAGCCCAAGTACCCAGATAATGAAATGAATATCATGAGATGCTACAAGCTCATGAGAATAAGAAGAGAAACCTCCCAGGTAGACATCTCTAAATTATATACAAAGGTTCAACAGTATTAGGCCAGATCCCTTTTATAATAAATCTGGTCATAATGGTGGTAATAAGGGAACTGAAGAATATGGTTGAATAAGAAGAGAATCTCGGTTCCTCCCCTATAAATAAGCTTTATTACTCATTAAGTCAGTTTGAGAATTAAGTACTGGATACATGTCGCCCCATGATGACATTTACGATACGATGTTAGTATGCAGTCCTAAACTAAACTACTAACCACAATGCTTATTTTTTTCTAAATTTTTTTGAGACCAATGATCTTGGTCTTGAAATATGAACAATTTCTATCACTTGTCATTCCTTCTTCAAAATCCTCCTCTCTTCTTGTCATCCTCTACCTTCTGATTCATTGCCTCAGAGCTACTCTGTCGTAAGAGAATGCCTACTGGTATGAAATAGGTAGCAGCTACATGGTTAAAAACAGTGTGTAGAGAAAGAAAGACCTTGGTAAGAATGCCAAGGCTACTATTTTCAAGCTTTTATACGCTGTGAGAAATAGATTTAAGGGACTAGATCTGATAGATAGAGTGCCTGATGAACTACGGACGGATGTTCATGACATTGTACAGGAGACAGGAATCAAGGCCATCCCCAAGGAAAAGAAACGCAAAAAAGCCAAATGGCTGTCTGAGGAGGCCTTACAAATAGCTGTGAAGAGAAGAGAAGCAAAAAGCAAAGGAGAAAAGGAAAGAGACAAACATCTGAATGCAGAGTTCCAAAGAACAGCAAGGAGAGATGAGAAAGCCTTCCTCAGAGATCAATGCAAAGAAATAGAGGAAAACAACAGAATGGAAAGACTAGAGATCTCTTCAGGAAAATTAGAGATATCAAGGGAACATTTCATGCGAAGATGGGCTCGATAAAGGACAGAAATGGTATGGACCTAACAGAAGCAGAAGATATTAAGAAGTGGCAAGAATACACAGAAGAACTGTACAAAAAAGATCTTCATGACCAAGATAATCACGATGGTGTGATCACTCACCTAGAGCCAGACATCCTGGAATGTGAAGTCAAGTGGGCCTTAGAAAGCATCACTATGAACAAAGCTAGTGGAGGTTATGGAATTCCAGTTGAGCTATTTCAAATCCTGGAAGATGATGCTGTGAAAGTGCTGCACTCAATATGCCAGTAAATTTGGAAAACTCAGCAGTGGCCACTGGACTGGAAAAGGTCAGTTTTCATTCCAATCCCAAAGAAAGGCAATGCCAAAGAATGCTCAAACTACCACACAATTGCACTCATCTCACACGCTCATAAAGTAATGCTCAAAATTCTCCAAGCCAGGCTTCAGCAATACGTGAACCGTGAACTTCCAGATGTTCAAGCTGGTTTTAGAAAAGGCAGAGGAACCAGAGATCAAATTACCAACATCCACTGGATCATGGAAAAAGCAAAAGAGTTCCAAAAAACATCTATTTCTGCTTTATTGACCATGCCAAAGCCTTTGACTGCGTGGATCACAATAAACTGTGGAAAATTCTGAAAGGGATGGGAGTACCAGACCACGTGACCTGCCTCTTGAGAAACCTATATGCAGGTCAGGAAGCAACAGTTAGAACTGGACATGGAACAACAGACTGATTCCAAACAGGAAAAGGAGTATGTCAAGGCTATATATTGTCTCCCTGCTTATTTAACTTATATGCAGAGTACATCATGAGAAACTCTGGGC
>NW_011495045.1:1938674-1947683 GCF_000754665.1 Bison bison bison | reverse complement strand
AAACAGTGGAAACAGTGTCAGGCTTTATTTTGGGGGGCTCCAAAATCACTGCAGATGGTGACTGCAGCCATGAAATTCAGAGACGCTTACTCCTTGGAAGGAAAGTTATGACCACCCTAGATAGCATATTCAAAAGCAGAGACATTACTCTGCCAACAAAGGTCTGTCCAGTCAAGGCTATGGTTTTTCCAGTGGTCATGTATGGATGTGAGAGTTGGATTGTGAAGAAGGCTGAGTGCTGAAGAATTGATGCTTTTGAACTGTGGTGTTGCAGAAGACTCCTGAGGGTCCCTTGGACTGTAAGGAGATCCAACCAGTCCATTCTAAAGGAGATCAGTCCTGGGTGTTCTTTTAGAAGGACTGATGCTGAAGCTGAAACTCCAATACTTTGGCCACCTCATGTGAAGAGTTGACTCATTGGAAAAGACTCTGATGCTGGGAGGGATTGGGGGCAGGAGGAGAAGGGGATGACAGAGGATGAGATGGCTGGATGGCATCACCGACTCGATGGACATGAGTTTGAGTGAACTCCAGGAGTTGGTGATGGACAGGGAGGCCTAGCGTGCTGCAATTCATGGGGTTGCAAAGAGTCGGACACGACTGAGTGATTGAACTGAACTGATACACTGTGGGGCCTCGGACAATTTACTTGACCCTTATAAGTTTTAGTTTTATCATCTGTAAAATGAATCTAAATCACTTATATCGTAAGTTAATGGTTAGCATATAATATAAAAATGCTTAGTGCCGGGCACAGTTAACAAACTGCTACTTGCTACTGTCTTTAATGTTCTTGTTATTACTATTCCTATAATACCTGATTACTACCTTTCTCCTTCTTGATAGATAAATTTATGTTTAAGACACCTGGATTCCATGCCAATTCAATTCTGTGTAAAAAACAGTAAACAAAATAGATTTTCTAAGAAGTCTCTTTAATTTTTAACTTTCTAAAGAGCCTCCGTGATGGCTCAGATGGTAAAGAATCTGCCAGCAATGCAGGATACCTGGGTCTGATCCCTGGGTCAGGAAAATTTCCTGGAGAAGGGAATGGCTACACACTCCAGTATTCTTGCCTAGAGAATGCTATGGACAGAGAACCCTGGTGAGTTATAGTAATATTCATGCTAGTAGTTAAGTAGAATCCAGAAAACTCTGCAAACAGTCCAGAGTTACATTCTGACATGTCATCTAAATACACAATCCAAATGGATAAAGCACTCAAAGCAAATTTCAAAGAAATGAAAGAGAACCTCATAATGAATCGCTTCTCTCCACTCTCAGCTATTGTAACAGATATTATCACACCAAACAGAAGCTATCTTTCAGAGGTAAAAATGATGACACACCACAGAGCAGATTTTCACTCCATTTAAGTAAAAAACCTTTCAGGGGTATGATTCATGGCCCATCTTTCTCAGTTCTAACTGAATTATCAGCAAACACATTGTTTCTGTGCAAAAGCAGTGCTTTTGTATTTACAACTTCATTTACTAATGGTTTTATATGTAAAAATAAATTTTGCTATAATTTTACTTCTGATAAACAGTTTCAAGAGGCCAGAGAAAGCAGAAGACCCAAATGGTCTCAGAAGAAAATGATGCTTAATGGCTAAAATGAAGACTCATAAAGAAAAATAAAGATGCTGACTGGGTGACCCAAAGGAGTTACACAAGGGCTCCAGAAGTCTCCAGAGTGAGTGGCCAAGTTTCAGCAAAAGAGCAGCTGAATTCCATTCCCAGTGAGGCCATAAACTGTATCATCTTTATTTCTTCCTTTTTATTTACTTTTTGCTATAAATCTTTACAACAAAGATATTTACTTGAGTCATAGGAGAAATTACAGTTTTCAGAATTTGGTAGATGAAAAAATATGAGTCAAGGACAGGTGTAATAACATGGAGGAATAACATGTGGGAATAAATGAGCAGCTGAGACCCACATACAAAAACGGAGTACATTTTCAAAGCTATCATGTCAGGCTGTTAAACAGTAGGAAAAAACAATTACTTTCAAAAAGGATCATTACGACTAAATTCATTTATTATATTAACTATCTTGCCCTTCTAAACCAAAAATATAATCATGAAATATTTTAAACATGCTGAAATATTTTTAATCTCATAAAAGCTTCTAAAATTGACACATTTTTCAAAATATTATATGTGTCATAATATGTATCAATTACAGAATTATGTTACAGATTTTATGGAGTTCTATTTTCATTTTATTCTCACATCTTACCTATACACACAGAGCCAGGGGAATCTCTCTAATCACTTGTTATTAACTCCTACTATCTTTCCCTCAATTTTCAGAATAGGAAAGTACAATCCAAACTGGTGACTGGTGACCCAAATGGACTAGGTAATGCTAGGACTTCAAAGCAAGTATTCCAACTTGTTATAGCACAACATTCTCTCCACCAAACATTATGCCAAATGTTAAAACCTATTATTAAAAAAAATAATAATACATATGCATTCTGGGTAGAAATCCAGTCCATGGTCAGTTGGTACATAACTGATTTGAGCACCTGTATTGTATCTTACGGCTTCCCCGGTAGCTCAGCTGGGAAAGAATCCGCCTGTAATGCGAGACACCTGGGTTCGATCCCTGGGTCGGAGAGATGCCCTGGAAAAGCGGCTACCCACTCCAGTATTCTTGCCTAGAGAATCCCCATGGACAGAGGAGCCTGGTGGGCTACAGTCCATGGGGTCACAAAGAGTTGGACATGACTGAGCGACTAAGCACACTGTATCTTATGTATGCTATTATAATAAACAAACTAAGTGTTCAAAAACATGAAATTTCACTAATTTAATATACAAATACTTAAATTTGTTTAAATAATAATTTTACCGATGAAAATACCAAGAAACGAATCATATTTGTGCCAGGTCGCATTCCCATTAAGCTGAATAAAGGGAAGATTACTCTGGTTTTTTCTTTGTGCTCTTTTTAGGCTGCATAATATTTTCAGTCTCCAATATAGAAAGTATGCCATGGGCTACCCTGTGCAGAACATCCTTATTTTATATAAAACAACAAATTTCGCTTTAAACAACAAACTTGTTTTTAAAAGATCTTATATCTCTTTTAGTTACAGAGAACTGGTTCAAAAGCAGTAGCATGTAAAGTTCTCGTGATTTCTCTCCCAACTGTATCTGCCCCAAACTGCTCTCTTCAACCTTGCTGTGAGACAGTCACAGTGATAGTTTTAAAGTCATATGGTATGTTTTAACAATGGTGCAAAGAAAATAAATTATGTAAAGTCTCAAAAATAATTGCAAATAAAAAAGTATAGAACAATCTACAGTACTGTAGAATACTGTAGTATGAATGTAACAAAGGGAGAAAATAAGAATATGCATTTCTATTTACTAGTCTTTGCATAAACTATACGGATACATTAATAATTAATAAAACTTTACCTCTGAGGTGGAGGCAAGAATAAAAATGACAGCTATGGGCAGAAGCAAGACTTCTCAACATTAACTTTATCATCTTGACTTTGGAAAACATGAAGATATTATTCATTTCAAAAATTTTAATGTAAAAAAAAAATTGGAGCACAGAAAATTTCTATGCAGTGACTGAATGTTCAAAGTTAACCATGATTTAATTATAAACTTCCTGAGAATAGAACCCACATATTTTATTTTTTTATTTTTATTTATTTGGCTGCTCTGGATCTTAGTTGCAGCACTTGGGCCCTTTGATCGTCACTGCAGCATGCAGGTTCTTTAGTTGCAACATGTGGATCCAGTTCCCTGACCAAGGATTGAGTCCAGGCCCCCTGCACACAGAACGTGGAGTCTTAGCCACTTGACCACCAGGGAAGCCCCAACATCAAGTATATTATATATTCCATCTTCCCAGTCTAAGGCAGAGCCTAGCACACAAACACTGTGTAATACATATACAATAGTAACTTGAGAAATTAAGTTCCTAAATATTTCAGAAACAATATTCCACAACCCAGATATAGTAGTAACTTCCACACATTGGGAAGAGGGGTGAAAGGGAAAATAAGAAAAAGGGAAGAAGCAAATGGGGGTGGGGGGAGCCTTTACTTAATGTAAATTCTCCAGGTTTCTTTTTACTGCTGACTACAATTTAAAAATAAAGGTAAAATGTTCTTATGCTGGATAAATACTTTAAGAAGACTCTAAGCAGAAACTTGACAAGCTGCTTGATACTCAGCATTATTAAAAATTTTAGCAACAAATTATTAACATCAAATTTCTATTTAAAGTACTGCGCTAAAAGCAGCAATGACGGAAATGCTTCGTTATACCCTCAAACTACAACCTGTATATTTTAGGTTCGTTTGTTCTCCATATTTATGGAATGTTTTTCCTCGCCATTCATTTTCATCCCTGAAAGCTATCTTCAAGAACTAAATTTCTTATTCATTAACTGCTACTGTGAAGCTATATCAAACCTTAAAGAAATAAGATCTGCTGTACTATTAAAAACAACTTATTGGATCATTAAATAATAACAAGGTCAAATAGGAGTCAAAACCTATCGTTTTGACCACAGGATATATAATGATCATATGGTTAATTATTATGGTTAATAATGGTTAATATAGATATGGTTAATAATGACCACATCCAACGACTTGAAAATTTTTGATACATAACTTAATATTATAGCAGTGATTCTTTCATTTGATACTGTGCTACCCTGAGACCATTCATTGTCTCAAGGCATACTACAGAAACTTCTTTAAAAAGGTAAATCTGTTTAGTTCATTAATTGACTCATTTATCTAGTGAAAGGTCCACTTTTAGGTAGTCCAAAAGGACAGTAATATCATGAGAGGCCAGAATGGAGTAACCCTTTCTGTTTTAAGGATAATAGTTTAAGGCCAAGTTTAAGGCCAATAGGGCATATGCCTATACAGAAGCACTCGTTCTCACAAAGTTTCCTTATTTTTTTCTTAATTTAATAAATTTAAATTATATCTATTGCCAAGTAATTGCTTATGGAAAGATTTAAGTTCAAACTGGAAATAATATTAATGTTGCTCAAATAGATGAAACATGAAACCGCTGTGCTTCATCCACACCATGTAACACTACTCAGTAACAGAAAGAAAGGGGTCAAACACAGAACTAGGTGAATCTACAGATTCATGATGGGTGACAAAACTCAATCCTAAAAGGCTATATACTACATAGCTTCATTTATATATATTCTTGAAATGACAAAGTTATAGAAATAGAGCTACACATTGTTATACAAGTTGTTAAAATACAGCTTTTAACAAGTGTACAACTACAATTATCTCCAAATTAGAACTTTATTTTAAAAAAAAAATCACTGTAATTTGGGTCACCTCAACCAAAGGCAGATTTAGGTGACATTCTCAGAAACCACTTAGTATACAAAGACTCCACCAGCAGAAGCAAAAAAGACTAGATAAAATAACAAAATAGCCACAGAAAAATAAGTGCTAAAGAAAATAGTAAAGTAACTTGGTTATTAAAGAATATCTAATGAACATTTAAATATATTTAGGACATATTAAATTTCATTCAGTATTCATTCAAGATAGAAAGCTTACCCGATGCTTTGCCTTAATTTTCTTCCTATATTCTTCTTTGTCAAATTTGTCCTCTTCTTGAAGCCTTTCCTTTGCTTTATCTAGGTTGATACCACCAGCGTCGTCCTCTTCCTCAGTACCCTTGGAAACAGATTTCTGCACTTGTGGCCACTGCTGAACCAACTGCAGAGAGGGAAAAGGTGAGTATGAGGCAGGAGACAAGGAACATCAACAGAATGCCACTTGCATTTGCAGAATGACTCTGAAATGGTGCACATACATACTTTCTGCCTTACAATTTATATTTCTGAAACTGTCAAACAAGCTTTGTAATAAAAGTGAGCAAGTCATAGAAAAGTCAGGATAAAGTAATGCTGCCATAATTCAAATTAAGAGCAGGATTAAAAGAAATCTTCATTAAATAATTTGGACAGTAAGGTAGTTGCTTCAACATCATTTCAGCATTCATAGTATGCAACACTCCACTAACTCAGCTCCAGATGATCTACACAGGGCAATAGCCAGGCTGAGCAGAGTGCCGCCTTGCCACCACCATGGCACGTCAGTGAACCTCCTCTAACACCTTTCAGCATGCTGGGCTGTTTTACTTTTCCTGTTTTCCTTACTAGCATTAACCTCCTTGAGGGTAGTCATATGTCTTATTCATGTATCCTGAGAACCCAACACATTATCTGCTCATACATTATGTGCTCAAAATTGATGAAACACATATCAGCTGGTACCACATATAAAAACTGAAATAACTAAACTAAGCGTAAAGGAGAAAGTTAGTCTGGATTTCATAAGTCTGCTCAGATCTACACAATTTTACACAAACATTTTGTGGTTAGGAACAAGGTGATAAAGAAGTCAGAGCACTGATCTGAGAGTCAGGAGACATGGCTTAATGCCTTGGCTTATTCACTAGCCCAGTGCATAACCCTGAATGAATTACTTAATTTCCATACATCTGTATCATTGCTTGAAAAATAAGCTTTGTTTGACTAATCATGTTCCAGGCCTAACAGAGTAAAATTCTAGACAATTTAGACAAAAGCATTTCTCTTATTTTACCCCATAACTGGTTGCCAGGAGGATTTAAGTAACTGCTACAGTTTCTGAAAGACTGCTAATCAAACAGCAGGAAATGAGGGCTGTAGGCACACACATCACAGGTGTTAATGCCTCCTCTCACTCTTGCCATCATCGTATCCTTCAAGATGAGACTACCATGGAGTCACAACTTGAAGCAAGGGTCACAAATGCATGAGCAGCACAGCAGCAGTCACAGAAGCAGTGAGAGAGATGAGTGGGGCCAGTTAAGAACACCACCCACGGCTCTGACTTCTCCTTTATCAGAATGGAAAAAATTCATCCCTCTGTAAGTGGAACCCTTCCTTTCTTGTTTACTCAGTTGTGTCCAACTGTTTGCAACACCATGGACTATAGCCCACCAGGATCCTGTGCCCATGAAATTTCCAAGGCAAGAATGGAAATTTCCAAGGCAAGAGTGGGTTGCCATTTCCTCCTCCAGGGGATCGTCCCAACCCAGGGATCGAATCCAAATTTCCTGTGTCTCCTGAACTGCAGGCAGATTCTGTACCACTGAGCCAGGGAAGCCTATGGGTGGAACAAATGGCATTTTTTTCAGGGTTTTAGATTAGAAGTTTCACTGTGGCTTACAGTCACACAATGCTCCTGTTGGCAATACATTTACAATGAAATATTTCACAGTTAAGGATTTACACTCCACCTGAAGTTAATGGGTATAATCTCTGCAGCTAAATTAGCAGCACAGTAAGGAACCACAATACACTAAAAGCACTAATCCTCTCTTACAGTGAGCATATGATACAATACTACAACTATTTTCTGATTTAGTGTTTCTCAAGCGCTGACCTCTTTTCTGGATCACAAAGATTCATATATTTCAATTTTATAGGCTTCCTCTGCAACTTCAACAACAACTTTAAAATTTTAATTGCAATCAACTTTGTTAGTTTCCATATGATTTATACACCATTTTACTCCACATTACCAGTGCAAATTTGGCCTTCTAAACCAAAACCTCATCCACAAAGTAACATCCAAATCTTTGCTAAATTCAGAATTAAAAGTAAACACATACCACTGCATACAGATTATGCAGGCAGCAATTATATTAATAATGATAAAATATTTGATGTGACATGTGATACATTATAGAATAAAAAGCTCTGTTATTTTACCAGGGTATACACTTCTTCTGAGGGCTTACTATTTGTTAGGCACTGTCCTAAGTGCAGAGGACAGAGTAATAAGCAGAGCCAACAAATACCTTCCCTCATGTAACTTTTTTCATCTCAGTGGAATAGAAATACCTTCTCTTATTCCACTGGAGAGGAAATATCTTCCCTCATTTGCACTAGAGTGGAAGAAATAGACAACCACTGAATTATTACAGAATGCAAAGTCTCATAATAAGTGATATGAAGAAAAAATAAACATAGGGCAAGGGAAATGACATCATGATGGGCATGGGATGCTGAGCACTATATCAGAATGAACAGGGAAACCCATAGGTCAGTCAGAGCGAAACAGAGACAATACTCAGAAGATGCTACAATGACCACTGACTCTACCATCACTACTTAAGGTGAGTCACTTGACATTCTAAATATGTTTCCTCTTAAAAAATGAAGATAATATTATTATATAATAAGTGATTTTCATGAGCAATCTGCGAGGTAACCCCTTCCCTACTCTATGAGGATGTATTTACACTAAGACCAGGTAAATAGGAAATGTAAACCAGACACCTATACATTTAAGGTTATTTTAAAGCAGAGAATTTTTCCCACAGCAGGCCAGTAAGTAAGAACACACCAGTATAGCATCTAAAATTGAGGAATCGCAGAGCAGAGGCTTTCTATAGTCGAGCAAAAGAAGCTGTGGTGAGTAGTTGTGTTATTATCCTTCTGTATGTTCCCACAGGACATGGAACAACAGACTGGTTCCAAAAAGGAAAAGGAGTACGTCAAGGCTGTATGTTGTCACCCTGTTTATTTAACTTATATGCAGAGTACATCATGAGAAACTCTGGGCTAGAAGAAGCGCAAGCTGGAATCAAGATTGCCGGGAGAAATATTAGTAATCTCATATATGCAGATGACACCACCTTTATGGCAGAAAGTGAAGAGGAACTAAAAAGCCTCTTGATGAAAGTCAAAGAGGAGAATGAAAAAGTTGGCTTAAAGCTCAACATTCAGAAAACGAAGATCACGGCATCTGGTCTCATCACTTCATGGAAATAGATGGGGAAACAGTGGAAACAGTGTCAGGCTTTATTTTTCTGGGCTCCAAAATCACTGCAGATGGTGACTGCAGCCATGAAATTCAAAGATGCTTATTCCTTGGAAGGAAAGTTACGACCAACCTAGATAGCATATTCAAAAGCAGAGACATTACTTTGCC
>NW_011495045.1:1934362-1938574 GCF_000754665.1 Bison bison bison | reverse complement strand
AAGCAGAGACATTACTTTGCCAACAAAGGTCCATCTAGTCAAGGCTATGGTTTTTCCTGTGGTCATGTATGGATGTGAGAGTTGGACTGTGAAGAAGGCTGAGTGCCGAAGAATTGATGCTTTTGAACTGTGGTGTTGGAGAAGACTCTTGCAAGTCCCTTGGACTGCAAGGAGATCCAACCAGTCCATTCTGAAGGAGATCAGCCCTGGGATTTCTTTGGAAGGAATGATGCTAAAGCTGAAACTCCAGTACTTTGGCCACCTCATGTGAAGAGTTGACTCATTGGAAAAGGCTCTGATGCTGGGAGGGATTGGGGGCAAGAGGAGAAGGGGACGACAGAGGATGAGATGGCTGGATGGCATCACTGACTTGATGGACGTGAGTCTGAGTGAACTCTGGGAGTTGGTGATGGACAGGGAGGCCTGGCGTACTGCGATTCACGGGGTCGCAAAGAGTCAGACATGACTGAGCGACTGATCTGATCTGATCTGATGTTCCCACAGAGTATGTTAAGAGATGGACCCCACGACAAGAAAGTCTTATCTATAAAAACAGGATCTGGGAAATTCAGAACAAACCCTGAAACAACCCAATCAAAAAATGCACAGAAGATCTAAATAGAAACTTCTTCAAAGAAGACATACAGGTGGACAACAAACACATGAGAAGATGCTCATCATCACTAATTATTAGAGAAATGCAAATCAAAACTTCACACCAGTCAGAATGGCCATCATCAAAAAATCTACAAACATTACTCTCAATGCTGAAAAACAAAGCATTCCCTCTAAGATCAGGAACAAGACAAGGGTGTGCACTCTCATTACTACTATTCAACATAGTTTTAGAAGTCCTAGGTACAGCAATTAGAGAAGAGAAAGAAATGAATCCAGATCCGAAAAGAAGGAGTAAAATTCTAACTCTTTGCAGATTACATGATACTATACATAGAAAACCCAGAAGAAACTATCAGAAAATTACTAAAGCTAATCAGTTAATTCAGCAGTCGTAGGATACAAGGTCCGTACACAGAAATCATTTACATTCCCATATGATAACAATGAAAAATCAGAAAGAGAAATTAAGAAATCAATCCCATTCACCATTGCAACAAAAAGAGTAAAGTATCTAAGAATAAATCTAAGGAGACAAAATAACTGTATATGGAAAATTATAAGAGATTAATGAAAGAAATCAAATATGACATAAACAGATGGCAAGATATTCCATGTTTCTGGGTAGGAAAAATCAATATTGTGAAAATGACTATACTACCAAATGCAATCTACAGATTCAATGTGATCCCTATCAAATTACCAATGGCATTTTTTAGAGAACTAGAACAAAAAATTTCACAATTCATATGGAACACAAAAGACCCCAAATAGCAAAAGCAGTCTTCAGAAAGAAGAATGGAGCTGGAGGAATCAGTCTTCCTGACTTCAGACTATACTACAAAGCTACATCCATTAAGACAGTATGGTACTGGCACAAAGACAGAAATATAGATCAATGGAACAAGATGGAGAGCCCAGAGACAAATGCACTCACCTATGGGTACATTTGTTTTTTTTGACAAAAGAGGTAAGAATATACAATTGGGCAAAGATAGCCTCTTCAATAAGTGGTGCTCGGAAATAAGCTATGTGTAAAAGAATGAAATTAGAACACTTCCTAATGCCATACATAAAGATAAACTTGAGATGGATTAAAGACCTAAATGTAAGACTAGAAACTATAAAACTCTTAGAGGAAAACAGGTAGCACACTTGATGACATAAATCAAAGCTAGATCCCCAATGACCCACCTCCTAGAGTAACAGAAATAAAAACAAAAATAAACAAGTGGGACCTAATTAAACTTAAAAGCTTTTGCACAGTAAAGGAAACTATAAGCAAAGCAAAAAGACAACCATCAGAATGGGAGAAAATAATAGCAAAGGAATAAAATAAAATAAAAAAAATAGCAAAGGAAACAACTGACAAAGGATTAATTTCCAAAATATACAAGCAGAATAAAACCACCATATGACCCAGCAATTCCACTACTAAGCATATATCTTGAGGAAACCAAAATTGAAAAGGACACACGTAGCCCAATGTTCATTGCAGCACTATTTACAATTGCTAGAACACTGAAGCAACCTAGATGTCCATCAACAGATGAATGGATAAAGCTGTGCTACATATATATAATGGAATACTACTCAGCCATAAAAAGAAACACATTTGAGTCAGTTCTAATGAGACAAGACAAACCTAGAGCCTATTATACAGAGTGAAGTAAGTCAGAAAGAGAAAAAAAGTATCATATACTGATGCATATGTATGGAATCTAGAAAGATGTTACTGATGAATTTATTTGCAGGGCAGCAATGGAGAAACAGACATAGAGAACAGACTTATGGACACGGGAGGAGGGGAGGAGAGAGAGGGTGAGATGTATGGAGAGAGTAACATGGAAATTCACAATACCATATGTAAAACAGATAGCCAGTGGGAGTTTGTTGTATGACTCAGGGACCTCAAACAGGGGCTCCATAACAAAATCTAGAAGAGTGTGAAGGGGAGGGAGATGGCAGGGAGGTTCGGGAGGGAAGGGACACGGGTGTACCTATGGCTGATTCTTGTTGATGTCTGACAGAAAACAACAAAATTCTGTAAGCAATTATCCCTCAATTAAAAAATAAATAATTTTTTAAAAAATACACCAAAAAATCTACAAACAATAAATGCTGGCGATGGTGTGGAGAAAAAAGATTCCTCTTACGCTGTTGGTGGAATGCAAACAGAAACAGCCACTAGAGAGAGCAATATGGAGGCTCCTAAAAAAACTAAAACTACAGCTACCATATGACTCAGCAATCTCATTCCTGGGCATATATGCAGAGAAAAATCATCATTCATAAAGAAATATGCACCCCATTGTTACTGCAGCACTATTTCCAACAGTCAGGACATGGAAGCAACCTAAACATCCATCATTAAGAAAATGTGGTATACACATACAATGGAATATTACTTAGCCATAAAAAGGGAAAAAATTGTGCCATTTGCAGAGATGCAGATGGACCCAGAGACTATCATACAGAGTGAAGTGAGAGAGAAGGAGAAAAACAAGTATTGTTTCTTTTTTAAAATAAGTTTATTTACTTAATTTTATTTTTAATAGGAGGATAATTACTTTATAATATTTTGATAGTTTCTGCCAGACATCGATGTGAATTTGCCATAAGTATACATATGTATGTCCCCTTCCTTCTGAACCATGGTTCAAATATTATTTATTAACACATATATGTGAAATATATATGATATATCTGAACCATATAGAATAATGGTATAGATGAACTTATGTGTGAAACAGAAAGACAGAGAACAAACATATGGATACCAATGGAGTGAGGGACTGGGATGGACTGGGAGACTGGGACTGGTATATATGTACTGGTGCATGGTGGCACTCAGTCACTTAGTCGTGTTCGACTCTTGACTCTGCGAACCCATGGTCTGTAGCCCGCCAGGCTCCACTGTCCATGGGACTTTTCAGGCAAGAATACTGGAGTGGGTTGTCATTTCCTCCTCCAGGGGATCTTCCCAACCCAGAGACTGAATCTGGATCTCCTGCAATGGCAGGTGGATTCTTTACCACTGAGCCACCTAAGAAGCACCATATATACACTACTATGTATAAAACAGATAACTAATGAGAACTGATTGTATAGCACAGGGAACTCTGCTCAATGCTCTGTGATGACCTAAGTGGGAAGGAAATCCCAGAAGAGGGTATATATATACACACACACATATGGCTGATTCACTTTGCTATACAACAGAAACTAACACATACAGCATTTTAAAGCAACTATACTCTGATGAAAAAAAAAGAAAACAAACTCTGTTGTTAATCATTAAGAAGTAGCCCAGCTTGCTGTCACAAAGGCATTCTTGCCTACATATGTAGAGCTGACTAAATACCTACAGAAACAATGTTGCCTGAGAGGTCTTGAAAAACATTCATTTTTCTTAATTAAAAATGGCATCAGCAGATGAATGGATAAGAAAGCTGTGGTACATATACACAATGGAGTATTACTCAGCCATTAAAAAGAATACATTTGAATCAGTTCTGATGAGGTGGATGAAACTGGAGCCTATTGTGCAGAGTGAAGTGAGCCAGAAGGAAAAACATAAATACAGTATACTCACTC
>NW_011495045.1:1934184-1934262 GCF_000754665.1 Bison bison bison | reverse complement strand
AACTGGATGGCATCACTGACTTGATGGACGTGAGTCTGAGTGAACTCTGGGAGTTGGTGATGGACAGGGAGGCCTGGC
>NW_011495045.1:1899714-1934084 GCF_000754665.1 Bison bison bison | reverse complement strand
GGAGAGGGTGGGAAGATTTGGGAGAATGGCAATGAAACATGTAAAATATCATGTGGGAAACGAGTTGCCAGTCCAGGTTCGATGCATGACGCTGGATGCTTGGGGCTGGTGTACTGGGATGGCCCAGAGGGATGGTATGGGGAGGGAGGAGGGAGGAGGGTTCGGGATGGGGAACACATGTATACCTGTGGCGGATTCATTTTGATATTTGGCAAAACTGATACAATTATGTAAAGTTTAAAAATAAAATAAAATTAGAGAAAAAAAAAAAAAAATGGCATCTCAGCAGCAGAATCAAACTTTCTAATACTTGAAAAGTACCTCAGAAATGAAGCATTTATAGAATCTTACCTCTCCTTCATCAGTAAATGTTATTTTCTTATTTACTTTAAAATTTCTCTTCATTACTTTTTTTGCTTCTGCAATCTTGGTCACTTTTTTCTTCATACTGGATTTAGAAGGTTCTTTCTTCTGTGTCAGAATATACCAAAAAAAAAAAAAAAGCACAGATGATTAGTTAAATGGCTATCTTATATTAACAATTTAACACTGGCAATACACTTTCCAAACTTGAATGTGTTTATTGCTCATTGGCTAATGAGAAGCACCAAAGTTGCTGTCTAGAAATAAAATTATCAGTGCTAAAGGACTTTAAATTTCAATATGAGTGTTAGACATAAATAATCTTAAATTTCTACTGTTACTAAACTGTGTTACTAAACTTCCAGTACTAAACTGTGCTATACTGATAATGTTGAAGCATTAGAAACTACATGATAATGTTATAAATAGACATATAAGGGAAAGCAAGCTATCTTTCAGCTAAAAACAACACACTTAAAAAACAGCTATACCTTCCAAGAAAAAAACTTAAAATTTTAGATTAGAAAGATGTTTCCCTGGAAAGCAAAATGACTCTAATACTTTGTTTTTTACTTTCTCCCATTACAGTAATTCACTATATGAATACTGGGAAACAGGTAAGTTGTGTTCCAAGGTGAAATGGTCTTACTGCACAAAGGTGAAATGTGTTCAAAGGTGAAAAGTCTTACTTCTTAAGAAGTAAGACTTCGTGAACAGGAATTTTGTCAACCAAAATAAACTGCTCCCTTTAGTACCATGTGAACACAGAGCACTAATAAGACTTTCTTCCACCCAGTCACTACTCCCACTCCCCCTTTACCCTGCAAACACTTATCAAAGAACACGACCAACACAACCACCAGGTTGGAGATTACGTTCCTAACTCCTACTAGATTTCTTAGTTTTATTACTAGGCTGATTCTTAACAATCCTGAGTTGGCGGATACTTTGTCATCAACCTTCAACTTATGATAGAGAGAACGCCTATCAAACAGTGCAAAGCTGAGGGGATCATTATAATGTAAAAATAATTAAACAGGAGTAAGCTTTAATTGTTAAATAAAAGCACAAAAAAATGAGGAAAAACAGGAGCAAACTTTCTGGAGGTGATGAGACTGTTCTACCGCTTAATAGGAGTTTGTGTATACACATATCGAAATTCATCAAATGTTACACTTAAAATTGGCGTGTTTCATTGTATATAAATTTCTACCTCAAAAAAGAATCCTGTAAACAATACTGAACTTTAGTTAATGCAAGGCAAGCTGAAGTATATGGAAAAAAGTACAATGATATTGGCAACTTACTCAAAAATGCATTAATTGAAAAAAGGATGATGAATGGATTGACAGAAAACTACATGAGAAAGGAAATACGGTAAAAAGATAATTGCATAATATGAGTGACGGATACTTTGGAATCAAAGTACACTTTTTCAATCTTTCCGCATGTTTGAAATTTTTTGTAATAAAACACAAAAGGCCAGTCACAGAACAAGAGAAAGGGTCCAAAAGCAAAGATACCAAAAACTGTAAGAATAAAATAAAATAATAGAAAAATCAATCCTTCAGAGCAAAACCTCAGAGTGATGTGGGTCTATATCAAGAGATTTAGGGAAATCCATATCACTGAAATTAAATAACAAAACTTGGGGGTGTTTACATCTTTGCAATTTTATGTTAATCATGGTTTCTAAAAGGGATCTGTGTTCTCCACCTCCTACCCACACACACTAAAACGCTAAATTGCTCGTTTGTTTTAGGGAAGTCACTGAAAGAAGGAACAGAAATGCCAACACAGGTGAGAAGACAAACACGCATTTTCCTAATAGGCTGCGGTGTTGGTATGATATTCTAGAATTAATCCTCACTCATTCAAATATGCATTGTTATCAACACAGAGGATACCATAGTACACAATGCCCCAGCAGTGAAAGAGACAGATGGATTCTCAACCCTCAAGGAACCTAACTTAATCAATGGGGGAAAAATTTAAATTATTTAATCACAGATGTATTAAGTGCTCAGACAAAATATAGAGGATGAATTCTTTAATAGGGTGCTTGCCCTATCTAGTCTAGAGCAAGGACAGGATCTCAAAGAAACCTTCCTTTTGAGGAACAGATGCTTGAACTGAGTAGCAAACATCACTGCGTTAGTGATACATTCGTGATGAACAAATACCTTCTGTGTGTCCACTGATGGGAGTATTTCATATACAGCTTACAGAGTTTTAGTTCAATGTCATTCTTTTGAATATTAATTTTAGTAGGTAACACGTTTATTTATTTTATAAAGGATATCCAGTTAAAAAGTTGTATGTTATGTCTTCTTCAGCTATCTCAGTTTATGTCCCAAGAATCAAATGAATTCTGAGCATTAGTCTGCTAGTGTGTGAGACACTGCAATTGTGCAGTAGTTTGAACATTCTTTGGCATTTTCTTTGGGATTGGAATGAAAATTGACCTTTTCCAGTCCTGTGGTCACTGCTGAGTTTTCCAAATTTGCTGGCATACTGAATGCAGCACTTTCACAGCATCATCTTTTAGGATTTGAAACAGCTCACCAGGAATTCCATCACCTCCATCTGCTTTGTTCATAGTGATGCTTCCTGAGGCCCACTTGACTTCACATTCCAGGATGTCTGGCTCTAGGTGAGTAATCACACCATCGTGGTTATCTGGTTCATGAAGATTTTTTTTGTACAGTTCTTTTGTGTATTCTTGCCACCTCTTCTTAATATCTTCTGCTGTTAGGTCCATACTGTTTCTGTCCTTTATTGTGCCTATCTCTGCATGAAATGTTCCCTTGGTGTCTCTAATTTTCTAGAAGAAATCTCTAGTCTTTCCCATTCTATTGTTTTCCTCTATTTTTTTGCACTGATCACTGAGGAAAGCTTTCTTATCTCTCCATGCTATTCTTTGGAACTCTGCATTCAAATGGGTGTATCTTTCCTTTTCTCCTTTGCCTTTCACTTTTCTTCTTTTCTCAGCTATTTGTAAGGCCTCCTCAAAAGCATTTTGCCTTTTTGCATTTCTTTTTCTTGGGGATGGTCTTGATCCCTGCCTCCTGTACAATTTCACAATCCTCTGTCCATAGTTAATCAGGCACTCTATCAGATCTAATCCCTTGAATCTAGCGTATGTGTATTTAAATTTTGAAAGGTATTTCCAAATAAGTTATACAAATTTGTACTCTAATCAACAATTTGAGAGTAACTGATTCTCCAAATCTATTTACACAAAGTATATTAGGTTTTTCGTTTACCAGGAAACTAGGCAAAAAAATATCTCAGGGAAGTTTTAATATGCATTTTTATATCAAACATAGCAAGACATCTTTACAAAGGCATTTATTTTTCAGTACACTGTATTTATCTTTTGCAAGCATTTTTAATTAATTTCAGGAACTTTATTTGTAAAATTTCTTCATTTGTTAAAGATGCTTCAATATTTTCTCCCATTTATGTTTATACCTTTGCCATATAATAGGGTAATATTCTTTTGTTTCACTTTGCTTTGGTTTTAAGAAGCAGATATTTATAATATTTATAAAATTAACTTTTTAAATAACAAAATTTCCGTTTTCTGGGTTTGTGCCATACTTCATCAAAGTATAATGAAAGATTTCCTGACAAGACATAAAACATCAAAATCCCATTTTCACTTCTATTTGCACTTCTTCTACATCATGTATGCTATACTTTAAAATAAAATGCCAAGAGGAAAATGTCATAAAATACAAAGTTGATAAAGTATCAAGTCATTTTTGACAGTGATTGCTGTAGCAGGTTGCCAAGAATAACTTGGAAGATAAAAGAACAAGAACAGCTACAAACATAATAACAGTTCCTACCAAAAGAGCCATGTTAGTTAATATTGGCCTCAAGAAGATTCAATATATAATCAATGAGAAAAACCTACCTCACCATAAGCATCTAAAAATTAAGAACACTAACAAAATAAAGAACTATCAAGCCTGATAGGAATCTTAGAGGATACCTATTATGCCTTCATGTTAAAGATCAGGGCATTTGTAGCATTTATAAACACTGCTTTTCCAAATTCCAAAAGTACTTAACTTTAGTACCAAAAGTTAGGTACTTTAGTACCTAAGTAACCAAACTTAGTAAAACTAGTTTATTTTATTTTTTTTCTAAAAAAAGCAAAATTGCCTGCCATGTAAACATAATCTTCAAAATCCTATATTATTGGCTTCCCTGGTGGCACAAATGGTAAAAAATCTGTGTGCAATGCAGGAGACCCCGGTTCAATTCCTTGGTTGGGAAGATCCCCTGGAGCAGGGGATGGCAACTCACTCCAGTATTCTTGCCTGGAGAATTCCATGGACAGAGGAGCCTGGCGGCTACAGTCCATGGGGTCACAAAGAATTGGGGCACGACTGAGTGACTAGCACACACACATTCTACATTTACTGAACTACAGTAACTCACATATTTTAATTTTACAATATGAATTAAGGATACACTGCTTGACAATTTTAAAGCTATCTAAATTTCTCTGATAATTAGTGATATACCTGTTGCCCACTGGTATGTCTTCTTTGGAAAAAGAAGTCTCTTTGCGTCATTTGTCCATGTAAAAATATGATTATTTGCCTTTTTGTTTGTTTTTGAGATGTATGAGTTCCTTATATATCTAAGATAATATTGACCAGTTATCAGATATATAGTTTGTAAATATTTTCTCCCATCCTAGATTGCCTTTTTAACTTGTTTCATTTGCTGTGTAGTTTTTAGGTTTGATGTAGTCCCCTTGCTTATTTCAGCCTTTGTGCCTATGCTATTGGCATCTTAACCAAAAGATCATTGCTTAGAATATGCTACTCAAATTACAAGACCCTAACCCTACCCTCTTTCGGATAAGAATCATAACAGCCATTACAGAATTTATTTGTGTATTTATCTCATTACTTGATATTTGTGCCAATATCAAGTAAAACTCCCTAAAAGACCCATTCTACAAATCCTTCCAAATTTTTAAATATTTTATAAATAATGTGCATTATTCAAACAGAAAATCAAACATACGAAAGTCAACACTGCCCAAGAAAGTTCTTCACTTTTTTAAGATTAGATCAGTTCTTATGATTATATTAAAACACAAACTTAAGTAAACGTTAAGCTTTCTTTATTCTGTATGGTCCATAAAGCCATACACCACTAATTACATGGTAGTATTTCTCTTTTTCTATTCTGTATGGTCAATAAGACCATGTACTACTAATACACTGAACTGCAGTTTCAACGTATAAAGTAATAAGAAATGATTAACATAACTACAACATGTTAAGCAGCAATGACAAGATATTTATTATGAAATATTTATGATTCTTTTTAAAAGAGCCATTTTAACCAGTCAACATAAATAGGAAAACACAAAAATGAGTATTGCAATCTCTTCAAGAAAATCAGGGACACCAAGAGAACATTTCATGCAAAGATGGGCACAATAAAGGACGGAAACGGTATGGACCTAACAGAATCAGAAGATATTAAGAAGAGGTGGCAAGAATACACAGAAGAACTATACAAACCAGTCTTAGTGACCTGGATAACTATGATGGTGTGATCACTCACCAAGAGCCGGACATCATGGAATGTGAAGTCAAGTGGGCCTTAGGAAGCATCACTATGAACGAAGTTAGTGGACGTGATGGAATTCTAGCTGAGCTATTCCAAATCCTAAACAATGATGCTGTTAAAGTGCTGCACTCAATATGCCAGCAAATGTGGAAAACTCAGCAGTGGCCACAGGATCTACAAAAGGTCAGATTTCACTCCAAACCCAAAGAAGGGCAATCAAAGAATGTACAAACTATCATACAACTGTGGTCAATTTAAATGCTAGCAAGGTAATGCTCAAAATCTTTCAAGCTAGGCTTCAACAGTATGTCAGCTGAGAACTTCCAGATGTACAAGCTGGATTTAGAAAAGGCAGAGGAACCAGAGATCAAATTGCCAACATCTGTGGGATCACAGATTTCCTTTAATATTGGAAAATCAAAGGAATTCCAGAAAAACATCTACTCCTGCTTCATTGAATATGCTAAAGCCTTTGACTTTGTGGATCACAACAAGCTGTGGAGAATTCTTAAGGAGATGGGAATACCAGACCACCTTATCTGCCTCCTGAGAAATCTGTATGCAGGGCAAGAAGCAACAGTTAGAACTGGACATGGAACAATGGACTGATTCAAAATTGGGAAAGGAGTATGTCAGGGCTGTATATTGTCATCCCACTTATTTAAATTTATGCAGAGTACATCATGCAAAATGCCTGGCTGGATGAAGCACAAGCTGGAATCAAGATTGCCGGGAGAAATATCTATAACCTCAGATATGCAGATGATACCACCCTAATGGCAGAAAGCGAAGAGGAACCAAAGACCCTCTTGATGAAGGTGAAAAAGGATAGTAAAAAAGCTAGCATAAAACTCAACACACAAAAAACTAAGATCATGGCATCCAGTCCCATCACTTCATGGCAAATAGATGGTGAAAAAATGGAAACAGTGACAGACTTTATTTTCTTGGGCTCCAAAATCACTGTGGAAGGTGACTGCAGCCATGACATTAAAAGACCCTTGCTCCTTGGAAGAAAAGAAATGAAAAATGTAAACAATGTATTAAAAAGCAGACATATCATTTTGCCGGCAAAGGTCTGTATAGTCAAAGCTATGGTTTTTCCAGTAGTCATGTACAGATGTGAGAGTTGGATCATAAAGAAGGCTGAGCACCAAAGAATTGATGCTTTTGATCTATGGTGTGGGAGAAGACTCTTGAGAGTCCCTTAGACTGCAAAGAGATCAAACTAGTCAATATTAGAGGAAATCAACCCTGAATATTCACTGGAAGGACTGTTGCCGAGATGCAAAGAGCTGACTCACTGGAAAAGACTCTGATGCCAGGAAAGATTGAGGGCAGGAGGCAAGGGGGTGACAGAGGATGAGATGGTTGAATGGCGTCATCGACTCAATGAACATGAGTTTGTGCAAACTCCAAGATATACTGAAGTACAGGGAATCCTGCCATGCGGCAGTCCTTGAGATAACAAAGAGTTGGGCACAACTGATGACTGAAGAACAACAACAAAGGCACAACCAATCTTCACAAAGATTTTTGGTCGCTAGATTCCTCCTGCATGATTCCTACTCCCCGAATCTACAATTTAACTGAGAATACATTCCATTACCTGCTTCTTAACCTGCCACCATAAACAGTGAATGCTTTCACATAAACAATTTTCAAATCTATCTCTAATATAGTTGCCATTGCTCTCTATTTCTTCTCTTACTGTTCAAAAGTTCCCCCACCAAAGACTCATTGAAACACCAGTGTGTTTTTTTTTTTCTCCTTCAACATGTATCTTCTTTTTGTCATTAATTTCTTGTCAGAATTAACACAAATTTTCCCCTGATTTTAAAAAGCTTCTTCATAGCATTTCAATCTAATACTTCTTTAAATCTCATTTCCTCTAACTAGTCTAGGTAAGATTTAAATTTCTTTTCTCCACCTCAACCATATTTTACTCTGCTTATTTCCTTAATTTAAGTCTCATCTTCAATTGAGTTTCATGGCCAGGCAAATCCATCACTGTTTCTATGTTATCTTCTATCTTAAATGGTTCATTCTAACTTTGCAGCAGTTTTTATACTGTTGCAATGCATAAAATATAAAGATAATTCATATTTCTAATTCACTACCTTAGTAAATTTGTCTTTAGTTCAATGAAACTATCTAGGCTGTTTGCTATTTTTTATTTTTTTTGCTAGCCAAGAAATACGTATTATTTGCTCCAACCATGCCCCTCACTCCACACCGAAGCCACTATAGAGGCAATTTCTCAGGTATTTCCAATTCTTTAGCAAAATTAGAGCTAGCCATATTTGCCTTAGGAATTCAATTTTTAACCTGCCACTTTTAATAAACATTTCTATATTAGGAAGCAGGCAGCTGGAAGCAATTTCGAGAAATACAGCCTGATACATGCTTTTTGTCTCTCTTTTTAGATTTTAGAAATGACAGCATGGATATCATTTTTAATGAGTGTCCAAATTGGCAACATCACATTTCTGTTGTCTCCTACAACTTCTGAAATTCTTCGAGAACTTACAAATATAAGCTACATACTAAAAATTTAGCAGTATAAAAAGGAAAGCTAATTTCTATCACATATCCATTCAGTAACAAAGTTAAGGGAGACTGACTCCATAAGGGAGGCAATAATGGTGGTAATAAAGTAAATTAAAAGACTTGGGGCAGCAGTGACGAAACTACTGTAAAAACTATGACACTAAGGTACACTCTCTCTTGGGGAAGCAGCTATCTACTTCTCTACAATCTTATACATACACACTCTATGATATTACACACAAAAACATATGCACTTCTACTCTCTAAATTAGAGAAAGAGAATTTCTATGATTTAAAGCCTTCACAAAAAGCTACATTAACAGAACTAAGATATATACTAAATTCAAACGGGACTTGGTAACCGATTAGTTAAGCCATTTTTGACATGCATTTTAAGACTTTTAAGAGGTGCTGATGTCAGCCTCCCATACTCCCAAGACAAGGTAATTCACTGTTACTGGTTATCCATGATTTTAACGTCTGCCATTTTTTAAATTGGCTTACATTAGTAAATCACAAGTCATGCATGGGATATATCTTAACTAAGACAGAAATAATAAACATCACCACCAAATCCAGTAAAAGTCATATTCACAACTACATGTACATCACGTTTCCAAGCTCTGCCTTCTACTGTTTACAAAGTTAGCTAAGAATAAAGTACCAAATGAAAGGTCAAAGGCCAGCCTACACATATACATTTCAAAAAAGTGTGTTTGTATGATGTCCAATCATTTAAAATTGGATTTTCTTTAAAATATACCATTTATTAAATAGTGTAAGTAAAAAGCAGAGGAAGATGGCAGAGTAGAAGGACGTATGCTCATCTTCTCATGCAAGAACTCCACAATTACAACTTGATGCTGAACAACCGTCGACAAGAGAATGTTGGATCCCACCAAAAAAAAGATACCCCACATCCAAGGGCAAAGGAGAAGGTGCAGCAGGACAGTAGGAGGGGTAAAATCATGTTTAGAATCAAACCCCATACCCACCAGAGACAATCAGAGAGCTCAAACAAACCCTGTATGCACCAGGACCCAGAGAACCCACGAGACTGAGCCACAACTGTGTCTGAGTGTCTCCTATGGAGGTACGGGTCAGCAGTGGCCTGCTGCAGAGCCAAGGGCTCTGGGTGCAGCAGACCTGGGTATGGCATAAGCCCTCCTGGAGAAGGTCACCATTAACCCCACCATAGAGCCGCCAGAACTTACACAGGACTGGGGAAACAGACTCTTGGAGGGCACAAACAAAACCTAGTGCACACCATGATCCAGGAGAAAGAAGCAGTGACCCCAAAAGAGACTGACCCAGACTTGCCCGTGAGTGTCCAGGAGTCTCCGGCGGAGGCGTGGGTTGGTGGTGGCCTGCTGCAGAGTGGGGGGCACTCAGTGCAGCACTGCATGCCTGGGACCTTTTAAAGGATGCCCTAACTATCTTCATTACCTCTCCATAGTTTGGCCTCAAGTCGAACAAGGAGGGAACACAAGCTTAGTCACCAACAGAAAATTGTATTAAAGCTTTACTGAGCATGACCCCGCCCATCAGAACAAGACCCAGTTTCCCCCTTAGTCAGTATCTCCCATCAGGAAGCATCTATAAGCTTCTTATCCATCAGAGGGCCAACAGAACAAAAAGCACAATCAGAGAAAATTAACCAAACTGATCACATGGATTACAGCCTTGTCTAACTCAATGAAACTATGAACCATGCGATGTAGGGCCACCCAAGATGGATGGATCATGGTGGAGACTTCTGACAAAATGTGGTCCACTGCAGAAGGGAATGGCAAACCACTTCAGTATTCTTGTCTTGAACACCCCATGAACAATAATGAAAAGGCAAAAAGATAAGACACTGAAAGATGAACTCCCCAGGTCAGTTGGTGCCCAATAAGCTTCCGGAGATCAGTGGAGAAATAACTTCAGAAAGAATGAAGAGATGGAGCCAAAGCAAAAACAACACACAGTTGTGGATGTGACTGGTGATGCAAGTAAACGTCAATTCTGTAAAGAGCAATATTGCATAGGAACCTGGAATGTTAGGTCCATGAAAGAGATGGAAATACCAGACCACCTGATCTGCCTCTTGAGAAATATGTAAGCAGGTCAAGAAGAAACAGTTAGAACTGGACATGGAACAGCAGACTGGTTCCAAATCAGGAAAGGAGTACCTCAAGGCTGTATATTGTCACCCTGCTTATTTAACTTATACACAGAGTACATGATGTAAAATGCCAGGCTGTATGAAGCACAAACTGGAATCAAGATTGCCGGGACAAATATCAATAACCTCAGATAAGTAGATGACACCACCCTTATGGCAGAAAGTGAAGAAGAACTAAAGAGCTTCTCAATGAAAGTGAAAGAGGAGACTGAAAAAGTTGGCTTAAAGCTCAACATTCAGAAAACTAAGATCATGGTATCCGGTCCCATCACTTTATGGCAAATAGATGCGGAAACAGTGGAAACAGTGACAGACTTTGTTTTAGGGGGCTTCAAAATCACTGCATATGGTGACTGCAGCCATGAGATTAAAAGACACTTGCTCCTGGAAGAAAAGCTATGACCAACCTAGACAGCATATTAAAAAGCAGAGACATTATTTTGCTGACAAAAGTCCATATAGTCAAAGCTATGTTTTTTTCCAGTAGTCATGTACGGATGTGAGAGTTGGACTATAAAGAAAGCTGAATCCCAAAGAATTGATGCTTTTGAACTGTGGTGTTGGAGAAGACTCTTGAGCATCCCTTGGACTGCAAGGAGATCCAACCAGTCCATCCTAAAGGAAATCAGTCCTGCGTATTCACTGGACGAACTAATACTGAAGCTGAAACTGCAACACTCTGGCCACCTGATGAGAAGAACTGACTCATTTGAAAAGACACTGATGCTGGGAAAGATTGAAGGCAGGATGAGAAGGGGACGACAGAGGATGAGATTGTTGGATGGCATCACTGACTCAATGGTCATTAGTTTGAGTAAGCTCCATGAGTTTTTGATGGACAGGGAGGCCTGGCATGCTGCAGTCCATGGGGTTGCAAAGAGCTGGACACAACTGTGTGATAGAACTGAACTGATGTAAAACATAATAATGATTTTAAAACTTTGGCATTATTAAATACAGAAACCAGAAAGGATCAAAAGGTCAAAATCACCTGGAGAAAAAACACCTCATACACATGTATCTGTAGAAGTTAAGAGGATTTCAAGATCATATAGCCAATGCCAGCAAAGTTAGGGCTGGCATTATAAATCCTGTGGTGGGGGAAGGGGTAGGCAAAAAAGATAAAGGGGAATAATAAGTGAAAATGTCCAGCTATAAAATATATGTCACAGGGACATGATGTATAGCATAGGGAATATAGCCAATAATATAGCCATAACTTTTGACAGATGGTAATTAGATTTACTGTGGAGACCACTCTGTGATATATAAAAATGCTGAATCATTAATGTTGTACCCCTGACTCTAAGGTAATATCGTAAATCAACTATACTTAAAAATTACCTATATTGACAAACAAAAAGACCCCAACACCTATTTTGTGTTCTTACCTTTATAACATGAAGTGAAGTGAAGTGAAAGTCACTTGGTTGTTTCTAACTCTTTGTGACCCCATGGACTATACAGTCCATGGAATCCTCCAGGCCTGAATACTGGAGTGGGTAGCCATTTCCTTCTCCAGGGGATCTCCCACATTGCCCAAGTCTCCCACATTGCAGGCTGATTCTTTACCAGCTGAGCCACTAGGAAAGCCCATTTTATATCATATATAACAAATAAAATATATAAGAAACATCTCAGAGACCATACTTTCCTCTGAGAATCACAATTTTCCTGAACACTTTCAATAACTCCATAAAACGGAAATTAAAAGTTGGGCAACAACAAATGGTTTTCTTTAAAACACAGGGAATCATTCAAGGAATGTATTTTAAAAGTGTCTTTCTTAGCAGGACCATATAACTAAATCTGACATCTAATTAAAAAAAAAAAAAATCTCTCAAAAGCCTAACAACTAGAAAAAAGTTTTCTGTCCTTCATTACTCTACTACTTTGTCATTTTTGTCCTGGCAAATTGCATGCTAAATATGCAGTGATCAATATAATTTCAATCCGCCCTTTTTAACTTAAACATTTTAAAAAGTCTGACAGCAACTGAAAGGTTTTGACAGATTCTTGTCCATTTATTTGTTTTTCTCCTATCTTAGAATAAGTCCCTGCTATTTCATTAGTAAATGTGTAACACTAAAACATAACATTCTGAATTTTAACTGACTAGTTCAAAATTGGGAAAGGAGTATGACAAAGCTGTCTATTTTCACCCTGCTTACTTAACTCATCTGCAGAGTATGTCATGCAAAATGCCAGGAAGGATGAATCACAAGCTGGACTCAAGACTGCAAGGAGAAATATAAACAACAGCAGTTATGCAAAAGATACCACTCTAATGGCAGAAGTGAACAGGAACTAAAGAGCCTCTTGATGAGGGTGAAAGAGGAAAGTGAAAAAGTTGGCTTCAACGCAACATTTAAAAAACTAACATCATGGCATCTGGTCCTGTCATTTCATGAAAAATAGAAGGGAAAAAAGTGGAAGCAGTGACAGATTTTATTGTCATGGGATCCAAGAAAATACTGCAGATAGTGACTGCAACCATGAAATTAAAAGATGCTTTCTCCTTGGAAGGAAAGCTATGATAAAACTACACAGCATATTAAAAAGCAGAGACATCACTTTGCTGATATAGGTCCATATAGTCAAAGCCATATCTTTTCTAATAGTCATGTTCAGATGTAAGAGTTGGATCATAAAGAAGGCTGAGTGCCAAAGAACTGATGCTTTTGAACTGTGGTGTTGGAGAAGACTCTTGAGAGTCCCTTGGACTACAAGGAGATCCAACCAGTACATCCTAAAGGAGATCAGTCCTGGGTGTTCATTGGAAGGACTGATGTTGAAGCAGAAACTCCAATATTTTGGCCACCTGATGCAAAGAGCTGACTCATTTGAAAATATCCTGAGGCTGGGAAAGATTGAGGGCAGAAGGAGAAGGGGACAACAGAGGATGAGATGGTTGGACGGCATCACCATCCAACCGACTCAATGGACATGAGTTTGGGTAAACTCTGCGAGTTGGTGATGGACAGGGAGGCCTGGCATGCTGCAGTCCATGGGGTTGCAGAGTCGGACACGGCTGAGTGACTGAACTGACTGAACTGAATATTAATGTATTTCAAAACAAGAGAAAGAGAAAACTGAGACTATAAGAAGTTAAGAGTAAATTCAGGAAACAAAACATATTACAGTCAGGATTCACAGATCTGACATCTTAGTTTGCTAGTGATGTGGTCTTCTCTACACATGCCAATCTACTTCCAATCCTAGAGTAGTTTAACATTTCGCCAACTCAGGCACTTTGAAAATGTTTCTAATCGACCTCAAAAAGCACACATCTCAAGCTTTAAGGAGAGGAGAAAGACAACACAACAGAACAGAAACCAGTTAATAAAATAGTGAATGTGTCCTTTTAATCTTCATTGGCTAGGCGTGTAAGGAGATGTGAAGATAAACTTTTTTTTTTAATTCTAATACTGTCAGAAAACTATGGTCTAGTGAAATATTTGCTTCACAAAAATGGAAACAATCACACTATGGCATTCAAAGAATGCATTCTGACATTCCAAAGTACAAAATCTAACCACCACAGGGTCTTTTCCACAAAGAGAAGCTGCACTGTCACTATCCTCCAGAGGCTGAAAAAGCACCATATGTGGTTCTATCAATTCAAATGATTCACTTTTCTGTTCTTCAAGAACACAGCATGTACTTAATAACATGACATTAAAAAATAATGAGTATCTATTTCCCAAGTGGCGCTAATGGTAAAGAACCTGACTGCCAATGCAGGAGACATAAGAGATGGGGGTTCAATTCCTTCCGCCTGGGTGGGGAAAATCCCCTGGAGGAGGGCATGGCAACCCACTCCAGTATTCTTGACTGGAGAATCCCATGGACAGAGGAACCCAGCGGCTACAGTCCATGAGGTTGCAAAGAGTCAGATACAACTACAGTGACTTAGCACGCATCTATTTGCATCTCTACATACAGGGATGCAAAAAGAATGGAGGGAAATTAGTTTACCACCTGGATGAGGAATCAATTCACAGAACAAACATTTAAGGGGTAAATATAATAATGTACAGAGAACATAATCAACTAAGAAAATGGGAATAGATAACACAAAAATTATAAATACTACAAAAGCAACATTATATTCAAACAAATAGGCAAAAACATCATCTCACATATAACTTTTCATGTAACTGTCAATTAATAAGAATTCAACATCTTATAAATCTGACACTAGAGATTCCAGAAATCTATACCAATAGGTTCTCATTGCTGTTGTTTAGTTGCTAATCATGTCCAACTCTTTTACAACCCCATGGACTACAGCCTCCCAGATTCCTCTGTCCATGGGATTTCCCAGGCAAGAATACTGGAGTGGGTTGCTGTTTCCTTCTCCAGGGAATCTTCTTGACCCAGGGATCAAACTCGCATCTCCTATACTGCAGGCGGATTCTTTCCCACTGATCCACCCTGGAAGCCCTCACTAGGAGCACTTAACTATATTTAGACAGATGAAGCACCCACAAAGAACAATAAAACTGCTAATGTGTGATACAGAGTCAACCAGAAAATAGGGCAGCAAATATTAAGGTACTCAAGAAAGAAAGCAAATACAAAAATAAATTAGAAAAAGGAATCAACAATGTAGACTACAGCTGTGCTGAAAAAAATAAATTTAAATCACTTTAAGTCAGTATAATCCTCAGCATCTGTATCTATTTATATTCACTAAAATTTATTGACCATCTGTGCTATATCAGGCATGGTGTCAAGTCCTAGAAGACAGGCTCTGTTCTCTAGATGCCCAGCCTAAATAGAAAAGCTAACAAAACATAATATAAAATGTACAAACAAATAATTATAATGTGACAAATGTTCCAAAGGAGGGTAAAATTTGTGCAAGAGCAATAGAAGGAAACAAATTCAGACTAGATGGTATTTAGCGGCTGCTACTGCTCCTAAGTCACTTCAGTCGTGTCCAACTCTGTGTGACCCCATAGATGGCAGCCCACCAAGATCCTCTGTCCCTGGGATTCTCCACGCAAAAAATACTGGAGTGCATTGCCATTTCCTTCTCCAATGTATTCGGGGCAGGGTGGGGGGTTCTCAAAAGAAACATTAATTCCTAATGCCCTAAAGCATCTATTGAAGGTAATAAATTAACTTTGTCCATATACATCTAGAACGATAATTTTCATACACCATCTTTATTTTTTTTCCACACGCTATCTTTACTAACGCATATATATGGAATTTAGAAAGATGGTAACAATAACCCTGTATACAAGACAGCAAAAGAGACACAGATGTGTAGAACAGTCTTTTGGACTCTGTGGGAGAGGGAGAGGGTGGGTTGATTTGGGAGAATGGCACTGAAATATGTATAATATCATATATGAAACGAGTAGCCAGTCCAGGTTCGATGCACGATACTGGAGGCTTGGGGCTGGTGCACTGGGATCACCCAGAGGGATGGTATGGGGAGGGAGGAGGGTTCAGGATGGGGAACACATGTATACCTGTGGCGGATTCATTTTGATATATGGCAAAACCAATACAATATTGTAAAGTTAAAAAATAAAATAAAATTAAAAAAAATGAGAAACAGTCACTTAAATCATTGAGTTCTGAGGTTCAGATAAGAAACTCTGACAGGCGTTTCCATCAAATAGACAGATTTCACCAGATATAGAGAAACAAGAACAGGGTATTCCAAGCAGGGAGAATCTTATTTGCTAGGCTAGGCAAAGTGTAGGCCACATTTGGAGAATTCTAAGTCATTTTGTGGAGATGAAAGCAGGGATGAAAGTGAGTAGGGGGAATTGGGAGTCTGGCAAGAAACAGGACATGAAACAGATTTGAATCATACTGCAAAGCACATAGTAGCTTACAATAGCTTAGAATTCTCATATATTGGAAAAGACAAGGGCATACTCTGGAAGTACAAAGTGATCAGATTTGTCCCCCAAAATTTCTTAGCATAGTTCCTGTTCAAGGAGGCCAAGAACTAACCCTTTCAGGAGATAATCATATCTATTACACAATCAGTAGGGGTGAAAAAGCTCTGTCCAAATCGAAGGCTGAACTTTTTAGAATGTTTTATTATATAACAAGTAAAGTAAGCTTTGTCACCCGCATGCTTATCTATGACTAAGAACTCCAAAGAAATAACTTATTTTTCAGGTCATCTGGGTTATCATGAGTCCAAAAAGACACTTCCATTAGGTAGTTTGTTTTTTTTTTTAACTGGAGGATTATTGTTTTAGAGTGTTGTGCCGGTTTCTGCTGTACGACAACACGAATCAACCATAAGTATACATGCGTCCCCTCCCTCTTGAAGCTGCCTCCCACCCATTCCCATCCCAACCCTCCAGGTCATCACAAAGCACCAGGCTAAGCTCCCTGCGTTATATAAGAACTTCCCACTATCTATTTTACACGTGGTAATGTATATATTTCAATGCTATTCTCTTAATGCTACCCTATCCTTCCCCCACTGTGTCCACAAGTCCCTTCTCTGTGTCTGCATCTCTATTTCTGCCCTACTAATAGGATCCTCAGTTTTAACAGCTCTTCAGTGAAAATAAAAAAAACAAAAAAAAAAACAAATATTCAAAGACTGCAAAGAAAAGGCAGTTCCTAAAATAGAAGATAACAGTATTGAACCGTATACCTATTAAAGTGAAGATAATGAAGGACAGGGAAGCCTGCCGGACAGGACTTAGCGACTAAATACACACACATGCTTATTAATTAGAAGTAAACATGCTCTGAAATGAGATTTTACTTAAATAAAAACAAAAAAATTGTGAAAACCCAGGCACTACTAATACCTAAAAGAAACTCAGTAAACGGGAAACAAGATTGTATGGAAGGGTAAAATTTCTCCTCTACCTTCTCCCAGCTGGGCCTAAGAAGAATGACTCAAGACACAGTAACAGGAGAAAAACACATACATTTTATTTAGTAATTTTTTTGTGTGTATATTTCTGAAAGCCTTCAAAAGGAAAATAAAGACCCAAAGTAGTTAGGGCCAAAAGCTTATGTATGGGGTTGGACAAAGAGTAGTAAACTGTGAAAACAAGACAAAGGATTTGGGCTAGAGTAGTTAATTGTGGAAAAGCGAGTAGGAAGGTGAGAGTGAGTAACAAGGTCTGTTCACACAGACGGCCACTCTCTAACAGTAAGAATGGTTTCCTTTCATCTGGTATCAGGATGGCACCTTTGACATAAGAGTTTACCTCTTGCTCTCAAGAAGAAAAAGAAAGGTCAGAATGGCCTTCTTGGATCTGCCGTTTACATGCCCTTGACCTAGAATAATCCTTACATCCCCATGGCATGTTTTGGGATGGCATATTCTGCTACCCTATAAAGTAGGACAAGCAAAGTTGAAAGTTCCAGAAGCCTCAGAATCTTCCCCCTACCACCCTCCTTCTAACTATAGTAATTCTTCTCACATATTTAATATTATAACATCTTCAATCCTCTTCCTATTAAAAAAAAACTCAGTCTTAAAAAGAGACCTGATATTTAGCCTTAAAAAGGTAGGAAACTGATACATGCTTCAACATGGATGAATCATAAAAGCATTATGCTAAATGAAATAAGCTAGTCTCAAAAAGACAAATACTGTGATATTACTATTTAATAAATAGAATTTCAGCTCTTCAGAATGAAAAGGTTCTGAAGACTGGTTGCACAACAACGTGAATGTACTTAACAACACTGAACAGTATACTCAAAATAGTTAAGGGGGTATTTCATGTGTTTTAAAATATTACTAATATATTTTTTAAATATGACAGAAATTGTTAATAACTGAGGATGAGTCCATGTTCCAAGATGGTGAAACTAGAAAAAGCATTTATTAGGGATGAAGCATTTAGAATATTTTATTCTGTAAAAGTTTGGGAATCAAAAGAGTGATATAACTGCAATGTTTTTAGCAAGATTAATGACAATAATATATCAAAAGAAATTAGATGGAAGGGAGAGGTGGAAGTAGAGAGTTGAGAAAAACTGTTTATAAAAATTGAGAGAAATAGTAATTTTAGGGATTAGTTCAAGGATGAAGTGGAGAAGGCAATGGCACCCCACTCCAATAGTCTTGCCTGGAAAATCCCATGGACGGAGGAGCCTGGTGGGCTGCAGTCCATGGGGTCACTAAGAGTCGGACATGACTGAGTGACTTCACTTTCACTTTTCACTTTCATGCATTGGAGAAGGAAATGGCAACCCACTCCAGTGTTCTTGCCTAGAGAATCCCAGGGATGGGGGAGCCTGGTGGGCTGCCGTCTATGGGGTCGCACAGAGTCGGACATGACTGAAGCGACTTAGCAGCAGCAGCAAGGATGAAGTAGTTAAGATTTCTAGCATGGGTATAAGAAGAAGGATATAGCCTGAGTCTGCTCCCTTGGGATCATTATTAACGAGTGGCTGAGCAAGCAGATAAAGGGACAATAAACTGCACAAGATGCAGAATGAGTCCCTTTCTATGGCTCTTCAGCCTCCAGACCATTTACCAGAAATCAAAGACTTGCTTTACTTATTTATACCTTTCCTCATCTAAAAATATCTGAAAAGGTCAGTAAATAACCGCTACTGTTACTCGCTGTTGGCCAAGCACAATGGAAGTATTTACATTTTCCAGAATTTGAGTTATAGTGATAATGACACAACTCTCCTTACATAACAGATGAAATTCTGAAAGAGTTTATAAACAAAACTGTGATAACTCTAGTCACATGTAAATGTACTAAGTAAGCCCATATTTACTAGGTAGAGTTCCATTTCCTATTCTGTTAAATCCTGGTATGGATTCCTTTGCATTCGTCTCCACTGCAGCATGGGAAAAAGACTTGAAGTGAGGTTAAAAGAAATCTCTAAATCAGACAAATGAACTTAAAGAGTCCTTCTTTTATATACCAAAAGAAAATGAGACTAGAAGTATATAAAGCATATTAATAAGCATGTAAATTATGATGAAATATAAATACTCAAACCACATTATAGAGGAAATGTTATATTTAAAAAAGGTTAAATTTGCCATCCAAATAATGAGAATTCTCTCTATGCCTTTTTGTTTTAACTTACTATTGAATTCTATATAAATTAGTTACCAGAAGACTAATCAACTTAGGCCAACTTCTAAGACCTTTATCCACTGTTACAAGTCCAATTTAAATCAAAATTCTGTGTAAATGACAAAAAATAATAACAATAGTTGCTCCAGAAAGCACATTCAGCTGGGAGGTGAAGCAGTAAAACACCAGTACACATTAAACTAGAACAGTAGGGATCTGCACTATAAAGGTTATGAGGGACAAGGATAGTCCTGCTATCACAAAACAAAAAATATAAAAACAATATCTTTATTGAAAATCAATGAAAGCAAACTCTTTGAAAGGTTAATAAAACTGACTAGAAAAAAAGAGAGTAGACAGAATTCACATAATCAAGAATGAGAGAGAAAACATCACTATAGATCACACAGACAGTAAAAGGTTAGCAAGAAAACATCACTAAAAATTCTGTATCAACAAATTCAGCAAATTAAATAGAATGGTGAAATTTCATAACCGAAATAGCTATATATTTATTAGAGAAAAAGAATTTGTAGTTTAAAAACCTATCCACAAAGAAAGTTCACAGGTCCATGTGGCTTCCTTCACTGGTGAGTTAGACCAAACGTAAGAAATGGGTAACAATGCTACACAAAGTTGTGCAAAATACTACAGAAGAAATATGCTACAGATCATTCACAGTCAAGCATTAACCTAATACCCTAATTAAACAAAGACAGTACAAAAAAAGAACACTACAGACTCATGAGTCTCATAAACCCAGAAGTAAAAATCCTGAAGAGAATGTTTTCAAATTGAACAAAGGAATACATAAAAAGAATCATGGTCAAGAGAGTCTATTCTAGGAATGCAAAGCTCTTTTAACACTCAAAGATCAATACGAGTTTACCATATTAACAGACTAACATACCTCGCCCATGCCTCCACCAAAGGAACCAAATGACTGTCTTAATGAAAGCAAAAAAGGCATTTGACAAAATTCAATACCCACTCATGATAACAACTGGGAATAAAAGGAAGAGTACTTCAATCTGATAAAGAATATCCACAAAAATCCTAGAAACAACACCTTACTTAATGCTGAGATAGTGAATGTTTTATCTCTGAGATCAGAAAGAATGCTGTCATCACTTTTAGTCAACACTATACTAGAGTTCTTAGTGAATGCAACAAAGCAAGAAAAAGAAATAAAAGGCATACAGATTTATAAGAAAGAAGAAAAACTAGCCTTATTCAAAGACTGCATGATTTTCAATGTAAAAATTCCTATAAAATCTACAAGAAGTTATTAAAAATAACAAGTTAGCAAGGTCACAGGATATAAGGTCAATATACAAAAAGTATGTTTTGTTTACATATAAAAGCAATACATATTGGAAATAGAAGCTTTTTAAAATAACCACTGTAATAGGACCAAAGAAAAGTTTAGGGATGTGGTTCACTTACAGCATATCGGGAATTAGCCTGAGCTGTTTTGCTAAAGTAAAAATGTACTTGTATGGCGTTGATTCCTGTCAAGACAAGAAATGTATGGTTTGATAGTGCTGCTTTGTGCTGACAGGCCGAAGGTGAGTTTCAGGGTAGTCTGTACCAGACTGTCAACAATGTTTATTAATAAGTGAGATTTGATGATTTCCATCTGGTCTGAGTGAAAAACCACAGAAGGCTCTACCTTTGGGGCTGGTTATGGGAAAAACTACGCCTACATGATAAACAGAATATAAGTAATATAAGCTTAGGCTCCAGTGGGGGCTACACGGTTCTGTGCACACATTAGTGGCAACCGATCTGAGAGAAAAAGTGACCATATGATCAACAGAGAGGACAGTCATAAGTCGTGTCCAGCTCTTCTAAACCTCTTGCAATGAGGGAGCCTCTGGCTGCAATGTATATCTTTATCGTTCTAATCTTGTTGCTATATTGAATCTTTCCCTTGCAATAAATTCTAATTTTGCACACTTTGAGTGTTCTTTAGTAACTGAACCCCATTTGGACTGCTACAAAGAGTGCAAAGAATAAATTTAACAAAATGTGTGCAAGATTTATACACTGAAAACTGCTAAACACTGCAAAAAGGACTAAGTAAATGGACATGCAGAATGAGAAAAAATACTATCTTAAGGATGTCACTGTCAGTAAATTGATCAATATATCCAATATAATCTCCATTCTAGCAATCCTTTTATACTAAGTAAAAGCTTATCATAAAATATATATGGAAATGCAAAGATCTGGAATAGTTAGAATATCTTTGAATAAAATACAAATGTTGTAGAACTTAACACTAACTGATTTCAAGATTGATAATAAAGTTACAGTAATTAAGAGAATAGATATTGGCACAAGGACAGACACATAATCAAAAGAAAATAACAGAACAAAATATACTCCAGAAACATAACCATATAAACATGGTCAAATGATTTTCAAGAAAGGTGCCAAGATATTTCAATGAGAAGATCATCTTTTTAACAAATGTTGCTGAAAATATTTGACATCCACATGCAAACAACAATGATGAAATTTGCCCCACACCATATACATTAAATCAAAATGAGTCATACCCCTAGATGCATAAGCTAAACATATAAAGTTTCTAGAAGAAAATACAGGAGAAAAATCTTTGTTATCCTGTTTAGGCAAAGTTTTTATTCACATTTTGCTTGGTTTTGATTTTTTTTTTGGAAGAAACACAAAGATATGAACCACAAAAGAAAAACATGATAAACTGTATTTGACCAAAATTATGAACTTTGTGTTTCCAAAGACTTCATCAAGAAAGTGAAAAGACAACAACCTAGAGAATAGGAGAAAATATTTATATTATTATTTACCTGATAGGAAACATATCCCAAATATTTGTTGTTGTTGTTTAGTTGCTAAATTGTGCCTGACTCTTTTGCAACCCCATGGACTCTAGCCCACCGGCTCCTCTATCCATGGGATTATTTAGGCAAGCATACTGGGGTGGGTTACCATTTCCTTTTCCAGGGGATCTTCCTGACTCAAGGGTCGAACCCACGTCTCCTGCATTGTCAGGCAGATTCTTTACCACTGAGCCACCAGGGAAGCCCATCCCAAATATTGGGTTCAAATATTCAAATGAACTTTTTGGCCAACCTTATATATAAGAACGGAGAAGGCAATGGCACCCCACTCCAGTACTCTTGCCTGGAAAATCCCATGGACAGAGGAGCCTGGTGGGCTGCAGTCCATGGGGTCACTAAGAGTCAGACACGACTGAGTGACTTCACTTTCACTTTTCAGTTTCATGCATTGGAAAAGGAAATGGCAACCCACTCCAGTGTTCTTGCCTAGAGAATCCCAGGGACGGTGGAGCCTGGTGGGCTGCCGTCTATGGGGTCGCACAGAGTCGGACATGACTGAAGCGACTTAGCAGCAGTAGCAGCATATATAAGAAACCTTAAAACTAAGTATTAAAGAGATACACAACCCATTTTTTTTAACATGACAGAAATGGTAAACACATGAAGGATGTGAATATTACTAGTCATTAAGTCTAAAAGAGGAATGAGTTGCCTTTACACCCATGAGAATTGCTGTACTTAAAAAGAAAAAAAATAAAAAGCAATAACAAGAACTAACCAAAACACAGGGAAACTAAAAGTCCCACACACTGCTGGAAAAATTATTTTGGAAAACAGTTTAAAAAATTAGGCTTATACTACCCTACCATGTGTGCTGTGTTTAGTCACTCGGTCGTGTCCGACTCTTTGCGACCCATTGGACTGTAGCCCACTAGGCTCCTCTGTCCATGGGATTTTTCAGGCAAGAATACTGGAGTGGCAGCCACTTCCTTCTCCGGGGGATCTTCCCAACCCAGGGTTTGAACCTGAGTCTCGTGTGTCTTCTGCATTGCAGGAAGATTTTTACCTGCAAGCCCCTATACTACCATATAACCCAACAATCCCATTCTTTACCAGTGAAAACTGACGTCTACAAAAAGATTTATACTTGAATATTCATAACAGGCATATTTATAATAGCTAAAAACGAGTACAGAAACAAATTTTCCATTCTGGAAAAGGCAAAACTCTAGTAATAGATTAGTGGTTACCAGGGACTGAGGATAGTGACAGGGAATTAAATGCTAAGGTATACAACAGAACTTTGTAAAACGATTTAACTATTCTGAGTCTGTTAAGTAATGAAAAGACTGCAAATATTTATCAAAATTAACTGAATTGTATGCTGAACATTATTGTAAAGTTATACACCTTATACTTCATCAAAGCTGATTTTAAAAAGAAAATCTAGTCACTTTAAATACAAGTAACCTTTTTCTTGAGCTTCCCAGGTGGTTCAGTAGTAAGGAATCCACCTGCATTGTAGGAGACACCGGTTCAATCCCTGAGTTGGGAAGATCCCCTGGAGAAGGAAATGGCAACCCACGCCAGTATTCTTGCCTGGAAAATTCCATGGACAGAGGAGACTGGCGGGCTACAGTCCATGGGGATGCAAAAGACTCAGACATGACTTAGTGACTGAAACAACAAACCTTTTTCTTCCCCCATGATTTTCCTTTATAGGTGGACTTGGCAGGAATAGCTCATATCTGTCTACAAAGATCAGCGTGGGGAGCTTAACTGGGGCAAGGATCCACTTCTAAGATCACTCAGGGCAGCAAACTGCTGGTGGGAGTTTAGCAAGGTCTGCAGGGAAGCTTTTGGCTGGACTCTCTCACAGCATGGTGACTTCAGTTCCAACATGGAGTGTCCCAGAGGTACAGGTAGATGTCCTAATACTCTTTATGACTTGTCGAGGCGGTCACATTAGTGTCTTCCCACCGTCAGAAATCTGCCCAGATTCTAGTGAAGGGACATACAGATTCCACCTCTTCATGGGAGGAGTATCAACATCACAGTATAAAGCAGAGTATGTGAGATGGGAAATATTTTTAGGTAGTGTTTGGGAAAAAAATCTAACAGTTTGAATTTTTATTCTGTAGATAAGGATGAGATAAGGCAATGCAAAAAGAACATGATCCCATCTAAATTTTAGGATGATAACTCCAGAAGCACCATTAGGAATAAACTAAATACAGAGACTGAAAAACATATTGCAAGCAGAGGGAGGGAGAGCGAGGGCCTTTCAAGGTGGTATTTCACAGTCAAAAACAAAATAGAGACTCATAAGGACACTACTGTGAACTAGAGAGAAGAGAAAACCTGCTTGTCAAAGATGCTATATGAATACAAGTAAAGTGTCTTATGTAGAAAACGGCAATGCCATTAAGCAACAGAATGTTTAGACAGGATAATAATAAATTCTGTTCTGGCACATGCTGGTGAAGGCAGAATGCACCTAAAAATTAAAAAAAAAGAGAGTCACAACCAAGAGCACATGTTATATAACCCATGAAGAAAAGACTCAATTTTGATTGATCAAGAGTTGACTACAATCCTTAGACAAGGCAACATAGATCATTTCTTCACAATTACTTGAAAGTCTGCATTTATCTACATATCAAATGCCTGAAAGTATGCTTTAAATACTCTTGCCTCCTTTCTAACCAAAACACTCTTTTTGTACTGCAGTTCACTGGGTTAATAAAAACTGTCTATCTGCAGATTTGTCTCTAAGGCAAAGGGTAACAATTTATATAGCTTTTTAAAGTGATAATAATGATCACACATGAATTCAAAATGCATTGTTTGTTTTTTACACTTTAAATCATCTGTAGCATGGCAGACAATATTGGCCAAATTCTTCTCCCTTATTCCTTGCTAAAAGAACTGCTTTCTTCAGCTATGGAATGGCCATACACTTCAGGGTATCTGGGTTTATGATCCCCAGGGTGAATCTTACTTGGTATAACTTTGTTCTCAGTCCTGGCAAGCTGCAGGACAGAATCATCATGCATTGTAAGTGGACCAATGCCTGGATTCCCTCACTCCCCCATGGTGACTCTCATTTAACTTGTCTGAATTAATTAGTTAGTTCATTCACTCAGTCGTGTCCAACTCTGCGACCCCATGGACTGAAGCACGCCAGGCCTCCCTGTTCGTCACTAACTCCTGGAGCTTGCTCAAACTCATGTCCATAGAGTTGGTGATGCCATCCAACCATTTCATCCTCTGCCATGCCCTTCTCCTCCCACCTTCAATCTTTTTAAGCATCAGGGTCTTTTCCAATGAGTCAGTTCTTCGCATCAGGTGGCCAAAGCATTGGAGCTTCAGCTTCAGCATCAGTCCTTCCAATGAATATTCAGGACTGATTTCCTTTAGGATGGACTGGTTTGATATCTTGCAGTTCAAGGGACTCTCAAGAGTCTTCTCCAACACCACAGTTCAAAAGCATCAATTCTTCTGCGCTCAGCTTTCTTTATGGTCCAACTCTCACATCCATACGTGACTACTGGAAAAACCATAGCTTTGACTAGATGGACATCTGTTGGCAAAGTAATGTCTCTGCTTTTTAATATGCTGTCTAGGTTGGTCATAGCTTTTCTTCCAAGGAGCAAGCATCTTTGAATTTCATGGCTGCAGTCACTATCTGTAGTGATTTTGGAACCCAAGAAAATAAAATCTATCACTGTTTCCATTGTTTCCCCGTCTACTTGCCATGAAGTGATGGGAAAAACTAAGTGTCTGGAGTAATAGTGTCTTTTTAATCATTATGGGACAAGTCTAAGGACAAAAGTCTAGCAGAAAGATGTACAGAACTTTCATTCTGAAAACACTGTTGAATTAATTGATAGCAGAACTTTCATTCATGGTTCTCATTATGCAATTAACAATTATTCTCATTCTTTTTTTTTTATTCTCATTCTTTAAGACAGTTCTGGTCATGTTTTCTCTTTCTTGCAATGAAACATATCCTAAAGGCTATACTTGGTAATACAATTTTCAGGATAATAAACTCTAGCTTTATAAACAGGAAGCAAGACTTCAGTTATTCTGCTGACAAAAGATAAGCCAATTTTATAGGAGCCAGCAAAGAATGATGTCATTTTACTGTACATGAAAAGATCTTTTCAAAGCTTATAAAAGTCATCAAATTTTGACTATTGAACAGACTGTGCCTGCTCAACTGCATCCTCAAATGACTAGAGTTTCTTTTTGAAATTAAATGATATAGAAGTATATAACACAATATCATCTTACACATATTTTTTTGTGTGTTTTAAAAGCTGTCTCCCAGATATAACTATAATGGTAGTCTGAAATGAATTAAGGACATTCTCAAAAACCAGAATGAAACAATACACAGATAACATTTCCTTCTTTGCTCTGTTCATCAATTCAAACTACCTAAACCCAGTGAAAGCAATGGCCACGAAGACTCTGCTGCTGGTGTATACTCCCCAACTTCGGCTCTGACTTAAGGTACAAGAAGAGAAGGCATCCAATTTGAAGAATTCTGCATTTCCTCTCCAAGAGAACATGTAACGGTGGATGATGGGAAGGTGCTACAGAAAGGCTTCTTGGCGGCATGGCCGAGGACACGGCAGAGGACATCAGTGTGTCACCAAGCTGAGCTGCCTAGTCAAGGACATAAAGGCCCTGGAAGTAGTCTCTCTCTTCTCTTTGCTCTCACAGAATCTGAGATCACCGACTTTGTTTTAGGCGTGTCCCTCAGGGGCAATGTTTTGACAATTATGTCCATGCTAAAGTAGACCTGTGCTGGCCAGTGCACCAGGTTTAAGCCACATTGGTCACCACTGGGTTTTACTACAGACATGATGGTCTAGGCGTTAAGCACTCCATGGAGGTAACCACTACCATCCAAGGGGCTACCATTCAGGCCAGGCTCTTCATCATCTGCATGCAGCGAGGATACTGGGAACACAAGATCAGCAAGCCCTAACCATTCCCTGTAAGGTGACCAGTCACTGTGGTTCTGTGCAAGTGCTCCTTATCCTCACCCCCAGGGACACTGTCTTCATCTTGATCCCAGCCTCCTACCGGTTTGTAGACACTGCAAACTGGGTCACTGTGAAAAGTTTTCATTTGTAATTTTAATGATGCACTGATGAGCAAAAGAATATTCAGTTCTCTCCATAGGGTTAATCAACTTAATTGGTTTCATAAAAGCAATCTACAAACTATCATGTAAAAAAATTGCAGTTATGAGGATAATATGGCACACGAATAGCGGCCTCAGGTACACCACTGTATACGCTACTGTAGATGAATAAAATGTATCGAACAGAAGCAAGCAGAAAGTCATCCTGGGAAAATGAAATTGCGAATTTGTGGTTTAGAAATAATCTAACTAGAATTTTACTGCAGATGAGAAAAAAATGATCATACAAATTTTAAACATATCCAGGTATGGGGAGGGAGGAGGGAAGAGGGTTCAGGATGGGGAACACATGTATACCTGTGGCAGATTCATTTTCATATATGGCAAAACCAATACAATATTGTAAAGTTAAGAAATAAAACAAACAAACAAAAAATAATATCTAAATAAATAAATAAACGATTGCAGAATGATATTAATGGAAGAATTTGAGGCTTGTGCTTTCTCTGAAGAATGTGGATGAATCCTCTACATTCAAATTCAAAAATGTGAATCTTCTGCAGAATTGCCTGCAAGAATCACAATTTCTAAGCAGACACCTAAGAAAAAAGATTGTTTCTTAGGTAACCATCCACAGCATACATGATCCAACAAATCAAAGTCATCACCTGAGCTGGTCAGAAATTAACTGGAAGAGCTGATGATGTGTTATATTTGAGCCCTAAAGCTGCAACTCTTTAAACAAATGAACTCCTGGTTCTGCATTAGCTGAATTTGCCAGTGGCTTTCTCAAGGAGAAAATGCACCTTTGTGGAGGTCAAAGAGGAATATTTGAAAATAATCTCTTCTGATGGTGGCCAATGGCAACAAAATCTTTATGATGTTATAGAAGCAACTTTTTAAAACTTTTGAAGAGTCATTAAAAATAGAACGATTCAGTTGTCCTGTTCATATTCTCCTGTTAATTTTATTTCTACTAGGGGTGGGGAGTGGAATCTGAAAAGTATTAATTCAAGAAAGGAAACAAACATTTAGGAGAGATGCTTCTTTGATTTGCAACAACAACTACACTTTTAGAACAACTAATAACTGCAGCTCAGACGCTTTGCTTCCATTTTAAAGAAAAGCCATTTCAACTCTACAGATAGAATCATTTTGGAAAACAAAGGAAAAACCCTTTACCCTCTGGAGGAAAGAAGAGAGAAGAGAAGGGGTCAATAGGAATGGAGGTAATCTCTTCATACAGCTCAATATCGTGAAAACCATTCAGCACAGATAATAAACAATAATGTTATGAAACTGTTTTTTTTTTTTTTCATTCAATCCAATTGCACTAAACGAGCTTGTTTGCAAGTGGATTACCAGTTACCACATTGTAAACTGCATTTAAAATTATTTTCTTTCCTCTTAGGAATTTAATTTATAGGCTTATGTGAATTAAGTACCTTTATGTATTGCCCCATCAAAATAAAAATAGAGCGAGTTAGCTATCAATAACAGAAACATTTTGCAACAATATAACCCAGGCATCTACATTAATAAAGTGCTTGAGAAGAATGCTAAGAAAATGTTATTTCAATAAATAGTAATACAATAGCATCTCTTAGGACACAGAGAAAACTATATTTATGGAAGATGTGACAAACTAGGAAAATTATAAATCCAGTTAGCACTTGATAAAGACCTATGATAAAAAGCTTTTTAGATTATTTATATGACAGCTACATACTGGAAACAAACTGGATAATACAGTTTGCTGGTCTGAACAAACATACTAGATGTAAACTGAAGCACAGAGGGAAAGAAAAAAAACTGTCCAGCAATGCATAAACTAAGGAGAATGGGACAATTATATCTTTTGGAGACCTGACTCAGCACCAAACATGCCTATGGTAGTATTATAAAGTCTATTCTTTCATCTTTAACTTCAGCTACCCGGTCCTGTGCTCTGCATTTTGTAGTTGTCCCTCCTTGTGTGATTAGTTATGTAGAAGAGCTACTTTAAAAAAAAAATCCAACTGCAAATTGTCATTTTACTTTTGAAAAGCAAGATGTCAAACACATCAGTAGCTATCACTGTAATCCTCATGTCTTCATCCATTATTGAGTATCCTCTCTTTCCCTGGCACTTTCTATAAGCCACATAATTTAATGCTCAAACAACCACGAAGGACAGATTTTCTTAGGCTTTCACATAAGATGAAAAGTGAAAGTGATGTTGTTCAGTCGTGTCCGACTCTTTGCGACCCCACGGACTGTAGCCTACCAGGCTCCTCCATTCATGGGATTTTCCAGGCAAGAATACTGGAGTGGACTGCCATTTCCTTGAAAATGAGACTCAAATAAGTTAACTTGCCATAGTCTCACAGTTAGTAAGCACTGCAGCCCTCCAAAAGTTTTTCCTCTAATCTCTTTAACCTTGAGACTCTACTCCAAATTTATCCTAATAAATCAACAAAACCAAAACACAGACCCAGCGATACCTCTGCAGCTTTTTGTAGCAAAAGTCAGAAACAACCAAATATCTAACATTAGGAGAATGGCACTTCAACAGGATGAAATATTATACATTTAATATAAACTTTGGACAGCAAGGAGATCAAACCAATCAATCCTAAAAGAAACCTTGAACATTCATTGGAAGAACTGATGCTAAAATGATGCTAAAACTGAAGCTCCAATACTTTGGCTACCTGTTGCACAGAGCCGACTCATTGGAAAAGACCCTGATGCTGGGAAAGACTGAAGGCAGGAGGAAAGCTGTGCGACAGAGAATGAGATGGGTGGACGGCAACACCAACTCAATGGATATGAATTTGTGCAAACTCTGGGAGACAGTGAAAGCCAGGGAAGCCAGGCATGCTGCAGTCCATGGGGTCACAAAGAGTCAAACATGACTTAAGAGACTGAACAACAACAATATGAAGACCATATAAATAATTTTTAAAGAGAAGGAAAACCCGAAATTAATATGGAGAGTTCAAGCTCTAGCAATGGCAAAGTGGTTTATATTATACTGGCACTCCCACAGATGGCAATCATGAACTCCGTTCAACCACTCTTTGAAGGCACTGAAGGGCAACCAAATCAAGTAGAAACTGAAGGAGATTACCAAGAAAGAAGGAAATCGGGCTGGGTGAAATCCTTGTTGCATTAGTTTTCCACTGCTGCATAACAAAGGACCACAAACTTAGCCACTGAAAATAACATCCATCAAACAATTCACAATTCTCCAAGTCAGAAATCTATCCAGCATGATTAAGTTCTCTGCTCAGTGTTATCGTTAAGACTGAAATCAAGATGTTGGTGAGAACAAGTTCTCACCTGAAACCTTTGGAGAAAAATCTGCTTCCTGGCTCACACTTTTTTGGCAGAATTTAGTTCCTTGAGATTATAGGATGGAAGTCCCTATTTCCTTGCTGGCTGTCAGCTATGAATTTCTCTCATTTCCTTAAAACTACCTTCTCATTTGGCCCCCACTATCTTTAAGCCAACAAGAGTGTGTCAAATCCTCCTTTTGCTATGAATTTCTGAGTTTCTCCATAGCCACTATGTGGAAAAAAAACTCTAATTTTAAGGTTCTCATGGTGAATGGTGAGGCCCTTCCCAAGAAAACTGCCTAATCAACTGTGCATATAAAGATATCAGCAAAAAGGCAAGAATGACTGCTCTCACCACTTTTTAAGTTCTTTTTTTTAATCAATTAATTGGAGGTTAATTACTTTACAATATTGCTGCAGTTTTTGCCATACACTGACATGAATCTGCCATGGGTGCACATGTGTCCCCCTACCCTGAACCCCCCTCCCACCTCCCTCCCCACTCCATCCCTCTGGGTTGTCCCAGAGCACCAACTTTGAGTGTCCTGCTTCATGCATCGAACTTGTACTGGTCCTCTATCTTACATACGGCAATATACATGTTTCAGTGCTGTTCTCTCAAATCATCCCACCCTTGCCTACTCCAACATAGTCCGTAAGTCTGTTCTTTATATCTGCGTCTCTTTTACTGTCTTGCATATAGGGTCGTCTTTACCGTCTTTCTAAATCCATAGACATGTATTAATATACTCTATTGGTGTTTCTCTTTCTGACTTACTTCACTCTGTATAATGGGCTCCACTTTTATCCACCTCATTAGAACTGACTCAAATGTGTTCTTTTTTATAGCTGAGTACTATTCCATTGTGTATGTGCACCACAAATTCCTTATCCATTCATCTGGCAACGGACAACTAGATTGCTTCCATGCTCTAACTATTGCAAACAGTGATGCAATGAACATCGGGGTAGACGTGTCTTGTTCAATTCTGGTTTCCTCGGTGTGTATGCCCAGCAGTGGGATTGCTGGGTCATATGGAAATTCTATTTCCGGTTTTCTAACGCATCTCCACACTGTTCTCCATAGTGGCTGTTACTAGTTTGCTTCCCACCAACAGTGTAAGAGAGTTCCGTTTTCTGCACAACCTCTCCAACATTTATTGTTTGGCGGCCATTCTGACCAGCATTAGGGTTTTCTTTGTAGAGAATCATATCATCTGCAAACAGTGTGCTGTCACCACTTCTACTCAACATTACATTGGAGGTCCTAGCCATTGCTGCAGGCAGGAAAAATGAATAAAAGCACAGAAATTGAAAAGAAAAAATTAAAACTCTCTACTCTCAGATGACTAAATTGTTCATAATGAAAATCCTAAAGACCCACTAAAAAAGACATCTTAATAGAAATAACATGTAAATTTACCAATTTTACAGAATGCAAAAATCAAAGCACCCATTGTACTCTGTTTGCTGTACCAGCAACAATTTAATATTTTTTCAAATAACAGTTATATATTATCAAAAAAATCATAAAATATTTAAAAAGAAATATACAAAAAGGAAAGCAAAGAGGATTTTCAGGGTGGTGAAAATATTCTGTATGATACTATAATGGTGGATGAGGGTCATTACACACTGTTTCAAAACCCATAGAATTTACAATACTCAAAGTACACGCTAATGTAAAGTGTGTCCTTTGGGTGATTACACTGTGTCGATATAGGTATCAATTTTAACAACTGTATCCCCTTGAGGTAGTCTATCCATGTGGGGGATAAGAGGGTAACAGGAAATCTCTGTACCTTCCTCTCAATTTTGTCATGAACCCAAAACTACTATTAAAAAATTAAGTCTTAAAAACTATTAGCAAGGTGAAAAGGCAGCCTTCAGAATGGGAGAAAATAATAGCAAATGAAGCAACGGACAAACAACTAATCTCAAACATATACAAGCAACTCCTACAGCTCAACTCCAGAAAAATAAATGACCCAATCAAAAATGGGCCAAAGAACTAAACAGACATTTCTCCAAAGAAGACATACAGATGGCTAACAAACACATGAAAAGATGCTCAACATCACTCATTATCAGAGAAATGCAAATCAAAACCACTATGAGTAACCATTTCACGCCAGTCAGAATGGCTGCGATCCAAAAGTCTACAAGCAATAAATGCTGGAGAGGGTGTGGAGAAAAGGGAACTCTCTTATACTGTTCGTGGGAATGCAAACTAGTACAGCCACTATGGAGAACAGTGTGGAGATTCCTTAAAAAACTGGAAATAGAACTGCCTTATGATCCAGCAATCCCACTGCTGGGCATACACACTGAGGAAACCAGAAGGGAAAGAGACACGTGTACCCCAATGTTCATCGCAGCACTGTTTATAATAGCCAGGACATGCAAGCAACCTAGATGTCCATCAGCAGATGAATGGATAAGAAAGCTGTGGTACATATACACAATGGAGTATTACTCAGCCATTAAAAAGAATACATTTGAATCAGTTCTAATGAGATGGATGAAACTGGAACCTATTATACAGAGTGAAGTAAGCCAGAAAGAAAAACACCAATACAGTATACTAACGCATATATATGGAATTTAGAAAGATGGTAACAATAACCCTGTGTATGAGACAGCAAAAGAGACACTGATGTATAGATCAGTCTTATAGACTCTGTGGGAGAGGGAGAGGGTGGGGAGATTTGGGAGAATAGCATTGAAACATGTATAATATCATGTATGAAACGAGTCGCCAGTCCAGGTTCGATACACGGTACTGGATGCTCGGGGCTGGTGCACTGGGACGACCCAGAGGGAGGGTAGGGGAGGGAGGAGGGAGGAGGGTTCAGGATGGGGAACACATGTATACCTGTGGCGGATTCATTTCGATATTTGGCAAAACTAATACAATACTGTAAAGTTTAAAAATAAAATAAAATAAAAAAAAAAACAACAACCATTAAAATACCATAAAAGAAACATAAAACTTTTTGAGAACTGCAACAGAAAATTTTAAAACAATGTCAGAAATTAAAGCTCTAAAGAAACAAATGGAGAGAGTCCATGTTTGTGAACTGACTCAATATTATTGGTATTACTTTAATATATCAATTAAGCTATTTCAAATCCTGAAAGATGATGCTGTGAAAGTGCTGCACTCAATATGCCAGCAAATTTGGAAAACTCAGCAGTGGCCACAGGACGGGAAAAGGTCAGTTTTCATTCCAATCCCAAAGAAAGGCAATGCCAAAGAATGCTCAAACTACCGCACAACTGCACTCATCTCACACGCTAGTAAAGTAATGCTCAAAATTCTCCTAA
>NW_011495045.1:1888411-1899275 GCF_000754665.1 Bison bison bison | reverse complement strand
TCAACATTCAGAAAACTAAGATCATGGCATCTGGTCCCATCACTTCTGGAAAATAGATGGGGAAACAGTGGTAACAGTGTCAGACTTTATTTTTTGGGCTCCAAAATCACTGCAGATGGTGACTGCAGCCATGAAATTAAAAGACGCTTACTCCTTGGAAGGAAAGTTATCTCCAACCTAGATAGCATATTCAATAGCAGAGACATTACTTTGCCAACAAGGTTCGTCTAGTCAAGGCTATGGTTTTTCCTGTGGTCATGTATGGATGTGAGAGTTGGACTGTGAAGAAGGCTGAGTGCCGAAGAATTGATGCCTTTGAACTGTGGTGTTGGAGAAGACTCTTGAGAGTCCCATGGACTGCAAGGAGATCCAACCAGTCCATTCTGAAGGAGATCAGCCCTGGCTGGGATTTCTTTGGAGGGAATGATGCTAAAGCTGAAACTGCAGTACTTTAGCCACCTCATGCAAAGAGTTGACTCATTGGAAAACACTCTGATGCTGGGAGGGATTGGGGGCAGGAGGACAAGGGGACGACAGAGGATGAGATGGCTGGATGGCATCACTGACTCGATGGACGTGAGTCTGAGTGAACTCTAGGAGTTGGTGATGGACAGGGAGGCCTGGCGTGCTGCGATTCATGGGGTCGCAAAGAGTCGGACGTGACTGAGCGACTGAACTGAACTGAACTGAACTGACTCAAACTGATCAATGTCATCATCATTAAAATTCTAACATCATATTATCTAATAAGCACACTCTAAAATTTATATGGAAATTCAAAAGATTTAGGCTAGATAAAATAATATTGAAGAAAAATGAAATTGAAGGGCTTGCATTATACCTGTTTCCATGACTACTAAAAACTATAGTAATTAAGGCAGTGTGATATTGGCAATAAGGATACACATCAAACACAGAACTGAGTTCAACAATGTACCCACAAAATAGATAATTGAGTTTAGGCAGAATACAAAGTAATTTATCAGGGGTAAAAATAGTCCTTTGAAGAAATGGTCTGTAAGATCTGAAAATGCACATGGAAATAAATACATATTGATCCCCACTTCATACCATATATTTAAAAAATCCATTCTAATAGAATATGAAACCTAAATAAAGCTTCTAGATGATAACCAAGAAGAGTATCTTTGTGATATCTTTGTATAAGGAAAGCCTTCATAGGGCACAGAAAGCATGAGCAAAAAGGGAAATAAAAGTTATGAATTACACTAAAGTTTTAAATTTGTGTACTTCAAATGATACCATTAATAAAATAAAAGGAAAGCTACAGACTATGAGAAAATGTATGGCAGAGATATGTCTGGAAAAGTATTCTTAACAAGACTGTCTGAACAATTCAGTTTTTCCATTGGACAAAAGACTTACAGAGAAAATTTTGCAAAAGATACAGGACACTTAGGTTGATTTCCATGTCTTAGCTTCTGTAAATCATGCTGCAATAAAAAATGGTATACAGATATATCTTCAAGGTAGTGGCTTCATTTCCTGTAGTTATATACCAAGAAGTGGAACTGCTGGATCATACAGCAGTTCTAATTTTAATTTTTTAAGGAACCTCCACATTGTTCCCTATGGTGGTTAGACCAGTTTATATTACCAACAGGGCTCAAGGTTTGTTTTTTTCCATATAATCGCATTTTGTTTTCTTTTGTATTTTTGATAATAGCCATTCTAATAGGTATGAGATGATATTTCACAGGTGGCTCTGATTTGCTCGTAATGATTAGTGGTATTGAGTACATTTTCACGTACCTGTTGGCCATTTTATGTCTTCTTTGAAAAAAATGTCTATTCAAGGCTTCTGCCTGTTTTTTGAACCAGACTGACCTTTTGCTATTTAACTGTATGAATTCCTTGACTATCTTGGATGTTATAGTTCCTTATCAGATATGTGGTTTGCAAATATTTTCTTCCATCCCCTAAGCTACCTCTACATTTGTTGTTGTTGCTTGTTTGTTTGTTTTGCTGTGCAGAAGCTTTTCAGTTTAATATAATCACACCCTGTATGTTTTTGTTTTTGTTTGTTTGTTTTGCCTGTGTTGTCATACCATACTTTGTTATTTCTTCTAGGATTCTTATGGTTTCAAGTCTTACATTTAAACCTTAATTCATTCCAAGTCAGTTTTTAAGTGGTTTAAGTTAGGGGCCCAGTTTCATTCTTTTGCACATGGATATCCAGTTTTCCCAGCACCAATTATTGAAGAGACTATGTTCTACCCATTGAGTATTTCCAGCTCCCTTATCAAATATTAGTTAACCATTTTTGCATGGGTTTATTTCTGGGCTCTTAATTCTGTTCCATTAATCCATGTACCTGTTTTTATGTGAACACCATACTGTCTTACTACAGCTTTGTGAAAATAAAACAATGAAATATTATTCAGCCTGCCATTTGTGACAACATGGATGGAACTTGAGTGTATTATGTTAAGTGAAATAAGTTAGGCAGAGAAAGGCAAAACATACATATATATATATATATATATGATCTTATTTACATGTGGAATCTAAGTAGGTTGGTGGTTGCCAGGGGCAGAGAATAGAATATGTATGCTGGTGGTCAAACTTCAAGTTCTAAGAGGAATAAGTTCTGGGGATCTAATGTAAAGCATGGTGACTACAGTTAACAATATTATATCGCATACTTCAAAGTTGCTAAAAGGATAGGTCTTACATGTTCTTGTCACACACATAGAAAAAAAGGTAATCATGTGAGATGATGGATGTGTTCATTAATCTTATTGTGGTAATCATTTCACAGTCTATTAATATATCGAAGCATCACATTATACACCTTAAACTGACACAATGTTATGTCAGTTATCTCAAAACTGGAAAAAGAAAGATACAGAAATGGTCAAAAGCACAAGAAAAAATGCTTAACATCACTATCTTATTAAGGAAATGCAAATTAAAAACCATAAACAGAACACCACTAGAATAACTAAATTTAAGACTAATAATATCAAATTTTATAACATACACGGAACAAATGGAAACGGTCATGTACAATAACACTACTCTGGAATATTGTTCAGCAATTTTTTTTTAAACAGGAATTCTCAACCTCAGCATTATAGATACTGTGTACCAAATAAGTCTTTGGATTCAGAGCTGTCTTGGGCTTTGTATGTTATTTAGCAGTCTCTTGGACCTCTATCCAACCTTCACTCAGTCAAGATTACCAAAAATATTTCCAGACACGGCCAAATGTCCCCCACGTTGGCAAAACCATCTACAGCTGAGAACCACTGCTTTATTAAAACATACAACTACTCAGAAATTTTCTTCCTGGGCATTTGCCCAACAGATACGAACACTAATGTGATCTGTACACAATTGATCACAACAGTTTTATTCATACTAGCCAAGAAGTAGAAATAACTCAAATGCCCATCAACATGAGAACAGATAAACTGTACTATAGTCACACAATGGAATACAGCTCAGCATTAAAATGAAATATTCATACATCCAACAACATGAAGGAATTTTCAAAACACACTGAACGAAAAAAAAAAAAAACAGATATAAAACAGTATATAATTATGTTTATGTGAAGTCCTAAAATGGACAAAGCTAATAAGCTAACTGAATGAACAGTCATGGCTGTGTTAGAGGACAGCAGGGGGCTAGAAAAGGGCATAAGGGAAACTCAGTGAAAATCTGTGCCTGTGCTACATATAAATTATACTTCTAAAATAAAATTAAATTAAAAAAATACAGATATTCCTTTATAAGATGATAAAAATCATGATAAATATTAACATTAAATGATGAAATTAAAAAAAAAAAACACTTTATGATTCTGCACTAAAAGTATGGAGATATGAAGATTTGACAAAATGACAAAAACAAAAAGAAAGCATGAGTACTTTTAAAATCACATCAATTTTTTTGATGTCACAGATATATATTGGGTCAGCCAAAAAGTTCATGTGGGTTTTTTTTTTTTTTCCGTGATATCATACAGAAAAACATAAATGAACTTTTTGGCCAACCCAATACTTATACTGTAAGTATTTGACCAGGGAAATTTAGAAAGGTGACTTATGGCTTGGGACAGCCTGCTATTTGAGCAAACCAAGAACAAGCATTGTTTTGAGATGCTGACTTTAACTGTATAATGCTAGAGCTTCTACAATTCGACCCAGGTACCAAAGCTGTAGCGCTCGTTTCTCCTTTTCACTCTTTTCAATTAGCTGGTCGTCAATTCCTAAATTAAACAGAGTATCTCACTCAATTTTTTTGCTGTTGATACATTCACTCAATTGTCAAATGAACTGTATGTTTCAAATGTCAAATGAACTGTATGTTTCCCTGTGAAGGTCAAAGTCTTCATAGCATCCATCTGCTAGCAAGCGTAACCTGACACATTAAAAAAAATTGGTATGCATAGCAAAACCAATTTAAGATTATTAACATATTTCATTTCCCTTTAATTTCCCATGACAACTCACCCTCATATTCACAATGTTTCCTTCATTTCACTAATGAGCCAAAGACAGCTTTCACATTTATTTCAGTTCTTTTAGAAGTGGACACATTTGGCAATACCAACCATTTAAATGAGCCAATGTCCAATTCTGATTATGTTTTGAAAATTTCACTGTGTTCTATTTTACTTATAAAGTTACATGATACTGAGTCTTTACAGGAAAAGCAAACATGTAAGAAAAGTTGTAACAAATTACCAAGGGTCAATAGGTATCAGACATATAGTTATATAAACGAATAAGTCTTCTACTTTAGCAAGTGAGATTCAGCTTAAAGCAAGCTACTGCTGCTGCTAAGTCGCTTCAGTCGCGTCTGATTCTGTGCGACTCCATAGATGGAAGCCCACCAGGCTCCCCCGTCCCTGGGATTCTCCAGGCAAGAATGCTGGAGTGGGTTGCCATTTCCTTCTCCAATGCATGAAAGTGAAAAGTGAAAGTGAAGTCGCTCAGTCGTGCCCGACTCTTAGCGACCCCATGGACTGCAGCCCACCAGGCTCCTCCGTCCATGGGATTTTCCAGGCAAGAGTACTGGAGTGGGGTTGCCACTGCCTTGCAAGTGAGATTCAGCTTAAAGCAGGCAGTTATTTCTAAATAGCTGGCAACATGAGATTTTTCACTGGAGAGAAGATCCAAACCTAGATCCTTTCTCAAAACATATCAGGAACAGTGTGAAACAGCTTATTTAATATGCCCATATTTTACTGTAATACAAACTATAAACAGGAAAGCGCACAAATCTTCTTGGCTGGGGAACAGAATAGTGTAAGAAAGATGATAGGGGCACTTGTTTGGAGCAGCAGAGAAGAATGTGAAACAATATTTTCTAGTGTAAATAGGCACAGGTTCCAAGAATTTGAGAAAAAAGTTAAATGTCCAAAGTATAATGCAAGACTTGGTGATCGATCAAGGCTTAGATTCCCAGTACAGGCAATGGAATGAGTGTACCCTTTTCTGTTCCCTCCAGAAAAGAATTAATTACAAAGCATACAAGAAATAAGCATAAATCCCCACCGACCAACAAAAAGAGAGGGACGATGATTGCAGACACAGCAGATAATCAACAAAGTTTTATATTATGGTAAGTGGATGAATGGTGGTAAATAATTCAGCAATGTGAAAAAAGATGTGCAAACTAAATGCCTGCGCAAGGCAATGCCCACAATATGCTAGACTACTCACACTGCCAACAAACGACTCTCACCTCACCATGTGCAACAAACTAAGGCAAATCTATTCCCACACTGTATACTGAATTACAGCATCAATTTTTACCAGAGAACCACATTTTCTACTAGATATAAGTAGGACAACACCCTGGATTCTCCTCTGGTTCCAAGCCAATGGGGGGGAAAAAAAAAACTAGTATTGCTAAGTATTTATATAGACTCTCCTTAATTGCTTACACAGAAACTGCTTTTGCTGTGATCGTTTTTCATGAGAACACCTTTACTCTGTTCACCCACTAAGAGAATGCATTTATGCTACCTTGAAGCTCTGGTACATTCTCCAACTCAGCATTCTTTTTGTGTCTGTGAACAAGTACTTTCTCCCTTGTTTAATTTAAGCAAAATATCTTATTTTATGTTTCTCTAGGCCCAATGCTCATACTCCCAACTAACAGTTTCAGGGCTGGGTCTCCCTTCTCAGCACTACAGCACATTTCAAAACAATTAAATGAGAATATATTGTATTATGAGTTTTTAAACATTGGTAAGCTTAAAATTCCTTCTTACAGGCAATTCTAAAATGTAAATGAATTATCCTTACTGTATTTTGTCCTCATCAGTTTGGTTATAAATAAGCTAACAATAAACCTTTAATATTTTTGGAAATCAATATTTGTAATTCTGCAATAATTCCACAAAAAGGCTAAGAAACAGGTAGATAATGAAGTGAAAGGTGCATTTGAGTGTGTATCTGTGAGCATACGTGTGCACAACTTAGGAACCATGGAGAGGAGAGAGGAAAGGCTCACAGATCTAATACAACTAGGTAGAAGAATAAACCATAAATTTAAAAAAATATTTTTTTAATTGTTCCAAAAGAACTATGTTATGTAAAGAATGAAGGTAGATAAGTAGACTCCATCAAAAGACAAGACACCCAACAAAAAGTATTGATGTTTTAGGTACATCTCTGCAAGGAACAGCCAGTTAGTGGGCCAATTACTGGGCAGAAGAAAAAGCTGAGTTTCAGTTGGGTTTCAACAAACTTAGGGAGATAAATCATTCTTCCTGCTCATTTATATGAGTACAGTAAGGTTCATAATACTAAACAAGTTCCGATTCAATAGAACTATTATAAGTCAAGACATTATGCTACAGTTTACATCAGAGTTGGCAGTAAAAAAAGAATATAGTGCCTGCAGTATCTTGTGCCATAACAAAGCGAGTTTCAAGAAGAAAGTTCTTCATTTTCAATCTGGGTTCTGAAATTGGGTCAGGTTTCCTTAGCCTGTGGTTCTCCAAATGGTCCACAGACACACATCCCCCACCAATACCCTTTCAGGAGTCGGCAAGGTCATATCTATCTTCATAATAACTCTGTTTCACCATATTGACATTTTCAGTTGTGATATGACACCCACAGTGGATGAAAATGCCAGTGCATTAGCACCAATCAAGGCTTTGGCAACAAACTGTACAAGCATCATCGTATTCTCCTCCTTCACACACTCCCTATAATAGAAGATGTCAGTTTCACTTACTAATGCCCGTTATAAACCAGTAAAAATAATTGATTTCATTAAATCTCAACCCTTACGTATGTAAGTGCATCTGTTTGCTGAGGCTGCCATAACAAATAACCACAAGTGGCTATTTGGTGGCTTAAAACAGACATTTATTCTCCAGGAGTTCTGGAGTCCAGAAGTCCAATATCGAGTGTCAGCAAGCCACACTCCCTCCAGAGATTCTATGGGAGAATTCATTCCTTGTCTCTTCCAATTTCTTCTGGCTCCACGTGTTCCTTGACTTCTCGTCACATCAATCTCTGTTTCCATGATCACACATTGCCTCTTTCTTGTCTCCCAATGTGCCTTCTCTTCTGTGTCTCTCATCCATATGGACTGAACAACACTAACTGGATCCTAAATACTAACTGGATTTAGGCCCCACTTGGATAATCCAAAGTGATCTCAAGATTTTTAACTTAATTACATCTGCAAAGATCCTTTTTCTGATTCAAGTAACACTCACAGGTTCCAGGAATCAGACATAAGATATGGACATATATTTTGAGGAGCCTTGATTCAGAACCCTACAACAACTCTTTTTAACATTCTACCTGAACAAATAAGAAGGGTGCATAAACAGCACACAGTGAAATTCAATGGTTACCTTGAGGAAAGCACTCGTGAGATTGTTAAAGCTGCATATCAAACTAGACACTTTTTGCATGCATATCATGATTACTTGAAAGAATAACTGACAAACTACAAAGGTAACTGTAAAAGATAGAAATGTGTCTGCTACTATCAGTGGAGACCTGACCCTCACAGCTAAGTCTTAATGTTCTCCTACCAAACATAAACTGAATATCAAAAACAGATAAGGCCATTCTAACCATGATGGATCAAAACAAAAACGTGAACATCATCCAAACCACAAAACGACCAAATATCCTCCTTTCTTGGCTCATAACAGTAACCGCTGCTTCTTTACCAATTAAACCTTTAGACTGCATTTATTTCTATCTCTTTACATATGAGATTTAAGATACCCAATTACAGAATAATGCTCATACCCCCCTGCAACTAATCCAGAGAAAAGTCACCTTCTTTTAACCCTCTCTTGAATTATCTAACACACTCAAGACCTATAATAAACCCTTTATGACAAATTCTTACTAAAAGACTCCATGGTTCTACAGGAAGCATTCTCCCTCACTGCCACAAGTAGTAACTCCAACTTCTTCAACTACAGGTAAACTAAAAGTTCCTGGTAGTATCAGTATAGAGAGCACGGACAATAGTTTTCGAACCTTGGGAATGTGCAACACTGCCCCAAAAATAAACAAAAGTGAGCTATTTTTTCAAGAAAAACAATTGACAGTATTTATTGCCACTGAGAAAATCAAGCCTTCAAGAGAAAATTTGAGTTTTTCAGAAAACTCATATTCACTGCACACTGGATAGCATCACAATAGTTAAAGACTTCTCTTAATAACAATGGTGGTGATATTAAAAAATGTGTGGGGTGATACAACAAAAATGGAATGAGTCGCCATTTGGAAAAGTCTGCATAACTCATAGAACAAGTATCTTGCAAATAAACAAAGCATAAAGTTAAAAAATAATACATAAGTAGAAGGTCTTTGCAGAGTACATGAGAGACCAAAGAATTTCACTGTAACAGAGAACAAAATGTTACTGATGTGGTTTTATATTCTACATTGCAACTAATATTCAAGAAACTATCCCTGGTTGAGTTCTAGTGTACTAGCAAAGAAGAGCCACAATTACTAAGTAGAGCTATTTCAAAACTCCTCTTCCAAGTACAAAAATGAGGCCAAACTTTCTTCATATACTTCAACAAAATATGTTACAGACTGATCTCCAAAGTTGTTGTTAGAATCTAGTTGGTTTTAATTCTATCTAGCCAGATGTTAAACAGATTTGCAAGAAATACAACAGTGTCACTTTCTCACTAATTTTTTAAATGTTTATTTTACATTAAAAACACATTAACATATAAAGAGTGTGCTATTTTAAACTGCTATAAAAACTCTGTGTTTATTTCTAATACAGTAAATATCAAAAGATATAACCCTCAGAAACAAAAGATGCTAGGGGCCTAATAATGCCTGAGTGTCAAAAATTCATGCAATCAACTTTAGCATCAACAGCCGGAACCATTCCCATTTCTCAAAATAACCTCACTCCTTCTACTCGTAGTTTCAGTAACTTTCTGGGACAAAGAATCATTTAGATTATTCAAATATATCTCACAATAAAGCAGGTACGACATAACTGAAATACAATTTAATTCCCAATGCTTAAATGAAAGTTCCTACATCTCAATAAATAATACTAAGATTGTATACAAAAACATCCCAATTCAGAACAGAGTAAAAGAGAAATTAACAGGCCAATTCTTATTTATATGGATCTGTGTCGGCAAAGAGATGTTTTTGCTTTTCAACATACTGTCTGGGTCTATCATAGCTCCTAGAGTCTGCCACTTCCTCCCAAGACCTAGCCCCATCCAACAGCCCCTATATACCAACACTGGGATGCCTCAGGCCAAACAACCAATAGGGAAGCAACACAGCACCACTCATCAGTCTATCAGATCAGATAAGATCAGATCAGACGCTCAGTCCTGTCCGACTCTTTGCGACCCCATGAATCGCAGCACGCCAGGCCTCCCTGTCCATCACCAACTCCCAGAGTTCACTCAGACTCATGTCCATCAAGTCAGTGATGCCATCCAGCCATCTCATCCTCTGTCGTCCCCTCCTCCTCCTGCCCCCAATACCTCCCAGCATCAGAGTCTTTTCCAATGAGTCAACTCTTTGCATGAGGTAGCCAAAGTACTGCAGTTTCAGCTTTGGCATCATTCCTTCCAAAGAAATCCCAGGGCGGATCTCCTTCAGAATGGACTGGTTGGATCTCCTTGCAGTCCAAGGGACTCTCAAGAGTCTTCTCCAACACCACAGTTCAAAAGCATCAATTCTTCGGCGCTCGGCCTTCTTCACAGTCCAACTCTCACATCCATACATGACCACTGGAAAAACCATAGCCTTGACTAGATGAACCTTTGTTGGCAAACTAATGTCTCTGCTTTTGAATATGCTACCTAGGTTGGACATAACTTTCCTTCCAAGGAGTAAGCGTCTTTTAATTTCATGGCTGCAGTCACCATCTGTAGTGATTTTGGAGCCCAGAAAAACAAGTCTGACACTGTTTCCACTGTTTCCCCATCTATTTCCCATGAAGTGGTGGAACGGGATGCCATGATCTTTGTTTTCTGAATGTTGAGCCTTAAGCCAACTTTTTCACTCTCCTCTCTCACTTTCATCAAGAGGCTTTTGAGTGCCTCTTCACTTTCTGCCATAAGGGTGGTGTGATCTGCATATCTGAGGTTATTGATATTTCTCCCGGCAATCTTGCTTCCAGCTTGTATTTCTTCCAGTCCAGTGTTTCTCATGATGTACTCTGCATAGAAGTTAAATAAGCAGGGTGACAATATACAGCCTTGACGTACTCCTTGTCCTATTTGGAACCAGTTTGTTGTTCTGTGTCCAGTTCTAACTGTTGCTTCCTGACCTGCATACAAATTTCTCAAGAGGCAGATCAGGTGGTCTGGTATTCCCATCTCTTTCAGAATTTTCCACAGTTGATTGTG
>NW_011495045.1:1863499-1887588 GCF_000754665.1 Bison bison bison | reverse complement strand
CCAGACAGCCATTCTGCTTTTTTGCATTTCTTTTCCATGGGGATGGTCTTGATCCCTGTCTCCTTTACAATGTCACGAACCTCATTCCATAGTTCATCAGGCACTCTATCTATCAGATCTAGGCCCTTAAATCTATTTCTCACTTCCACTGTATAATCATAAGGGATTTGATTTAGGTCATACCTGAATGGTCTACTGGTTTTCCCTACTTTCTTCAATTTCAGTCTGAATTTGGCAATAAGGAGTTCATGGTCTGAGCCACAGTCAGCTCCTGGTCTTGTTTTTGCTGACTGTAAAAGAGCTTCTCCATCTTTGGCTGCAAAGAATATAATCAATCTGATTTTGGTGTTGACCATCTGGTGATGTCCATGTGTAGAGTCTTCCCTTGTGTTGTTGGAAGAGGGTGTTTGTTATGACCAGTGCATTTTCTTGGCAAAACTCTATTAGTCTTTGCCCTGCTTCATTCCGTATTCCAAGGCCAAATTTGCCTGTTACTCCAGGTGTTCTTGACTTCCTACTTTTGCATTCCAGTCCCCTATAATGAAAAGGACATCTTTTTCGGGTATTAGTTCTAAAAGGTCTTGTAGGTCTTCATAGAATCGTTCAGCTTCTTCAGCGTTACTGGCTGGGGCATAGACTTGGATTACTGTGATATTGAATGGTTTGCCTTGGAAATGAACAGAGATCATTCTGTCGTTTTTGAGACTGCATCCAAGTACTGCATTTCGGACTCTTTTGTTGACCATGATGGCCACTCTATTTCTTCTGAGGGATTCCTGCCCGCAGTAGTAGATATAATGGTCATCTGAGTTAAATTCACCCATTCCAGTCCATTTCAGTTTGCTGATTCCTAGAATGTCAACATTCACTCTTGCCATCTCTCGTTTGACCACTTCCAATTTGCCTTGATTCATAGACCTGACATTCCAGGTTCCTATGCAATATTGCTCTTTACAGCATCAGACCTTGCTTCTATCACCAGTCATATCCACAGCTGGGTATTGTTTTTGCTTTGACTCCATCCCTTCATTCTGTCTGGAGTTATTTCTCCACTGATCTCCAGTAGCATATTGTGCACCTACTGACCTGGGGAGTTTCTCTTTCAGTATCCTATCATTTTGCCTTTTCATACTGTTCATGGGGTTCTCAAGGCAAGAATACTGAAGTGGTTTGTCATTCCTTTCTTCAGTGGACCACATTCTGTCAGATCTCTCCACCATGACCCGCCCGTCTTGGGTTGCCCCATGTGCATGGCTTAGTTTCATTGAGTTAGACAAGGCTGTGGTCCTAGTGTGATTAGATTGACTAGTTTTCTAATCTAATCTAATCTAATCTAATCACATCAGTCTATAGGCCACATAAAGTGTTCCTGAGCACAGCCCTGTTCAAAAGAGGGACAGGACCCAGCTCCACCCAGTAGGGGGCAGGAACTAGACCCTCCCACAAGCCTTTGAGACATCTACCAGAGGACAGACACAGAAGCAAGAAGATCTACACTATTGCAGCCTGTGGAATGAAAACTGCAATCACAGGAATTTGGACAAACTACACATCCCAGATGAAGGAACAAGATAAAACCCCAGAATGACTAAGTGACGTGGAGATATGCAATCTACCTAAATTCAGAGCCATGATAGTAAAGATAATCAAAGATACTGGGAAAAGAATGGAGACACAGATCAAGAAGAGGCAAGAAATGCTTAACAAGGCATAGAAGAATTAAAGAGCAAACAGAAATGGACAAAACAATAACTAAAACAAAAAATACACTAGAAGGAATCAATAGAGTAAGTGATGTAAGATAACAGATAAGTGATCAGCAAAACAAAATGGTGGAAATCACTGACGCAAAACAGAATATAGAAAAAAGAATGAAAAGAAATGAATACATTATTCATTGTCCTCTGGGACAATAACAAACACACCAAGATTTACATTATAGTGGTCGCAGAAGAGAAGAACAGAATACACATTCTTCTCACAAGCATACAGAAATTCTCCAGGACATGATGGTCCACCAAATGAGCTTCAGTAAATTTAAGAAAAGGATAAATGTAACTCATTGAAGCAAAAAATGGGCACTGAAATTTAAACTTCGGCTTCAATCCCTGGGTCAGGAAGATCCGCTAGAGAAGGAAATGGCAACCCACTCCAGTATTATTGCCTGGGAAATCCCACAGAGAAGCCTGCAGGGCTACAGTCCATGGGGTTTTAAAAGAGTTGGACACAACTGAGTGACTAAACAATACCCAAGAGAGAAAGTAACAACTAATGTCGGAGGCCTAAAAATACACAAAACTGACGGAAGGCAAGAGAAGAAGGGGATGACAGAGGATGGATGAGATGGTTGGATGGCATCACAGACTCAATGGACATGAGTTTGAGCAAGCTCCGGGAGTTGGTGATGGACAGGGAGGCCTGGCCACAGGGTCGCAAAGAGTCAGACACAACTGAGCAACTGAACTTAACTGAAAATACTAACACTGGAATTAGAAAACTGAACAGAGTTAAAGTGTTCCAACATCTCAAGGCATACAAGAGGGGGGCAGAGAAGATGGTTAACTTTAGTCTTAGTTTATCATGTCAAGGGAAACCAAAATTCTGAATGTTTAAGATAACTAGGTCCATGTAACAAACTAAAACACACTGCAATGTGCTGAAATCAAATACCCGTGGATACTGACATAAACTTGTCACAAACTCCCACTCTTTCTCAGGGTATATCTCACATTATATGTACAAGTGTCAATGAGACATATGAGACAATGAGAGTGTCGCTGTCGGTCCAGATGGTGAGCGACAGTAAGACCTGCACGCTGCAGTCCATAGGGTCACAAAGAGTTGGACACAACTTGGCAACTGAACAATAACAAAAATATTATAAAAGCTTAGATTTTTTTCTCTCAAGATAAATATATAAACAAAAAAAACTAACATATTTTTCCTGCATCCCAATGAATTATCCTGCTCTTCACTTTACCAAGGTAGAAATATATGCCCAGGATTCTATAGTAGGGACAGTTTCCCCAGCTAAAATACTCCTTGACATAATAAACCATGAATTAACTATGCAAAGAAGGGGTTAAGTGAAGTGTGTCCCAAAGATACATAAGAGCATGAGTAAAAGCCAAAAGGATAAAACAGCACAGTTTGTGTAGGAAAACTAAAAACAGTTTGAAATTCGCAGTTCTGACTACTAGGGCACAAAGCTCATCTCCCTGGCATTCCCTCCTAAAAATCAACAGGAGACATCCTTATCTCTACCATAGGTAATAAAGCTGCCAGTGGATCCCAGCCTGATCTTTCCCACCTTCCTCTCCTCACAGTAATCAGTGTCCTATACTCACCCTATGTTATCAAATCGCAGACGTCTAAACTGGAAAACAGACAAGAGTTCTATTGCTTGTTCCCAAAGGAATATGAAATCTAAGTTCCACTTTATTGCAGAAAATGAATTTCTATTGCACACCTGCACTTTTTACACTGCCTTTTCCCAGAAGGTATCTCAGTATAAAACAAAGTGATCATGACATTGACTTCCAACAAGCAGTAATACAATTCCACAGAATGCCGAAAGCATACACAGAATACTGGTGATATATTAGATGAGGTCCACATTACTTAGTGCCTAACACTGCTTTCCCTTTCACCCTCCAAAATGAATGAAAGCTAAAACAGCCGGCACCCCAAAAGAGGAAGTAAGATTCTCTTGCCTCAACAACCAATAAGCATCCATTGCTTAATAAAGAGTTCTCAAAGTAATTAAGTTTTCCATACCCCTTAAGTCAAATTGAAGCTTTTAATCAACAAACAATGCACACCAGCCTAGCCAATTAATTACTCTCTACCAACCTTCTTCAACTGTATTTGGTTGTTCACTCAGTCAGTCATTAAATTACTCAATGAGTGTTAATGATGAACCGGGCATTGGTTAGGTATTATGATGAAAACAGATGTTTCTTCCCAGTATGATAAAACATTTCCCCAGCTTGTTACCATTTAATCTCAAGAACCATACTTTTCATTCATTAAAATTCTCTTCAGATTTTTTTATTTAAAATTCTGAGTAATACAAATATAAGACTCACATCCAAGTTACTATAATGTAAGTTTGCTCCAAAAGTAAAACAACTGGGATAAGAAAACACACAACTTACACAGTAGGTGTTCAATAAGTCTCTGTTAATATCAATTATGCTCATAAAAAAAAATCTAAAATACATAACAATTAGCTTGTAATGGTTTTAAAGCAAGTGTTCAAAGTCATGTGTGTGTGAAGAGCTACTTTTATCTAAATTATATACGTGAATGAAGTAAGAAACTTTTTAAAATCCTACACTACCTTTGTTTCTATTTTCACTACCACCATGAAAAGAAATTACAGATCTGTCATTATGAAGGAATAATCAGAAATATGCAATGTTAGATACATGGTACAAAATATACTAATTTTCTTTTTGCCAAAAATTGTGCTGGGTTCTGTGAAAATACAAAGGCAAACAAGACATAGTTCTGCACTCATAGGTTCATAATCTATGAAGAATAAAAAGAATACAAAGATAACAGGAACAAAGAAAAATACAACAGAACTATAAACACAGAGGCCCATGGATTATTATATTAAGGAAAATACCCAATTCAAGATAATTTAAGTAAAGCTTTAGGTAACATCAATTACATTTAAGTAAGGCTGTGCTGAAGTTAAGAATACAACTGTGGATCACACTGATCATTAAATTTTGTAGACACCTATGATTCAATTCACCAACAAATAAGAAACTATTTAAATATCCTTTAAAAATGCTCAAATTCATCAATAATTTAAGGTTCTTTACAGGCTTCCCTAGTGGCTCAGAAGGTAAAGCATCTATCTGCAATGCAGGAGACCTGGGTTCGATCCCTGGGTTGGGAAGATCCCCTGGAGAAGGAAATGGCAGCCCACTCCAGTATTCTTGCCTGGAAAATCCCATGGACTGTGGAGTCTGGTAGGCTACCGTCTATGGGGTCGCAAAGAGTCAGACACGACTGAGCAACTTCACTTTTCACTCACAGCATCACCTAGGCAATTTTACACTTCATTCAAAACCTTCTCACTGTATATAAAGGCTGCTGCTAAGTCGCTTCAGTCGTGTCTGACTCTGTGTGACCCCATAGACGGCAGCCCACCAGGCTCCCCCGTCCCTGGGATTCTCCAGGCAAGATCACTGGAGTGGGTTGCCATTTCCTTCTCCAGTGCAGGAAAGTGAAAAGTTAAAGTGAAGTCGCTCAGTCGTGTTCGACTCTTCGCAACCACATGGACTGCAGCCTACCAGGCTCCTCTGTCCATGGGATTTTCCAGGCAAGAGTACTGGAGTGGGTTGCCATTGCCTTCTTCAAGTATATAAAGGCAAAGGCACACAATTAAATGATTGCCGAATTACAGAGTTAGCAATATTAGAAAATCTCTGTTTAGGTACAGATCAATAATCATTTCGTGACGCTCACATGAAAAACAAAATATATGAACAAATGTCAAATATCCTGGTTAGTAATATATTTTACAATGCAGAAGTAAACTGACATCTACTAAATAAAGAATGACTCCTGGATTTAATATGAGGTTGTCAAATTTCTCGAACTATAGTCAAAATATTTTATTTCCTTTAGACAGCTGAAGTGAAACTACAGCTACAAATATTTTTCTAGGCCTAATTTAAAGACAGAGCACCTAATTTACTTAAAAACTAATAGCACCCTGTCATGTAGTCCTAAGTAACATTTCTAAAAGAGCAGTAATTTTCTAAAACCACAGTATTTTTCTTATTCATATTCAAAGATGATGATTAATTGCATACAGGTTAAAATTTCAATGAAGGGACAATACGAAGATGTAGCATCAAAGTCCTAAAGCAGTCTACTTTTTAAGTTCAGCGGCACTATAGGCTGCTTTGACACTTTCCCTAACTCTAAGTAAGTACTATTATTAATAGGTTGTTATATTCATTAACTCAGAATCAAGGTACAAACCTACTTTGGGGAACTGGCAAACTATTATAACTGTAGATTTCTCCATCTTTCAGTTCTACTAAGAAATTATGCTTTTTTCAGAATATTTAAAATTAATTTGAAGGTCAGTTACAATCTTGCAAGAAAGTTAATATCTTACCAAAAACAAAGAAATGAAAATAAAGATTTAAATTGCAATACAAGTAGTCTTTCATTTGCATGTCCTATCTGACAGAATACATTATTAAAGAACATGCATTGGAAAAAAAGCTTTTTATTTCAAAGCTTATAGAATGAATTTAAGATTTAACTTTATGTTGTTACCTATACTAAAATCACTATAAATATGACAGTTCAAAAGTCATTTTACTCAAGTTTTATCCAACTCATTGTTTATAATCAATTTTCAAATCATTACAGATTTCTAAGAGACAAAGGCAAGGCAAGCATGATTTAAAAAAATGCATTCCATGCCCTATCTCAGTTCATTTCAAATCAAGCTTTTTATTTCTTATATTCATAGTATCAAAGTAGTATTTTTTGTTCTTTTCCCAAGCTTTGTTTTGTTTTTCTTATTTGGCCTGTTCAATGTCCTCCTAATTGACAATGTATGCTTGCAAACACAGAGAAATTGATCTGTGTTATACTTAATTTTTAAAAGCCAACTTCAGTATGCTGCTTCTCTCCTACACCAAAATGATTTAATAATCCTTGTAAACATTTCTTTCACTCTTCATCTTGTGTTCTGCTTAACTAAACAAAAAATTCCCTGGAGGGATCATATTCCTTTGATGAGTATTTGCCCATTTCATAAAATTAAAAGAGGGAAACTTCATTTTGCTGCTCATCTAACATAACATATGAAAGTGAAAGTGTTAGTCACTCAGTCATGTTCAACTCTTTGCGATACCATGGACTACAGTCCACCAGGCTCCTTTGTCCATGGAATTCTCCAGGCAAGAATACTAGAGAAGGCAGCCGTTCTCTTCTCCAGGGGACCTTCCTGACCCAGGGATCAAACCTGGGTCTCCTGCACTGCAGCCAGATTCTTTACCATCTGAGCCACCAGGGATACACTGCCCTGCAAAGGCAGTTCTCAAACCTGAGTGTGGAGTTATAAGTGGGTGAGTCCTCAGTCGTGTCCAACTCTTTGAGACTCCATGGACTGTAGCCCGCCAGGCTCCTCTGTCCATGGGATTTTCCAGGCAAGAATATTGGAGTGAGTTGCCATGCCCTCCTCCAGGGGATCTTTCCAACCCAGGGATCAAACCCAGATCTCCTGCATTGCAGCAGGATTCTTCACCATCTGAGCCACCAGGGAAGCCCAAGAAGACTGGAGTCGGTAGCCTATCCATTCTCCAGAGGATGTTCCTGACCCAGAAATCGAACTGGGGTTTCCTGCATTGCAGGTGGATTCTTTACCAGCTGAGCTACCAGGGAAGCCTGAGGAGTTATAAAGCTGCACTGAGATACAGTTTTCTATTCAAAACCTACCACAGGTTTTAGATGATTTGCCTTTGAAATAAAATGGTTTATTGCCACAATTCTCATGATTTTCATTCTTCACTTTTTAGTCAATAAAGAATAAAAACATCAAATTTTCAATAGTTAACATTTATCAATTTCTGTTTTCTGCAAATCTGAATGTGTAGGAATATATATTGGGAATCCGCCTACCAATGCAGGCAGAGGACATGGATTCAATCCCTGGTCCTGAAAGATTCCACATGCTGCAGAGCAACTAAGCCCTCACGCCACAACTACTGAAGCCCGTGCACGCCAGAACCCGCGCTCTGCAACATGAGAAGCCACCTCAAAGGGAAGACCACGCACAACAACTAGAGAGCAGCCTCCACTTGCTGCAACTAGAGAAAGCCCACGCGAACAAGGACCCACACAGCCAAAAAGAAAATGAATTTTTTACGTTATAGAAATATAGCATATTTTTTTGAATATAAGCTATTTTTATATAAAATTCTAAACCTGAACTATTTAATACAGTATTACTAGGTAGAGAATGTTTATTGAGAATAGAAACCCTTTCCCTTTCATTATACATATATTTTGTACATACATATGTACATTATACATACATATAATCAAATATTTTCTCTCCCATTTATTCCTTTACATCCCCAATTAAAATAAAATAGAACCTACTATGTAATGAATCACAACTTAATTCAAAAATTCAATTTTAAAAGTCTACCATCCTTATACCAAATGACTTTGGTTATATCAAATTACAACAATAAAACATTTGAAAAATACAAAGTTTTCTAGTCCATTTAAAAAGGAAGCTAACCTGGACTGGCGATTCATTTCATATATGATATTATACATGTTGATGTATGGCAAAACCAATACAATATTGTAAAGTAATTAGCTTCCAATTAAAATAAATAAATTTAAATTAAAAAAAAATAAAGGACAATATGAAAATTTTAAAAATAATAATAAATTTATATTAAAAATAAAAAAAGGAAGCTAAATAAATTCAACACTAGAAAAAGCATGGTGCTCACTAATGTAGTAAATCTTTAATATGTGTACTGTCAAGTGTTCAAAATCCCCCATATCTCTATTTAGTCTTGTTTATTAACACACTGTTTCTAGCAACAGAATGCCTTACAGCTAACTTTTTTTTTAAGGTTAAGTCACTATGGATTCTTCTAAAACCAGGTGGAGAGAAAGTAGGTTAAAAAAAAGCCCAAGGGTGGTTGACCTTCATAAAGGCCTATGAAATTAGCCATCAGTGTTATCCGCCTTCATCAGAGGAACTATCTGCTACTGCTACTGCTAAGTCACTTCAGTCGTGTCCGACTCTGTGTGACCCCATAGACGGCAGCCCACCAGGCTCCCCCGTCCCTGGGATTCTCCAGGCAAGAACACTGGAGTGGGTTGCCATTTCCTTCTCCAATGCATGAAAGTAAAAAGTGAAAGTGAAGTCGTTCAGTCGTATCCGACTCTTAGAGACCCCATGGACTGCAGCCTACCAGGCTCCTCCGTCCACGGGGTTTTCCAGGCAAGAGTACTGGAGTAGGGTGCCATTGCCTTCTCCGAGGAACTATCTACTGCTTCTCTATATTACTGCTAACAGTGAAGTCCAGACTGGCAGTAATGGAACTGAAATCAGAGGAAGAACAACAGACCCTTCTTTGAATCTGTTCACCGAGTACCTGCTCTGCCAGTCATGGTGGTTTTTGTCCAGGGCACCCAGGTCCTGCTCTATGAGAGACACGCACTATGGTGACAGTCTGTTCAAAAGTCAATGTGTTCAAGAATACAGAGGCAGCAACAAGATAAGAGACAACAGGATATATATGTACCACAGTTGCTCTGTGACTATAATGTATTTCTTTGAGGCCTGAAACTGGAAGTTATTTTAACAAGAACTGAATCATTCTATATGCAAAGAAAGAAAGCCAGCAGAACCTATTTTCAACATTTCACGGAATCACACTGTTCCAAAAAGGGGAAAAGGAAAGAATATTCACTGTCGGCCAAATAGACAGTGTTCTCCATGGGAGTGAAAGTGTTAGATGCTCAGTTAAGTCTGACTCTTGCAACCCTGTGGACAGTAGCCCACCAGGCTCCTCTGTCCATGGAATTCTCCAGGAAAGAAAACTGGAATGGTTAGCCATTTCCTTCTCCAGAGGGTCTTCCTGACCCAGGAGTCGAACCTGGGTGTCCTGCATTGCATGCAGACTCTTCTGTCTGAGCTACCAGAGAAGCGGGTTCTCCATGGGAAGGCAGAAAAAACAGTGTATAAAATAAGAGTAAAAAAAACCACTTAATTTTTATATACACACCCCCTCCCCAAAATGAGACCACTGATCTAGGCATTACTTTGCTTTCTTCTAACTTTAATCGGGATCATTTACTTACCTCCAATAAGATCTGCCTTACCCACACATGAGACCAATTTAAAGGTACTTTGAGAATCCCTGTCTCATAGCCTAGAAGACCTCCAGCTGACCAAGGTTATGTTCTGCTCTCAGAAACTCCTGCCTAAGTTTTCAATCTTTGTGCCCCAGTTTTTAAGCCTGGGTTCCTGATGTAGACAAATACACAATTCCCATCATAACTGTGATACCAACAATGGAATCTCCGGTTTGTTATGTACTTGCTTGTTTTCAAAAGTACAATATAAACGAACCACACTGTTTGCCTGACAGCACAAACCTAATAAAGGGGGAAATAACTCAAGGAGGAAAAACTACCTGTTCTGTTGGTTTTTGTTACCTAAATAGGGACTGCTGATGTATTTCTACCTCACTGGTACACATTTGTCTTACATATTTGAACATTTCATTCCATCATAAGTAAGTACGCCAAGTAAGACTATCCCCAAGCATTAGAAATTTAGAGCAAGGAAGGAAGCCAAGACATAGTCTAGTCCAAACCTCCTATATTCTATGAGTGCAAACAGAAATTAAGAGTCAAGTTTAAAATCTTAAATACCAACCTGATCAAGGTCAAACCACAAACTTTTTATGAACTGAAACTGGTATGCAAATCATACTTTGATTAGTATTGCTTTATTACAAAACAGACACTACTTTGGGGATTCTTAGTTTATCTTGGTCTGAGAATTTCAATCAAAAGCAGAACACACTCCACTTTGAAAGAAGTCCCTGTTTTGTCAATCTAGCAATCTTATTCAGAAAATGAAATTAACGAAATTTAAAGTGAGTAATCCACACTGGCTTCTAGCACTCATTCCTTTTTTCCCCCTATGTTGCTCGCATCTATTTAATAAGATCTAGAATAAGAATTTAATAAGAATTTTTACTAAATAGCAAAGCTAGTCTTGCCAATTTTCACTGCCAGAATCTACCTCAATTTCTTAAAAATGTATTCTCTCTGAGCCATTCTTCTAACTTCTAGCACTTTTTAAATAAATCTTCAAGTATTATTCAGTGACTCTATAAATATACCAACAATTCTCTTTAAACCCAAGCATATAATTGGGTGATGCCAAAATGTATGGCTCATATCTAGAAAATGGAAAGTTCTTAGAATAATGCATTAATCCAATTACTTAAATATTAAAGTTTAGTTCAGTTGAAATGGAAGTATGTGATAAATGAATGGAAACAAGGGTCATAAACTTAGAGAGAAGCAGACATTTTCAGACCAGTTTAGGTTTAGACTCACCAACTGGACTACTTTTTAACTTTTAAAATGAAACTTTTTATCAAAATAAACAAAACATAATATATTAAAACTGACTTCCAGAATTGTCCAAATTATTTTTTAACTTGATTTAAATTGTTTTCATATTTCTTTAACTGTCAAGTTTTTGTTGATAAATTTATCCAAAATACTAATCATTTTAGAACGTAGTTTGCATTTATACATCAGAGTGCCCCCAAAATTGAATTAGGATGCCTTTCTCTAAGCCCTAATGGCTTATAACTCCCCTTTAAAATGTGTAAGGATCTTTTAGTTGTCATTCAAAAAGATAATTTGGATAAAAATTATGAACTAAATACCTATAAATTCTTCTTCATTTCCATTACAGTGTAGCAATTTATCATCTAATCTATAGTGGTCTATCAACTGAATAAGACTTAGTTTCTTGTTCGCAGACATAGCTGACTGCAACTCATAAAGCAACAGCTCCTTACAACTACAGAATAAACTTGTATAGAAGAACAAGTACAGAAGCCACTAAGGATTAACAGGTACTGTCATTTTGATATATTTGAGTCTTTTTAATAACGTCATAAAGAGTCACTGTCCATTTGAATAACTTTTTGCAAGCATTAGTATAGAATTAAATGCCTAAAGACTATACAATAAAAAGGCAAAACATCTCTTGAATTGAATATTTAACAAGATTGATTTTTATTATGTACTAAATATAAACTTTTTGTTATTATGTAGGACTTAAGTTACAATAGAAATCAACAGAGAAGTGTTTTTAAATACACAAAATGTCCCTTTCTGCAACTCTGACTGAATATGCCTAGTACTTAAAATAAGTCAGCCTAATATTTAAAGTAAGGTCAAGTTGTTTGCTCTCTAGTAGAAACTATTACACCTTCTATAAAGTAATCAAGGCAAATCAGGAGGACTGAGGACAGGGAGTTAAGGAAAGGTTACCTCTGACTCACACCTGGTAGGCTGTTATATTCATTTTCCTGACGTAGATATTTGGTAAATGAATCAGATTTACAAAATGAACAGCTAGTTTTGAAATGCCCATGCTAAGCTGCTGCTAAGTCACTTCAGTCATGTCCGACTCTGTATGACCCCACAGACGGCAGCCCACCAGGCTCTGCTGTCCCTGGGACTCTCCAGGCAAGAACACTGGAGTGGGTTGCCATTTCCTTCTCCAATGCATGAAAGTGAAAAGTGAAAGTGAAGTCACTCAGTCTTGTCTGACTCTTCACGACCCCATGGACTGAAGCCTACCAGGCTCCTCCGTCCATGGGATTTTCCAGGCAAGAGTAATTCTTCATTTAAATATATGCAGGCTTTCTTTTAATAATTCAAGAAAATTAGGACAGCAGGTTCAACCCAAAAGGATTATCATTCCAATCTAACTGCCAAAATTAACACCGAGAAACCTCAGTGAACAATAAACATCAATCATACTCATTCTTAATGAGCGCAACGTCAAACTTTGATTTTTCACATTTCCATTACTACAAAAAAAAACATTATTTTTACTTAATGATTTATTATAAATTGTCTTATTTTCCACTCTTAGTAAATCTGCCAAAGTGCTAACATATTATACTTCCACAAAATGGATATTTAAATTTCCTGCAAAGCACAACTCTCCACACTACCAGTAACTTTCACTTCTTAATACAAAATAGTTACTCTGTCTGATGGTCCTTTCTTATTCTGAGCCAAATGGAAGAGGCCAAAAGATATGCAAGTTGAAGCATCAACAAAAACACTTCTTACAGGAAGAACAGACCTGGATTTATTCTTGACTCTTCCTTTAAATCACTGATCTCCTTAATACAGTGGTTCATATGTTTTCTGAGTTCCCCAAAGAACACAAAAGCAATACCTGGTAATCTCACCCTCTTTTTATTTTTTGGCCGCACCACAGCATGTGGGATCTTAGTTCCCCAAACACACACTGAAGCCGTGCCCCCTGCAGTGGAAGCTTGCAGTGTTACCCACTGAGCCACCAGGGAAGTGCCCATACATGGTAATCTCTCCATCACTGAGTAATGGGGAAAAGGAAATAGCAAATTCATCAGGCAGAAGTAACAGCATTCTAAATCAAAGAAATTTTGTATTAGATGGGATCGGAAGTCCAAAAGCTCTATAAAAGTTAACATTAACAGTCATTTAGAAATTAAAGACCAAAATCAAAGAGGATTTTAAACCCACTACAGCTACAGCATGCAAAATGAACTGTCTTACAAGCCACACACACACACAAAAAAGGAGAGAAGTCGCCTCTAAACTACTGCTCTCCAAAAGGAGACAGAAGAAAAAGATAAGTACATAAAATAACAATCTTCATAACAGAATCAAAATGCTGTCAATTTTTTTATACACCTTCCCTGCTTTGAATATTCAATCATGGAAAAGATCCTCTAGTTCACTCCTTCTGAAGAATGCCTGTACTGTTGCTATAATAGGGAGAGCGCCAGCGGAAAGCCAACCAGGTCCTTAGAGGTCTTATCACACTCCAAAATAAAAGCTTTCTGAAGTGATGTGAGTTTGAAAATTGTTTTCATTTTACACCTTGCATTTGTTTCAATTTTTCTACAGGCCGTGATAAAGCACTATGTATCAGTTAGGCTTTGTCACAAAGCTAGAATTCCAATAGCATGTGCTTAGGTGACTGAATTACTTTGCTTATTCAATCATCTACTCCCCAAGATTTTTCAAATCATTTCAAAGAAGATTTAGGTGAATAGCCCTGCCAATCATACAAAATAACCATCAAAACAATCCATGAGAAAGAATTACATGGCAAAAGTTTAAAAATCAAACTTAAAACTCCTTTTTGGGACCAGCAAAAAAATAGATTTTCCCATTCCTAAACTCTAGATGTCTACTGAGCTGGCCAAAAAGTTCCTTCAGTTTTTGTTTGTTTGTTTGTTTGTTTAAAGTAAAAATAAGACACATTTTTCATTTTCACCAAGAACTTTATTAATTTATTTACCGTTTTGTTCCACTACCTTCTGACAGTTTTCACATAACTTCATAATTCCATTTTCCCAAAACTTTTTATCTCTTCTAGATGCCTTTTACAGTCTTCTACAGACAGTAACTTGCCTGTTACTCCTGGTATCTCCTGACTTCCTACTTTTGCATTCTAGTCCCCTGTGACGAAAAGGACATCTGTTTTTGCTGTTAGTTCAGGAACATCTTGTAGGTTTTCAAACAACTGTTTAACTTCGGTTTCTTTGGAATTACCAGTTGGGGCACAGACCTGGATCACTGTGATACTGAATGGTTTGCCTTGGAAACAAACAGAGATCATTCTGTCATTTTTGAGACTGCACCCAAGTACAGCATTTAGACTCCTGAGTTGACTATGAGAGTTACTCCATTTCTTCTAAGGGATTCTTGCCCACAGCAATAGATTTAACAGTCATTTAAATTAAATTTGCCCATTCACCCATTCCAGTCTATTTTAGTTCACTGATTCCTAAAATGTCAATGTCACTCTTGCCATCTCTGTCTGACCACTTCTAATTTACCTTGATTCATGGACCTAACATTCCAGGTTCCTATGCAATATAGTTATTTACAGCCTTGAACTTTACTTTCACCACCAGATACATCCACAGCTGGGCGCTGCTTCTGCTTTGGCTCAGTCCTTTCATTCCTCTGGAGCTATTTCTTCATCCTTCTCCAGTAGCATATTGGGCACCTACCAACCTGGGGAGTTCATCTTTCAGTGTCATATCTTAAGTTTGAGCAAGCTCCAGGAGATGGTGAAGGATAGGGAAGCCTGGTGTGCTGCAGTGCATGGGGTTGCAGAGAGTGGGACGTGACTGAGCAACTGAACAACAACAACAGAAATGAATTTCTTTCGACTAAGAGTTTTGTAAATACCAAAATAAATGGACTTCCAAAAGTGCAATGTCTGGTGAATACAGTGAATAAATCAAAAGTTCCCAATCAAGCTGTAACAGTTTTTGCCTGGTCATCAAAGAAAGGATACAAAAAGGTCAACAAAGAGGTCTTGTGTTATCCTGATGGAAGATTACGCACTTTCTGTTGACTAACTCCAGATGCTTATTATCAACTGCTGTTGCTTTCAGTTGGTCTCATCGAGAGCAGTACTTGCTGGAATTGTTTGGTTTTCTGGAAAGAACTCATGAGAGGATTCCCTTCCAATCCCCTCATATAAACAACATCACCATCTCAGGATGAAGACCAGCCTTTGGTATGGTCGGTGGTGGCTCATTTTGCTTGTCCCACAATTTCTTCTGCTCCATATTATTGTACAGCATTCACTTTTCATCACCCATCACAAAACCTTTTCATTAAATGTAAGTAGAGAAATGCATGCAGAAATACAGTCTAGCAGGCTTTTTCACTAAAGTTATCTGGAACTCAAATATCAAAACAATTAACATAAGCTAGTACAAATGATTTTCAATGCTTGATTTGGATATTTGGAGTAGGTCAGCTATCTCTCAGGTAGTATAACATTGATTGTTCTCAATTGATGCCTTGATTTGACTGTTATCAACTTCAACTGGTATAACCACCACAGAGTATCATCCAGTGAGAAAATTTTCCTTTTCCAGCAGGAAAATTGGCAAGCCACTTCTGACATGTTCGATTAGCACCTTCTCCATATACTGCACAAATCCTTTTGTGTTTCACTTGCATTTTTACCTTTCTTGAAACAATAAATCATAAAATGACGAAAATCTTGTTTTTCCTTCCATTTTCAATATAAAAATGACTACACAAAAGTTCACCAAGTTTAATAAGGTTTCATAAGTGCACAATGATATGACAGCTGTCAAAATACAATCTAAGAAAATTGTTTTGAATGAAGTTAAAGACAACTAAACACTACTAGAGCCATCTTATGGAAAAAAACAAATGAACCTTTTGGCCAACTCAATACTTCAACAAGTCTTTTATTTGTAAGTTAATGGGATACACTCAGGATAAGTTAACTACATTTCCTGTTATGGGCCCTAAATTTTTTTTAAACAATGCTATGTGGTAATTTAAGAAAAATATATCCTAAATCAAATCTGAATATGATTTCACAACTATACAAATAAATTTATTATCTGTAAACCTAAAACAAAAATTGGAGATATCAAGGAAACATTTCGTGCAAGGATGGGCACAATAAGGAGAGAAATGGAAAGGACCTAACAGAAGCAGAAGGGATTCAGAAGTGGCAAGAATCCACAGAAGAACTATACAAGATAGGTCTCAAAGACCCAGATAATCATGATGGTGTGGTCATTCACCAACAATCAGACATCCTGGAGTATGAAGTCAAGTGGGCCTTAGGAAATATTACTACGGACTAAGTGGAGGTGGCAGAATTCCAGCTGAGCTATTTAAAATTCTAAAAGATGATGCTGTTAAAGTGTTATACTCAATATGTCAGCAAATTTGGAAAACTCAGCAGTGGCCACAGGACCAGAAAAGCTTCATCCTAATCCAAAAGAAGGACAATGCCAAAGAATGTTCAAACTACCGTACAATTGCACTCATTTCACATGCTAGTAAGGTTATGCTCAAAATCCTTCAAGTTAGGCTTCAGCAGTAAGTGAAGCAGATATACAAGGTGGGTTTAGAAAAGGCAGAGGAACCAGAGGTCAAACTGCCAACATTCACAGTTGGCATCACAGAGAAAGCAAGAGAGTTCCAGGAAAACATCTACTTCTCCTTCATGACTACACTAGAGACTTTGGTTGGATCACAACGAACTGTGGAAAATTCTGAAAGAGATGGGAATACCAGACCATCTTACCCATCTTCTGAAAAACAGAAGGTAAGATCTTGTTCTGTATGCAGAACAAGAAGCAACAGCTAGAAGTGGTCACGGAACAACTGAGTGGTTCAAAACTGGGAAAGGAGTACATCAAGTACATTGTCACCTCGCTTATTTAACTTCTATGCAGAGTATATCATTCGAAATGCTGGGCTGGAAGAATCACAAGCTGAAATCAAGATTGCCAATAGGAATACCAACCTCAGATATGCAGATGATACCATTCTAATGGCTGAAAGTGAAGAGGAACTAAAGAGGCTCTTAAAACTCAACATTTAAAAAACTAAGATCATGGCGTCCAGTCCCATCACTTCACAGCAAACAGATGCGGAAAAAGTGGGAGCAGTAACAGATTTTATTTTCTTGGGCTCCAAAATCACTAGATGCTGACTATAGCCATGAAAGTAAAAGACACCTGCTCCTTCGAAGGAAAGTTATGACAAACCTAGACAGTGTATTAAAAAGCAGAGACATCACTTTGCTGACAAAGGTTCGTATAGTTAAAGCTATGGTTTTTGAGTAGTCATTTAGGAATGTGAGAGTTGGACCATCAAGAAGGCTGAGTGCCAAAGAACTGATGCTTTCAAACTGTGATGCTGAAGAATACTCCTGAGAGTCCCTTGGAGTGCAAGGAGAACAAACCAGTCAATCCTAAAGGAAATCAACCCTGAATATTCATTGGAAGGACTGATGCTGAAGGTGAAGCTCCAATACTTTGGCCACCTGAGGCAAAGAGCTGATTCACTGGTAAGACCCTGACCCTGACGCTGGGAAAGATTGACAGCAAAAGGAGAAGAGGATGACAGAGGATCATATGGTTAGATAATAGCACCGACTCAAGAACATTAATCTGAGCAAACTCCAGGACAATGAACCCTAGCATGCTGCAGTCCATGGGGCTGCAATGAGTCAGACATTACTTAGTGAGTGAAAAACAACAACAAATCTGAAAAAAAATCTATGTAAGAACATTCTCATGTTAATTAATATGAAAGCACACAAGAATTTTAACAAGTATGGTTTCTTTAATATATTAAATCATTTAAAAATTTATAAAAATATAAAAAGTAGAAACATATCCTCCCCTACCTCTCCCTCAGTTTTCACATGCACACCCACAACCACCCTCACTAGATTATACAAACCCACCAAGTAATCTAATGAGCTGTGTCAATTTCCTGTAAAGATATATTTCATTAAGACACAGAACACATCCGAATTAAAACTCAGTCTAATATCCAAAACAACTCTTAAAGCTTAAACAAAACTTCAATTAATGATAAGAAAAATTAACCTATACATACCACACAGAAAACATAAATGAAAAATAAAATGTAAAAGTGAAAGTTCCAGAGTCAAGCAAAGAGAAAAACAACCAATAAGAAGCATAAGAAGTGAAAAATGTACCAGTTACTCACTCATCCAATTTAGCCCTAACACTCACAGTTGGATAATCCCTTTTTTTGCAGTGAATCAGGGCAGGCAATTTCTCTAAATACAACAAAACTATTTCTCTCGCAGACAAATTCAGCTATATGCTGAAATGAAAGGAGGCAGGGACAAGCATCCTCCACACAAAAATATCTGCTCTTTTGATTTAGCATGAATGCCTAGAAAATTCCCTCATTATCTTGTAATTTTGTAATAACACTAATTCCTGATAAAATATGACATCTGGAATAAGTATCTAAAATCAAAAATCTTACTGTCACATCCTAATCTGCATTACAAGTTTATGGAAAATCTAAGTCATGAGCTATATTAACTGATGAAGGAAAAAGATGCAAGATGATGATAAACCAAGTTCTGCCTACTTTAGTTTTAGAGTCATCAAAGCAGCCCAGGGACTGATGTAGTCCAAAAAAAAGGTCTCCGTGAACTATAAATTTGCTATAAGAACTTAAATTTGATGACAATCTAAAATGCTTAGTTTACATGTTGGATCAACTGGAAGACTATCCTACAACCAAATTTAACATCTGAGCTCAGTGCAGTATTGGCCACCATATTGGCACTAAGCAGAACTGCTGGGCTGCAGGAGCAAAGGCAGTGAAGTTCACGCAGAGTAGGAGGACTGACTCATCACACAACCCCTGCAGCACCAGCGTGACTAACTCAAAACAGGATCACGCGGCTCATAAAATGAATGCTATTTGAATTGCATTGGTTTTTAGCTTTATTTTTTATTTCATTTTGGCTTTACAGGTGTATGATAGCTCTAAATTAAGGAACCCAGACACATTTTTTGTTAAGTTATATCAGTTTATGGGGTCGCAAAGAGTAGAACATGACTTAGCAACTAAACAACAACAGCATAATCAAATAATTTTTTAAAATTATATAGCCTCTAATGGATAAACAAGTTAATTTTTATTACATTATTCATTTTACTGAATTCACTTTTAATGAATATTATTTTTTGTTTTTATTTTTATTTTATTTTAATTGGAGGTTAATTACTTTATAATATTGTGGTGGTTTTTGCCATACTTTAATGAATATTGTTAACCATCTAATACCTTCAATAATGCAAATCAACATAGTTAAAAGCACTACTAGACCTGGTATGTTTGTTTAATAGGAGCAATAAATATATCTATATACCACACACATATAAAAGATATAAAGTAAGTGATATTTCCCATTTTCCTTTTGACTGCCTTAAAGGTATCTTAGAGACACAATTATGACTTAACTAGAACAAACTGAGTGGGATTTTATAGTCGATTCCCATGGTAGGTAGAAAAACACTGCTATATTTTTCAGATCATTCCCAGATCAACAGATAATTAACACATTGAGATGCTTGAGGAATTACAAAAAAGATAATTCTACTTTACAACTTATTTTTCTTCAATTAAGACCAAAAAAATCTGAAAGCAAGGTATGACTATAATTTCCAAAACACAAAAATTGCATTTTTCTCATCATTAACAATAGCAAAAAAACAAAAGGGCCTAATAGCCATCATAAGGCATCAAGAAAGCACAAATATGATAGATAACTCTGAAAACATCATGAGAATACTGACTTACTGGTTTTAGACAAGCTGCTCTGAAAGGAACCTCCAAAAGTAAGCAACCTGAAATCTGTAGAAAATTATTCATTGCTCTAACGTATCTGCAGTTCAAAAAGCAGAACTAAAAAGGAACAAGGTTACTAGTTTAGTACTATGTAAACCACAGATCATGTAAAGTCTACAATATTTTAAATCAACAGACAAATCCAACTACATGCAGCAAAGTAGTAAATAAACTTGAGTGAAAACAGGGTCAATTTCAATTTACCTTGCATCAATTCTGTGGACAACTATAAATTCGAATTTCATTATGCTCGCTATCTGATTAAAGCAGATCAAGAATGCAATTTGATCTCAGTGAGTTTGACAACCAGATACATGAGGTCTCACAGCACTGAAAAATTCTCTATGTAAGAGTCACTCAGTCCAATAACAACTTGGGCTGAATTTCATTAAGTCAGTGTTTGAAAAATAAATATAGATTAACCAACAGAAATCATATTAAATAAAATTTACCACTAACTAGCCTTCCTGTGGTTTGGAGAAATATCTTAAAAAAAAGAAAACTATAGCAGCACTAATGAAATCAGTGTAGCCAGTGACAAAGTATGAGGGAAGGTGTAAACTTCTGACATGATGTATGATCTTGACCATTTTATTTCAGATTTCAAAGAAAAAAAAAAACCTGCAGTGAAAACAGCTAATATTTATTTACTGAGTATCTGCTGTACACTAGACACTTTATTATTGAATTCTCAGAACAAACCTTTGAGTTAGTACTATTATTAGCCCTACTTTCCAGAAAGGGAACTAAAGGGAAGAGAAGTAATATTCACCAAGTCACACAATTGACAAATGACTGAGGCAAGATCAAACTCACAAAGTTTTACTCCAGAGTCTATGTTGTTAATCATTCCATTATACTATTTCATAAAAGGTAAGTTTCTGCGTTAAACATTAAAAGACAAAAAAAAACTGAGGAAAGAGAAATGACTACTCATAAAATATCTGCAAGCTCAACTCACTCAGGGGTAGGCAAACTTTTTCTGAGGGGTCAGATAATAAATATTTCAGGTTTTACGGCCCACATAGTCTCTGTCACAACTACACAACTACTCAACTCTGCTACTGCAGCCAAAGACAACCATAAACAAATGAGACAGCTGTGTTCCAATAAAACTTTGTTTAAAAAGTTAAACTTTATTTACAAACACAAGTAATAGGCCAGATATGTCTCAGGGGCCATAGTTTGCCAGCCCAGGGTACTTCATAAGCAGGTGATTTTAAAAGTTTCAGTAGACTCATACCTCCTATACAAATCAATTACAGAAAAAAATCTGCACACAAGCTGTAAGAAGTAACACCAAGAACCTTCTCAAGGGCAAGTGGTTTTATTTTCATAAAGATTTTTACTTTTAAATATATTGCTATAATGCACTGCTTCAGTGTCCAGAGACGCTGTTTGCAGCCTCCCAGGGACATCTCTGCTGCTGCTGCTGCTGCTGCTGCTGCTAAATCGCTTCAGTCGTGTCCAACTCTGTGCAACCCCATAGACAGCAGCCCATTAGGCTCCCCGTCCCTGGGATTCTCCAGGCAAGAACACTGGAGTGGGCTGCCATTTCCTTCTCCAATGCATGAAAGTGAAAAGTGAAAGTGAAGTCACTCAGTCAACACCTCTAGGTTTCTCTAAATCCCCAGGGGAGGTAGCACAGGTAGCACTTTTCCCAAGAACAGGTTTAATAAAGCCACAGCCATCTGTACCAGGGCTGCGGCACAGCCTACATTTGTTCCCTGCCCACATTTACTCCCCATCAATAGCACCTGTTCTGCTGGGGTGGGGGTAGGGTGGAGGGGAGGGGGAGGGTCATAACATTCAGCCAACAAAACCTGATTTCCTAGAACAGTAAAGGCAAGAAGGATGGAAGTGAATTTCAGTAGAGTGTGTAAATTAAACAGATACAAATGCATCACTCTGAAAATTCAGCCTTTTCTGATGCTGACTTTCTGACTGTTCTCCTCCTGGCCACTCAGGCAGTTAGGTCCAAGGAATAGAAACAGTGAGCAAAGGTCTGCCCTTTGTTCTCATAGACTCCCCAGGCTAACTGAAGTTATAAACAAGAAAATGGAACTTTCTGTGATTCGTCTATCTCCCAACTTATTCTTATCTTACCTCTCATAACTAAACGTGCAATGTATCTTAAATTATTCTCCTTCCTCTCTGATTCCAACACTACAGCTCTAATTTGACTTTAACCCACCTGCTATTTATTAATACTTGGTTTCCAAATGTTTTTGATCACTTACACCTTTTAAAAACATTTTAAATATGCACCCAATACACACTTTAATGTATAAAATTTGAGTATGAATTTATGTTGTTAGTTGCTCAGTCTCAGTCATATCCAACTCTTTGTGATCCCATGGACTGTAGCCCGCCAGGCTCCTCTGTCCATGGAATTCTCCAGGCAAGAATACTAGAGTGCGTGGCCATTCCCTTCTCCAGGGGATCTTTCCAACCCAGGGATCGAACCTAGGTTCATTCAGCTTGGACAACCCACCAGGAAAATGAGTATACTGAAGGTCATACTGGACCTTTAAAGTCATACTACGCACTGGGAACAATGAATAGTTTGGTGATATGATACATCCCAGCAAGAACAGCAGCATCAAATGTGGACAGAAAGATAAGGCACTACAGATAGTCCATTACTACACTCCAACATAGATCACCATCAAACCTAACTCTGTTAGAAACAAAATTTTTAATGAATGTGAACAGTTGTCAACACTGAATTTAAGAGATAAATTGGGAGACTGTCTTGGATTAACTTTTAGGGAAAAGGCAGCCGATAATAAATGTTACTTTATATACACATACACACCCCCATTCTGCATTCAGCATTTTACAGTCATAAGACATCTGAAGAAAAGTCTAAGAAATTTCAATTCACTAAATCTCTTAATACTCCTATAAAAGCAAGTATAATGGGCTTCAGCATAATACTAAATTTAAAATTAAGTTCGTTCATTTGATAACTCAATATAAAACTTTACAAAATATTTCCAAATTAACTCCAGGAGAATACTTTTGCTTGTCACATGTTCAATACTTCCAATTTTTCATAATGCTTTTCACTTTTCAAATGAGAATATACCACATGAACTACACAACTTAAATGCTTACTCTAGCTTCTAATTTTGTTCTGAACCAGTTATTTACACAAATCAATGCATAGAGAATCCTTTGTACTCATGATAGATAAAAAGTGTAACCACTAAAAACGCGATAGATGGGGAACGGTTGGGCATTTGGAAGTAGCTTTAACACTTGCAAGGGAAATACGTAATAAAGCAGCACTGCTGCTTCCTTCTGAAATATCTATCCATGTTGGAGTGGATGACTCCATTCTGTAGGTTTACTTGTATGTCTATGAACAAACCAAATTTTAGGATGCCTCTGTTTTTTCTTTTAATCTAAAAATAATCTTGAGAGTCCCTTGGACTGCAAGGAGATCCAACCAGTCCATCCTAAAGGAGATCAGTCCTGGGTGTTCACTAGAAGGACTGATGTTGAAGCTGAAACTCCAATACTCTGGCCACCTGATGCGAAGACCTGACTCACTGGAAAAGACCTTGATGCTGGGAAAGATTGAGGGCAGGAGGAGAAGGGGACGACAAAGGATGAGATGGCTGGATGGCATCACTGACTCAATGGACATGAGTTTGGGTAAACTCCAGGAGTTGGTGATGGACAGGGAGGCCTGGCATGCTGCAGTTCATGGAGTCGCAAAGAGTCGGACACGACTGAGTAACTGAACTGAACTGAAGCATATAGCAAATTAAAAAACAGTGACTTTACTTAGATAGACTTTTTTCAACCAAGGATAAGTGCTTAAATAATTATGTAGGCTTTGTGCCTTTTAATTAAGACATAAGTTTTTAATGAGCAGTCTAGTTGTGCTGTTAGTTCAACTACTAAAAAAAAAATTACATGTATTTGGTTGTATAAATTATTACACATTATAAAGTCTCCCTTCTGAAATAAAGACTGCTAATCAGTTCAGTTCAGTTCAGTTCAGTCACTCAGTCGTGTCCGACTCTTTGCGACCCCATGAATCACAG
>NW_011495045.1:1856686-1863399 GCF_000754665.1 Bison bison bison | reverse complement strand
CTCCCGGAGTTCACTCAGACTCACGTCCATTGAGTCAGTGACGCCATCCAGCCATCTCATCCTCTATCGTCCCCTTCTCCTCCTGCCCCCAATCCTTCCCAGCATCAGAGTCTTTTCCAATGAGTCAACTCTTCACATGAGGTGGTCAAAGTACTGGAGTTTCAGCTTTAGCATGATTCCTTCCAAAGAAATTCCAGGGCTGATCTCCTTCAGAATGGACTGGTTGGATCTCCTTGCAGTCCAAGGGACTCTCAAGATTCTCCTCCAACACCATAGTTCAAAAGCATCAATTCTTCGGCGCTCAGCGGTCTTCACAGTCCAACTCTCACATCCATACATGACCACAGAAAAAACCATAGCCTTGACTAGACGGACTTTCGTTGGCAAAGTAATGTCTCTGCTTTTGAATATGCTATCTAGGTTGGACATAACTTTCCTTCCAAGGAGTAAGCGTTTTAATCTCATGGCTGCAGTCACCATCTGCAGTGATTTTAGAGCCCAAAAAAATAAAGTCTGACACTGTTTCCACTGTTTCCCCATCTATTTCCCATGAAGTGATGGGACCAGATGCCATGATCTTCATTTTCTGAATGTTGAGCTTTAAGCCAACTTTTTCACTTTCCACTTTCACTTTCATCAAGAGGCTTTTGAGTTCCTCTTCACTTTCTGCCATAATAGTCACTGGTAATTGATATGAAACACATTTCTAGTTTATGATAAAGAGCTATATATTTTCTGACATTATAGTTTGGCTACCAGAATTCAACGGGGCTTCCCAGGTGGCTCAGTGGTAAAGAACCCATCTGCAGTGCAGGAGACACAGGTTCAATCTCTGGATGGGGAAAATTCCTTCCTTCCGAGAGGGAAATCGAGAATTCTTGCCTGGGAAATCTGATGGACAAAGGAGCCTGGTGGGCTACAGTCCATGGCGTCACAAAAAATCAGGCCAAACTTATGAATTAAACAACAACAACCACAACCAGAATTCAATACAGTAAGTATTTATTTAGTACCACTATGCTAGGCCCCAAGGGACAAAAATGAAACTTTTATGACATTTAATGTCTAGCCGTGACTCAAAGTCTATCATCGAAAAACAACACTGAAATGCCTAGGGAATATAAAAACTAAGGTACTACTGCTCAAAATAGCAAAATGTTAGGCTATGCTTATAGTTAGGTGCTGGGAAAAATACTGCTTTGTAATTGTCTACCAATTTTATTTTAGAAGTGTATGTAATATGAATATGACAAATACAAAACCATTTCAAATAGCTATCACAAGTTTTCTCCACTGTGATCATTCCATGAATTACTACTAGTAAATGTCATATGATAATCCAATTTGGCTGTTTGACCAGAACAACAAAACTGTTGCAACTGAGTCATGATATTCCCTAACTACTCATTCATAAGCATACCAAGGCTAATAGAGACTAGTGATGCAATGCAAAACATGCATCACTGGTTACTCGATAAAACAGTTCCAGATGTTCATGCCATCAGGTGGTGACAGCTATGAATTTAACCAAAGCTCTACATAAATCATTATGTGAGCCACCTCTACCCAATTCATGCCATAAGAGAGAAAGTAAAGAGAGCAGCAGGAACAGGTGGCAGAAACCCAAAACACTGACATGCTGAAGACAGTATTAGGACACCTGGCTCGATGGACTTGAGTCTGAGTGAACTCCGGGAGTTGGTGATGGACAGGGAGGCCTGGCGTGCTGCGATTCATGGGATCACAAAGAGTCGGATGTGACTGAGCGACTGAACTGAACTGAAACTTATTTTTTCTATCTCGTGTTGTTATTGTTCAGTTGCTCAGTCGTGTCCGACTGTTTGGGACTCCATGGACTGCAGCATGCCAGGGTTCCATGTCCTTCACCATCTCCCGGAGCCTGCTCAAACTCATGTCCATTGAGTCGGTGATGCCATCCAACGATCTCAACCTCTGTCATCCCCTTCTTGTGTTGAGTACACATCAAAAGCAAGAAGCAAATCAGCAGGTTTAATCTTAGATTAAACTTTAAGCCCCTCCACAAATGTACTTCTAAGACTTCCGTGTAAAAACTAGTCACTATAAGAAAGCATAAAAGTTGTTTCCAGGAGCTAGAAGATGAAAAAAACAGGGAAAGGCTGGTAAAAAGATACAAAACATTCAGTTATAAAAGGCCTAAGGATCTAATGTATAACATGGTGACTAGAGCTGATATACTATATAAGTGAAATTTCCTGAGAGCAGAATTTACACACACAGAGGTGAGGTGTGTGCTTACACACACAGAGGTGAGGTGATAGATGTGCTAATTGACTCAATTAGAGGAATCCTTTTACAATATGTATGTATATCAAATCATCACACTATTGATGAAAGAAATTTTTACGTACAGGGAAGTCATTATGATGATTTAACTCATGATTTAACTTGAATTTTATAACTAAAAGAATGTATTTGTGGCCTATCAAGCATACATTTTACATTTGTTTTATTATTAAAGAAATGGGTATACTGACCAAAAGTAAAGAATGTCCATGCTGAAAATAAAGATTAAATGCCTCCCTTTTTGGAAGGCCAATGCTGGTACTCCTCTGATGATAAGACTCCCTTCTTAGGTGCCAAGACCATATTGACTGGCTATGTACAAACTTATGTTTTGTTTTGTTTTGTTTTGAAACCTTGAAAGAAGGTATCTCTGACTTGTTTGATGTTCTTTATGTTGGAAACCATGCTTCTCCAGAGCAGTTCCTCAGACTATATAAGAGGATGTCTCCCAGGCTACAGTCTTCAGTTTGGCTCAAATAAAACTCTTTTCTATTCCTATTACAGATTGTTTATTATCTTAAACATCTTACAACTTTGTCAATTATTCCTCAACAAAGCTGGGGGGAAAAAAAAAAAAACACAGTCACTTCAGGGGGAAAAAAAAAAAAACACAGTCACTGCAGTTGAACTACCATAACCAATCCTCAAAACAAAGTCACACTGTCAGTCTCATGCTTTGACCAACTGTCCCATTCTCTGGAATATATGTAATTCTATTTCTGAAGTTTTCCCTCTCCATCTATTTCATGATGTGAGGGCTCTAAAACTTAAAATCTGTAACACTCACTGGAAACTTTACCATATATTAAGGCTTTGTGCGATGGTGAAAAGAATACTATTAAGTCTTCCAGTAAAATATTCCTAGCATACATTCTGGTTTAAAAATGTGTGTTTTCACTGGTTTCTTTATCTCCTTAAGCTTTGCGATGTTGTTTAATATGCAGAAATCTCCCTAACTACGTTTTAAAGTCCAATGAAGGAAAGAACCTTTTGTTTTGCTTTACATTCCTACCATCATTCTTTGTTCAAATGGATACTCAAAAAAAAAGTTTAATATGTTTTTTGGCTGTTACAAATCTTTCAATAGTTGTAAATAAGTAGGTAAGTAAACCTATTACTATAGGTCATGTATTTTAACATTAAAAATTAAACAGTGTTTGATAGGGTAGATACAGAATAACTCAAGAGTCAAATAAATTATAATGTAAGGAATTTGGTATTAGTTTAAGATATTTCATCATCAAAGGAGACCTTCCACAAGTTTAGAATCAAGTATTTTAAGAAGTAGAGGAGTTCTAATTTAATTTCTTCTATAACAAAACCTCCTAATCTGTAGTCAATCAATGATAAATATGAGGTCGAGGTGAAAAGCAGGGTAACTTGGTAGCAAGTAATCCTATGTGTTTTATTTATGCATTTGAAACACTACTCTGAGAATGAGATTGTAGGCATTTCTTGTTGTTTAGTTGCTAAGTCACATCCAACTCTTTTGCGACCCCAAGGACTGTAGCCCGCTAGGCTCTTCTGTCTGCAGGATTTTCCAGGCAAGAAGACTGGAGTAGTTTGCCATTTCCTTCTTTAAGGGAATCTTCCCAACCCAGGGATCAAACATGTGTCTCCTGCACTGGCAGGCAGACTGGATTCTTTACCACTGAGCCACCAGGGAAGCCCACTGTACACATTATCAGACTGCTAAAGAGCCCACTGCAAAAGAGAAGACAGAGACTGAAACACAGTGTTAGGAACCCCTGTACATGACAGCAACTGATTTGCAGCACAGCTGTGTAAGTAGTTCAATATCCTATAACTTGTTAGCAGAAAACTTAAAGATTCAAGTCTCCTATTTTACATTATCACAAAAGGCAAATGAACCTTAAAAAGTTTAAATAAACTACATGACTGCCTTTCAGTCTGAGTCTTATCTACCTTGTACTAAATGAAAGACAAACCAAGCTGGTAGCAATACTTTAATATCATTCACTGCTAAATATGCTAAAATAAAAGATCTCTTTGAGATCAGCCAGTCTCATTGTTTCCCAAAGAAGAAAACAATGACACTCTTCAAAAGCCCATTTCTTAAGTGAATCTTTCATAACAGAATCTTAATATGGCTTCTCATTTCCATCAACTACAACATTCAAAGCAGCAGCTAAACTTCATACAGATTCTACAACTTTATTTTAGCTTTGACCATACTGATCATGAATTTTCTTCTTTAAGAAAGGAAATTATAAGCTCAAGATAAAAATAATTTTTACAGGGATGTCCTTGATGATCCAGCAGTTAAGAATCTGCCTTGCAATGCAGAGTATACAGGTTTAGTCAGACTGGTTCAAAACTGCGAAAGAAGTACAATAAGGTTGAATACTGTCATCCTGCTTATTGAACTTACATGCAGAGTATATCATGTGAAAAGTTGGGCTGGATGAAGCTCAAACTGGAATCATGACTGCCAAGAAAAATATCAATAACCTCAGATATGCAAATAACACCACCCTAATGGCAGAAAGCAAAGAGGAACTAAAGGGCCTCTTGATGAGAGTAAAAAAGAAGAATGAAAAAGCTGGCTTAAAACTCAACATTCAAACAACTAAGATCATGGCATCCAGTTCCATCAATTCACAGCAAATAGATGGGGAAAAATGGAAACAGTGACAGACTTTATTTTCTTGGGCTCCAAAATCACCACAGCCACAAAAGTAAAAGACCCTTGCTCTTTGGAAGAAAAGCTATGATGAAGCCAGAGAGCATATTAAAAAAGAGAGAGACATTATGTTGCTGACAAAGATCTATCTAGTCAAAACTACGGTTCTTCCGTCAGTCATGAATGGATGTGAGTGTTGGACCATAAAAAACGCTGAAGGCCAAAGAACTGATGCTTCGAACTGTGGTGCTGGAGAAGACTCTTGAGAGTCCCATGGACAGCAAAGAGATCCAACCAGTCGATCCTAAAGGAAATCAACCCTGAATATTCACTGGAAGGACTGATGCTGAAGTTGAACCTATTAATACTCTGGCCACCTGATACAAACAGCCAACTCATTGGAAAAGACCCTGATGCCAGGAAAGATTGAGGACATGAGGAGAAGGGGACGACGGAGGATCACACAGTTGGATGGCATCATCAACTCAATGAACATGAGTTGGAGCTCAGGGAGATAGTGAAGGAGAGGGAGGCCTGGTGTGCTGCAGTCCATGGGATAGCAAAAGTTGGACAAACTGAATGACTGAACAACAATAAAACAGTTGTTTTAACCTAATTTTCTTAACAAAGCAAAAACTTCTGTAATGATAAGCTGTAAATGAAAAATTACATAATCTATGTGCATGTAGGAGTAATTCTACTTAAAATAAACACCTGGTTGAAATTCTAGACTCTCTAAATGATCATTAAACAGTTTCCATGTGATTTCTTTCATGATAACTCAATTTTATTAATAAAATGTTATACATTAAATATGATTCGGCCACAATTTACTTCATAATGTAGTATATACTCTCTATATACTGACATTTACTGGAAAAGAAAAAAAAAAAAAATTATAGCAGTAACAACTCCAAGAAGCATGAGGAAGAAAGCCAAGCATTTAAAGGAAGCATTTAATAAGAAAATTACATGGTTTCTCTCCTTCAGAATAATAAAAGAGGATCAGTTCTTTGACCTTTAAGCAGCAAAAGAACTTGTAAACTCAGCCTGATAAAACACGCAACCTTTCAGTAAGCTAACAAACTTGAAGAGTGAAATAAATATGGCAGTAATCTCCTATTCCTGGAATAAAGATTCCCATCACTAACAATGTAAACACCAATTTGGAAGAATTATAGTACCCTGTAACAAATTCCTATTTCACGAAGTGTGTATAATAATGGAATTCTACTTCCTTCACCACTCTGGCCTTTAAAAATGTCCACATGATTACCTCTCAATAAAGCAAAGGAAAAAATCCAAACACAGGTTTCAATATTCATATATAACCCATTCTGTGTTCCTCTGTATTTCTATCCCACTATTTAAAAATGCATATTTGTGTCAATATTAGCAATGAGAAGTCAAAAACATGTAATTAGCAAGTATAATCTTCAGGTTTTGAATGGACTGGGTTTCCCAGTACCTGGAGTCTTCCTAGAACTTTTATTGATTCCTTTTTTTCTAATTTGGTTGTAATTAAAGCTTTTAAATACATTCATGCTTATTTCATGACCTGGTATATGATGTATTATGAATACTCCACGCGAACTGGAAAAGAATACTCTGCAGTTGTTGGTATTAATTAGGCTTAGGTGGTTGATAGTAATATCCAGGTTCTCAACATCTTCATATGTCTATTGATTTTTTAAAATCAACTTGCTCCATCGTTTGCTGACAAAGGAGAGCTAACTGGCCCTAA
>NW_011495045.1:1794193-1856586 GCF_000754665.1 Bison bison bison | reverse complement strand
TTGGAGCTCTTCTCCTGCTCTTTCTTCCAGAGGTCTCGACTCCTTCTGAGGGCCATAATTGCCCTGGTGATGGTTTAGTCTCTAAGTCGTGTCTGGCTCTTGAGACCCCATGGACTGTAGCCCACCAGGTTCTTCTCCTCAAGGGATTTCCCAGGCAAGTGTTCATGGGATTTTGCAGGCAAGCATACAGGAGTGGATTTCCATTTCCTTCTCCAGGGCACTTTCTCGATCCAGGGATCAAACTCGCATCTCCAGCACTGCAGGCAGATTTTCTACTGACTGAGCCACGAGGGAAGCCTTAGTCCAACTCTCCTCCTCAGACCAGAAAGACTGCATACTTTCCATGAGAGTATGTAAGGCTGACCCATCCTTAGGACAGACGGACCCCCACTGTCCCCCACAGACTCCCCACAGACTTCCACTCTGTAAGTCTGGCCCATCCTTAGGACAGAGGGACCACAACAGAAAATTCACCCTGTGCCAGTCAGTCCTTTCTTGCAAGTTTTGACTTCCCTCTAAAGTCTGTTTACTTTTGCTTTCTGGAGTCCTGTAAATTTGTTTTGCCCAAAACTTATGATTCTTAATTGCAGGAGGGTCAGTCTATTAGGCACTTACTATACTCACATCACAGAAGCCTCTAGGCAGACTTAAATTTGTTTTCAATGTTACTTAGTGTTTGTGTGTTTGTGTGTGTGCACGTGCACATGCAAGGACATGCATGGGTGTATTTCTGTCTGAAACCTAATAATACTCGGTATACCCCAAGGTCTCAGGAAGGCCAAATTCCATGACTCAATAACTTTGGCATCACAGTATATATAGCAAGAGTTGGATCATTAATAGTACTGATTAGATATGCATTTAATCAAGACAATTCTGATGGGCTATGTTAGAGGCTGGATTTGAGAAAGGAGATCAGTTAGGGGACTAAAGTCAGTCAGAAGGAAAGAATAAGGGAAGGTGGTAGGACAAAAGAGAATGAGGACTGAGTCAAAGATATTAGAAATATATAGGTAATTTAGTCAATTCCCCAGAAATCAAAAGGAATGTCAGAGTAGAATTCACAAACATTTTGCCCCCACAATATTATGCCATTAACACTTCTTTTCATGTTTCTTACATCCACTATCACCTCAGTCTACCTAGAAATGGGAAATTATTGTTCCTGTGAAAACTCTTCCATACCATATTAAAAGTGGGCCTTACTATTCAATCACCACAGTCTGGCCCACTGAGCCCCAACTGAATATATCATTCTTTTCAATACAGAGATCTAGGCTGCCACCACCAACTAATCAGTTAGCATACAACAGGAAACCTACTTGCTAACCTTGATTTATATGATCAGACTGATCTACTGAAAATGGTTTATATTTAATCAGACTAAACAAACACTGGGGACACAGTTTCAATCCCTGGGTTGGGAAGATCCCCTGGAGAAGGAAATGGCAACCCACTCCAGTACTCTTGCCTGGGAAATCCCATGGACAGAGGAGCCTGGTGGGTTATAGTCCATGGGTCACAAAAGAGGCGGACACAGCTTAGTGACTAGAACACAACAACAGACTAAACAAAAATATATGTTAAATAAATAAATATTTATACTTCCAAGAGCAAATTCATATACTGAGTCTCTTAATATAGCACAACCTACCTATCCAAATTTAGCTATGGTTCCTTTCCCTATACCTTCACAGCTCCATCCAGTCCCCTTTCACAACACGATATGTATATTTCTATCTGCAAGTCTTTGTTTATGCTATCACCTTGCTAAAAAACCTTATAATCACAATTTTAGCTAAATTCCTTTTTTCAAAGCTCAATTCAAGTCTCATTGTCACAAGGCATTCTCTCACTATCTCCCTCCAAAACATTTTTATAACATATCTAAGCTAACAGGTACTGTTAAGCATCTTTTAATATTTATGCTCTATATACTCAACCAAACTACAAACATGAGAAAAAGCAACTTATTGGTCATCAGGCAAACGCAAACCAAATCCACCATGAGATATCTTTTCACATCCAGAAGGATGTCTACAATCAAAAAGATACATGATAACAAGTGATAATGGAGATATGGGAGGACTGAAGCTCTCTCACACTGCTAGTGAGTGGTACAGTCACTCTGGAAAACTTGCAAAAAGCTAAACATTCTTACCATAGACCTAGCAATGGCAATCCTCAGTATTTACCCAACAGAAATGAATACTTAGGTTCACACAAAAATTTGTACACGAATGTTCATAACAGCATCATTCATCACTGCCAAAAGATGGACACTGATTAATGGATAAACAAAACGTGGTGTATCTATACAGTGGAATATTATTCAGCCACAAAAAGAAATGAAGTACTGATACACGCAACAATACGAATGAAGCTTAAAAACGTTATCTTAAGTTAAAGAAGCTAGTCACGAAAGACCACATATATGATTCCATTTATGTGAAATATCCAAAATAAGCAAACCTGTAGAGACAGAAAATATTTTACTGGTTGCTTATGACTGAGGAAAAATGGGGGCTTGAGGAGTAACAGCTAAAGGGTGTGGGATTTCCTTTCAGAGGCAATGAAGCGTTCTATAATTGTGGTGACGGGTGGACAACTTTGAAAACATATTAAAGCTTTTGAGTTGTACAATTTAAACAGATGAATTTTATGATACATGAATTATATCTCAATAAAGTTGTTATCAAGAGAGGACTGGGGAGACATGCTGAAAGTCTTCTACTGAGAAGAGAATAACACAATGCACTAATTTCCAACATATCTAACCATATTTCAGGTCTTCAAGGTCTAGAAGAGTTCACTATCTGAATTATTTTCTTCTTGCTGATAAAATCACAATTATAAATGCTAATTGTATAATAATTAAGGCTATTCAGAGAATTACTCAGACAACTGTAAAAAGGAAGACTAACTTTTAGAAGTCATATTTTAAGATGGATCTGTATCAGCTTTCCTTAACTTGATAATCATGATCAGGTTTATATTTAAGCTGCAGTAGTAGTCTTTGTAGTGAACTTGAATAATACAAAAACATATGATCAGAATCACCTTTTACCTGCTTCATAGTTCCTCACACTTCCTGTAAAGCTCTTCTACTCTTCCAAAACCAACTGACTCAAACTACTGCCCCCAACCCTGCTCATACCCTTTCCCTCTTTCTCCATCTATTAGATCCAACATAGCCTTTAGTACTAGTCAAGCACCAACTATTCTAGAAAGATCTCTAAGACTCTAGCCCCAATTCAAATTATTTTATTACTATAAGTAAATATTTTACCTTATCTTCTTTTTAGCTATCTTATACTGTTTTTTCACCTAACATTTCCACATAAATGTCCTATTTCAACTATACAACTTTCCTAAGAGTGGACAAGTCTAATTTTTTCAAATTTGGTACAGTAACATGTCCACATTAAGTGAGTAAAACAAATACTTGATTAACTGCGATCCAAAAGTCTACAAATAATAAATGCTGGAGAGGGTGTGGAGAAAAGGGAACCCTCTTACACTGTTGGTGGGAATGCAAACTAGTACAGCCACTATGGAGAACTGTGTGGAGATGCCTTAAAAAACCAGAAATAGGAACTGCCTTATGACCCAGCAATCCCACTGTTGGGCATACACACTGAGGAAACCAGAAGGGAAAGAGACACGTGTACCCCAATGTTCATCGCAGCACTGTTTATAATAGCCAGGACATGCAAGCAACCTAGATGTCCATCAGCAGATGAATGGATAAGAAAGCTGTGGTACATATACACAATGGAGTATTACTCAGCCATTAAAAAGAAAACATCTGAATCAGTTCTAATGAGGTGGATGAAACTGGAGCCTATTATACAGAGTGAAGTAAGCCAGAAGGAAAAACACCAATACAGTATAATAACGCATATATATGGAATTTAGAAAGATGGTAACAATAACCCTGTGTACGAGACAGCAAAAGAGACACTGATATATAGAACAGTCTGATGGACTCTATGGGAGAGGGAGAGGTTGGGAGGATTTGGGCATTGAAACATGTAAAATATCATGTATGAAACGAGATGCCAGTCCAGGTTTGATGCACGATACTGGATGCTTGGGACTAGTGCACTGGGACGACCCAGAGGGACGGTATGGGGAGGGAGGAGGGAGGAGGGTTCAGGATGGGGAGCACACGTATACCTGTGGCGGATTCATTTTGATATTTGGCAAAACTAATACAATTATGTAAAGTTTAAAAATAAAATTAAAAAAAAAAAAACTACAGTAGGGGAAAATGTGACAGAAGATATTTAAGGCCAACTGACAAAACAATCCCAAATGCTGGGCTAACCCACTATCCCTAAAGGTTCAGTATTTGTATTCTTTCAATAGACTTCTGGATCCTGGAACTATGAATTATTTCAGTGAAAGTAGAAATAAATAAGTCCCAAAGTGGCTGTGGGTGTTTTTACAGAGACCTCAACAGAATAAGAAAGAAGCTGGTGTTCTCAGTAGTCCAGCAGGGTCTTTTGACCTGAGAAAATCTCAGACAAAAATAACCTCATTAAATAATCATCAGTTTCCACCTGCTAAGGCTTTACATTTCACACAATGTATGCAACTCAATACACACAGACACTCTTAGAAAAATGCTTCCCCAACTGCAATGAAACTACTCTTTCCCTAAACTTCTGATCTGAGGAGTTCCTAGAAAACCACATAAAACCATTCAAAATGATATTAATGAGGACATAATTAAGTATAAATGAATTGTAGATCTGAATTTGAAAAAGCTTATGAATCATTATTCCCCTTTATACTACTAAATACACTTTTTGCAAGAACTTATAAATCCAACACAGATGTGAATGCACAGACCTTCCAAAACAATTCTGTCATTTCTGGTTTAAAATAATTTATCATGTTACTCATCTTTCAAGAGACAGTGCAAGTACTGCCTAGCAGTTCTTAGATTGCTTCTCCAAGTTTCTGAAGTGTGGGGACACCAGGACTCAAAGGGGGCCGCACATGGAGGAGCACCTGGGCCAGCACTAAGAACAGGAAGCCGCCTCCATTTGCCGACTAAGGTTAAGTCTTGGCTGAAGAAGAAGTACACACCTGGGAAAGTCTCCCAGGCTGCTAGAAACAGAGATCCAAACACACATTCTACTCAAAACTATAATCCCATCTATACCTAAAACTAGCCACTGATGGACAGCATTAGGATCGAACTAAACTCTACAAGTAAATTCACCATAAAATAAAATTACTGCTGATTCAATATAAGAGGAGAAGGAAATGGCAACCCACTCCAATATTCTTGCCTGGAAAATCCCATGGATGGAGGAGCCTGGTGGGCTACAGTCCATGGGGTTGCAAAGAGTCAGACACGACTGAGCAACTGACACAACATAGGTTGTTAGCTTTGCTAAAGAGTTTTCTCAACCATCTTTAGAAAAAGGTGAATAGCCAAAATATCACTTAAATTTTTATTTTTACTGAAAACACAGAAGACCAGAAGAAAACAGGTCCTAGACATCAAAATAATCATTATGCCGAGAAAAGGATAATGGATGAATTAAGTAAGGCTTAGGAAAGATTTCACAGAAGCTATTTATTCTGTATCTAACCCAGCTTTTCTAATCCAACACAAGAGTAGGATTAAGATTAACCCATTCAGGCAACAAATATGTGACCCACTCTCAGTACACTTTTTATCAAATGGTACCATCTCAAATTGGGATAAGGAATCTGATTAAACAGACAAAACATCAACTAGATTTGAATTAGAGTCTCTACTCCTTTACTTATTCCTTAATCCCATTCAACAAACAGCTACCAGAAACCTATTATAATGACAGGCAACCCTGACAGATACAAAGACACAAAAATGGATAATGTATATTCCCTACCTCGGTAACGGTACATCATCTGGTGGGGAAAACAGCAGCAAGACAGTGCCGTGTGCTCAGGGCTATGAGAGCATGAGGACAGGCTGCTCAGGACACATATTTGGAGCAGTGAACTTGATTTCAGCAAACATTACCTACCCACTATTTTCAGTTCAGTTCAGTTCAGTTCAGTCGCTCAGTCGTGTCCGGCTCTTTCCGACTCCATGAATCACAGCACGCCAGGCCTCCCTGTCCATCACCAACTCCCAGAGTTCACTCAAACTCACGTCCATCGAGTCAGTGATGCCATCCAGCCATCTCATCCTCTGTCGTCCCCTTCTCCTCTTGCCCCCAATCCCTCCCAGCATCAGGGTCTTTTCCAATGAGTCAGCTCTTCACATGAGGTGGCCAAAGTACTGGAGTTTCAGCTTTAGCATCATTCCTTCCAATAAACACCCACTATTTTAGGCCTTATCAAATAAAAGCAACAGCTCTCACACAGAGGAATCTGTGTCTCCTTCATGTTGATCACTTTAACTAGTTTTTCTACATTCTGATTTGAGAGAAACACACCAGAACAGAACCAGAAGGACACAGTTCTGACTCTGCTACAACCAAGTATTAAGAGACAATCATCCATGGGTCTCTTATGTTTGTGCACATCTTAAATCAGTTACTCTTCCAGGTTATCTGTTCAAGGATGCCAACATTAACATACAGCTATAGAAGACAGAGATACTACCTCTCTTGAGGGGAGAGGGCAGTGAACAGATTTGCTCCTGACCAGTACTCTTGCCTGGACAATCCCATGAACAGAGGAGCCTGGTAGGCTAAGAGTCGGACACGACTGAGCAACTTCACTTTCACTTTCACTTTTCACTTTCATGCACTGGAGAAGGAAATGGCAACCCACTCCAGTGATCTTGCCTGGAGAATCCCAGGGACGGGGGAGCCTGGTGGGCTGCCGTCTATGGGGTCGCACAGAGTCGGACACGACTGAAGTGACTTAGCAGCAGGTTAATAAAGATAAAGTCTCTCTTTGGATAAAAGCTGGGCAGATTTCCTAACAAGCCTGCGGGTTTCCTAGCTCTGACACATATCTACTCTGTGGACAGCTCCAACCTGGGGACACCTCCACATGGCCCCTGTGGAACCTTAAAGGCAAGAGAACCAATGCAAACTTGAAGTACAGGCAGCTTGCTGTGCCATGAGTTACCTAGCAACATATATCAAAATGTGGCAGGCTAACTCATGGCAAGTAGAGTAGAATCTCAGACTTCATGGATCTTGAAACCTAGAAACAATTTTTTCTCTTTTCAAAATATAGATGAATACGAAAAGCCAAAGTAGTCTGTAATTTCTATCACAGAACAGCACTAGTTAATGGAAGGTGGGAAAAGGAAAAGAGGAAGGAAGGCCCAGTATACCAGATCTAATCCTGTAACTATAAATCCATTATAAATCTGCCAGACAGGCTGGAAACAAGATAGACAGGCAGGCTCCAGGACACTGATGGAATATTCTTGGGCAATAAAATATCAGTGCTCCCTCCTTGATGTGGAAAGGCAAGTTAGAAATAGATTATTATCTTTAAAAATACTCACTGAACACCACTACTTTATTCAAGTTATTAAATAAAAAGGTTTAACAGCTATTAACCCATGTATTACTAAGTATGCTTGAAATTGAGTCAACCTAAAAACCTTTAATGAAAAATAGTAAGTAGAAAATAAGATTCACTAAAAGATAGCTTTTCAGATTTCTTTAAAAAAAAATTAAGTCTGAGAAGATATGGGTAAGGAGTAGAAACAAAGACCCTAATAAAAAGTTACCTATTGTTTGATTTGTAAAGTTCTACTTTATGGAATGCCAAAAGATAGGAAAAATAGTCCAGATAGATCAAAAGATGCAAAACAAACAAACAAACAAAAAAACCCAATCCACAAGAGAGAATGTTATTCAGCAAATTCTTATTAAGTGTTTTTGGACTATGCAACTATCTCCTACATCAAACATTGTCCAATTAGTACATCTTCCAAAATTAGGTATCACAGCAAGGAAGAAAGCATTCCTCTGCTCTGTTGCTTCCCATGACAAAAACTAGCAGATATGAAAATGTGTGCAGGTGGAAGAATTATGCTAACCTGTGATCATACACAAAAAAATAATAGTGAATATGCCATTTTAATTTAGAAAACAAACTCAGGTAGGAATTATTACTAGGAGGCAGGCTCTATAGTGATTGCCACTGAGAAGTTAATTGATTTGCTTATTCCAATATGAGGGATGGGGAGGGAACAGATCAACAGTAAGAAAATTTTATCGAGAGATTATCCCTGAAAATACGAGCCCCATCCTTTATGTGCTTTCAGAAAAGTTGCAATATGTGATTTCTATCATGTTTGCCTAATGCTTGGGATTTTCTTCATATATTCCAGGGATATTTACAGCACCCAGTATACTAAGGCACTTGTTTCTGGAGCTTAAAATTAATGCACTGTAAGAATCAGCACTGTATTGGCTTTATTAGAACTGTAACAAAATATCACTCTGTTTTCAATCATTTACTATGCCAAATAAAAACCAGCAGATTCTCTGCCCAACAGTATATCAGGACCGTCTGCCACCTCTAGTCTTAACAGCCAGCAGGCAAGCTAAAAGAAGAAAAGAAAGGAAAACAAACCAAAAACAGCAACAGTGTTCTTGGGGAGAAAATGTCCAGAGATTAACATGGTCTGCTTCTTGTTTAATAGAGATATACCTTTTATTCCATAGCAAAACACTCCCAGTTTGAAAAATAATAAAATTTTAAAATTCAGTTTATTAAAAATTCATCATAGGTGTTTCTAATTATGTCTTGTTTAGGAAGAGCTACATCATTGTTTTCTTTTGATACCAAGTATGAAACTGCATCAGTGAATGCCAAGGAGAGGCTCATTGAAAGAAAATGACCTGACACTAGAAACAAGCGTTCAGTGTCCATCATATAAACCATGTTGCAGAGAATGCAGTTACAAGCAAGAAGTATTATTATCTGCTCTCAAGAAGACTCATCTTTCTACATATTCCGCAGTATAGTCAATGTTTCACCAAAAGCCCATTTACCAATCATTTCTTCCTCTTAATCTCTCCTTGTTTAAAGTGCTGAACAAGGAACCAATACCAACAAGGGCCAAGGAACCCACATATCCCAACTGTAGTTAGTGGTATTCCTTACAGGGCCAAATCCTATTCATCAAAAATAACCAAAAGCCATAGGAGGGTTAAAGAGAAAATACATAATTTTCTAAATGACAAACATTATTCATTACATACACACACCCCACAACACTGTATTCTACTATGGCCATACAAACACAAGAGATGGGGAGGGAAAAAAAAGAATACAGAAGGAGGCTTTATGACCAAATAATAAAAGAGAAAAATATGCATTTAACCCAGAGAGAAAAACAGAAGGCAGCAAAAAAGGTAAAAAAAGAAAAAAACTAAGAAAACAAAGAGAGGCTCATGTCATTTTAAAAAATAATTTTAATAATTTTCTTTAATAAAATATATATATATATTTTATAACATTATTGGTCTATGATAAATTGGAGATTAAAATGCTAGCCCTTCAGCAAACGTAACTTGAGAAGCAAATTTTAAATCATAAAATCACTATACTAATCTTATTTCATGAGTAAATAGTTTATACTTAGACTTTACTATGACTGAAAAATAGGCCTTTCTTAATATACAAGCATCCCTGTTCCCACTGAACTTCACTACAGTGCCACTGCTCTGACCAATTTACTTGCTGGTGCCTACTCCCAAGAGGGTCTGAATTCTCTTTCCATTCCCCCTACCAAGCCTAGCTTTCAAGTGCAATTAAACACCCAGCCATTCACAACACATGCTCAGAGCATCAGTAAAACTGGAGTATTTTAAGAAAAAATGTTTTTGAAATAACATATTTCAACAAAAGCAATAAAGTAATCATCATGGAAAATATCACTTCAGGATTTTTACCGTTTTAAAATGCACTATCCTTTTTGTTTCAAATTACATATGACTAGAGGAAACACCATAATCTTCAGTGCTTAAAACATCTAAATGTCTTAAACCAGCAATGGTAGACGAATGCCTTACACACTCTCAGGGAGGTGCCTCTAACTATCCTGCTACTTGAAACACTACACCCCATCCCCTGAACACTGTTTCCCCCTTACCTTGCCTCATTTTTCCCACAGCAAATGTTTATATTTTTTGTCCATCTCCCCTTACTAGAAGGTAAGTTCCATGAGGAGAAGGAATGTGATCTTTCAACACCAGGCAAAAAGCAAGTGTGCAATAAATATCTGCTGAAGGAGAGAATTTTTTTTTTAATTTCATTAATCCTTCATTTTATCTAAAATAGAAACTTTCATGATAGGAAAAAAGCTTCACATGGAAGAAAAGGTGATTTAACTCTGCCCATCACCACCAGATGGCACTAGCTTAAACTGCTGCCTTGGACTCAGAGATAGCACAGATTTTTGAAGCTGCATTTCAAAAGTACATACCAAAAAGAACAAAGTCAAAAGTGAAATACATTTAGACAAATTTAAGAAACTTGAACAGTTAAATCCAGAGTCACCACAAAGACAGTCTTTCCATTAAAAAGCTTTAGGTAAATATACACATACTGACGGTTTACACTCAACAACAAAGGATCTCAAAAAGGGCATGTTGGAACTAACCTGTTTATAAGCAGAAAACCTGGTATAGTAGTCTAAATTCTCTATAGTTATATTTGTTATATGGATGCAAGTACTTGTCAATGACTTTGGAAAGATCCTTATTTCTAATTATCCTAACAGTCAAGTTCAAGGTGAACTTCTATGACCTTCAATAGCAGCCTGTCCTATTTCAAACTTGTTTCCTTATCTCTATTTTATGTTAAAATGAAGATAAGAATATCCTGATAAATGTAGTTACTGAAATTTAGGCTATAAAAGTAGGTCATTAGAAAATCCAGTATAAGTCAGCAGTTCCTTTAAACACTGAATATGTATAAAACTAAGAAATGAAAAGAAACAAGATGAAATACTTTTGATACAATAATAATGCAGCATATGAAAGAATAAACATCAATCCAAAAACTTTTAGCTTTCCATTGAGAATTTACATCCTGAGGAAACCATTTGCAAATAAAAAAAAATCAAATAGAGAAGAAAAGATACACACACATAACCACACACCAACTCGGTATGTATGTACATTTAAACTTCAAGTCACATAACTATTCCTTTTGAATTGAAATGAAGCTCTTAAGAATTAAGCACAGAATGCAAAAAAAAAGGGGGGGGGGACACTGTAAAAAAAACAAAAGAACATCATATATACCAACTCTGAACTGCTCAACATTTAAGACTGTGTTTCCACTTCATGGTATCAAAAATTGAGAAAAAGTTTCCTGACTCTCAGGTTTTATTAATATTTTGAAAAGTTTTCCCTTCTGTTTAATTCAACAGCAATATATAAGATAGTTGCATACAAAGGTTATGAAAATCTCAGGAATCACCAAGAAATGGAAATTAAGACAGTCATTTAGGTATATTACTAACAGCCAAGAAGAAAAGTACTAGCAAAACAGGTAACTGGAATCCAGAGGCCAGTGGAGTAAATAAGTAAAGAAAGACTTCCAAGGAAGAAGATCAGCAATGAATCTTGAAAGATAAGACGTGAAAGCATGGACTGGAGAGATTATCGGAAGAAGGAATCCCTTCAGTGCAAGTGGAAACGCACTCTGGGAAGAACGGGCTGGCTGGTAGGTTAACAGCGTAGGGCTAGCTTACAGAGCCGCAAATGACAAGGATGAACTGAAGGCCAACCACTTGAAAAAACAGACTTGAGAGAGGTTCACGGGAAGATGATTCAGAAGAACAATATTTGGGACCAATTATGAGGCTTATCCCACAAGCCAAGTCTGACTACTAAACTAAAGGACACCTGCTAAAATGTAGAAATGACAGGAATCAAAAAAAGCACAAAGAATCAGATGGGCCCGGGCACAGCAGATTCCACTTTTGCCACTTTACTAACTGTGAAACATTAGGCAAGCAATCAAACTTTTCAAAGCCTCTGTTTCTTAACCCACAAAATGGGGGTAATACTGTACAAGGTTGTGGTAAGAGTTTAAGCAATGAGCAGAGATATTCAAAAGCATAGCAGATTATAGAAAACCAAGAAATGTTCACTACTTCCTGATCTTCTACAAAAACATAGCATAGTTATCTGCAAGAAATTTCTGGAAATAAGTTAACATGGTTCATCCCCATTTTTAAATCAAATAATTACGGGGATTAAAAAAAAAACAAAAAACAGCTAAATCAGCACTCTGCTAAAGCAGTGTGCCCAATCATTCCTCAAACAAGGGCATTACTTTCTCTAAAGTCCATTTTTTTTAAATTTTATCAGAGTATAGCTGATTAAAAACATTGTACTAAGTTTCCACTGTATCAGGGAAGCCCTATATACATATGAACGTGAAAGTCACTCAGTTGTGTCCGATTCAGGGTGATGTCACAGTCTATATGGTCCATGGAATTCTATAGGCCAGTATACGAGAGTGGGTAGCTAGCTGTTCCCTTCTCCAGGGGATCTTCCCAACCCAGGGATTGAATCAAGGTCTCCCGCACTGCAGGAGGATCCTTTACCAGCTGAGCCACCAGAGAAGCACAAAGAATGAATGATCTGCCCTCTCTGAGGTTCTAATTGAGGACCTTCAGATTATGAGACTGACATGCTGCCTACTGCACTAAGAGGGCAGACACATATACATATATTCACTGTTTTAAAGATTATTTTCCCATATAGGTCATTACAGAGTATTGAGTTCCCGATGCAATTCAGTAGGTCCTTTACTGCATGCTAAGTCACTTCATTTATGTCCAACTCCACATGATCCTAAAGACTGTAGCCTGCCAGGCTCCTCTGTCCATAGGATTCTCCAGGCAAGAATACTGGAGTGGGTACAAGACCCCCCTTCAAGGGATTTCTGGACCCAGGGATCAAACCCACATCTCCTGAGTCTCCTGCATTGGCAGGTAGGTTCTTTACCACTAGTGCCACCTGCAAAGTCCACGTCCTCATTAGTTATCTATTTTATACATGAAAGTGAAAGTGAAAGTCACTCAGTCGTGTCCAATACTTTGTGACCCCATGGACTAAACAGTCCATGGAATTCTCCAGACCAGAATACTGGAGTGGAGTCTATCCCTTCTCCAGGGGACTGTCCGAACCTAGGAATCAAACCAGGGTCTCCTGCAGGGCAGGCAGATTCTTTACCAGCTAAGCTAACCACGGAAGCCCATTTTATGCATAGCAATGTGTATATGTCAATCCCTATCTCTTGACTTATCCCTTCCCCTGCCTTCCCCCATGGTAACCCCATAAGGTTGTTTTCTACATCTGTGACTCTATTTCCATTTTGTAAGTAAGTTCATTTGTAACACTTTTTTTAGATTCCACATATAAGCAATATCATATGACATTTGTCTTTCCCTGCCTGACTTCCTTCATTCAGTACGACAATCTCTAGGTTCATCCATGATACTGCAAATGGCATTATTTCATTATTTTGTATGAATAATACTCCATTGTATATATGTACCACATCTTCTTTATCATTCCTTTGTCAACGGTCCATTTAAAAATGTCCATTTTTAAATCAACAGTCTTAAAACATATAAACAATATCGATAACCTAATACCTTCTATATAGTATTTTTTGAGAGGTATACTGTACAGTATTAATATCCACAAGAACACTGCCAGTTAACTGGACAGAGAATTCCACCCAGAAAAATATTCATATAATAATGAATTTCATTTAATGACTCCACATGATATATCTACTCTCAACATCATTTTTAGTTTTATTTATAACCAAATGATTCATTTCTAAAGGGCACTGTACTTGCCTAGTTACAGTCTAAATATACTAAATTATAAACTCCTTAAATACCTGGCTAAAACATCAGCTGGACCTGTGGTATCAGAATATGGCTTAGTACCATCCAGACCAACGCAGGACACTGAAAATGTGAAAACTGGTCTATCAACTATGCTAAAATCAAAAAAGTAGTCTTATTTTCTGATACTACTACACCTAGAATAATAAAATGCATCACTTTTTCTTTCTATAATGCATCCTGATTCAAAAAAAGCTTTATTTTCAGTACAACCTCAGACACTGCCTAGCCACTGCACTAGCAAACCTCTATCAACTCTTTACTTCTATCTTCCTATTATATTTCATCAAGTGGAAATAACAGCTAACTTTAACTATACTCCTTCTACATACACAAACTGTTCTGGTTACTTTCTATCTCTAGGCATCTCAATAACTCTGACAGGGAGTAATTTTACAGAGATGGACACTAAGCCTCAGTACTGAAACTGAACATAATATCAGAAATAGCTCCCCACATTAAACACACTTTTTTGCAGCCATGGGCTCATTCTGTACTCTCTGCTTAGAACGTTCTTTTTCCCCTTCCTATTAATTCATATCCATTCTTTTTTTATTTTTTAATTGAAGGATAATTGCTTTACAGAATTTTGGTGTTTCCTGTCAAACCTCAATATGAACCAGCCATAGGTATACATATGTCCTCTCCCTCTTGAATCTCCCTCCCATCTCCCTCCCCATCCCACCCCTATAGGTTGATACACAGCCCCTGTCTGAGTTCACTGAGACGTACAGCAAATTCCCGTTGGCTATCTATTTTACATATGGTAATGTAGGTTTCCATGTTACTCTTTGCATACATCTCACCCTCCCCTCCCCTCTCCCCATGTGCATAGTTTGTTCTCTATGTCTGTTTCTCCGTGGCTGCCCTGCAAATAAATTCTGCAGTACCATCTTTCTAGATTCCATATATATGTGTTAGTATACAATATTTCTCTCTTTCTGACTTACTTCACTTTGTATAATAGGCTCTAGCAATAGCAGAATATACGAAGCAGAATAGATTAGTGAGCTGGAAGATAAAATGGTGGACATAACTGCTGAAGACCAGAATAAAGTAAAAAGAACAAAAAGAACTGAGGAAGAGACCTCTAGGACAATATATTAAACTCATATCCATTCTTTAAGGCTCAACTTCCCTCATGGTCTTCTCTACCAAAGTGCCAATGTTAACATTTTAAAATATTTGGTTTCAAGAATCAATAAAGAAATCCAAAATTTTGTACTGAAATTTCAGTTTAATAATCTGTTAAAGTATAAGCCTCTGAAACTTACTAAGAACACAGCTCAGTTCCTGGCATCTCGTAGGCACACTGCCAGGAGGAGAGAACAAAAAAAGCAAGGAGGAAGAGAAAGGGGAAAGGAGTCGGGACAAGAGTCAGAAAAATCCCAGCTCCCATATGTTGGAATAAATCAAGACCCACTTGACTTCGCATTCTGTCTGGCTCTAGGTGAGTGATCACACCAACATGGTTATCTGGGTTATTAAGATCTTTTTTGTATAGTCATTCTGTGTATTCTTGCCACCTAAACTTAGTATCTTCTGCTTCTGATAGGTTCGTACCATTTCTGTCCTTTATTGTGCCCATCTTTGCATGAAATGTTCCCTTGGTATCTCTAGTTTTCTTGAAGAGATCTCCAGTCTTTCCCATTTTATTGTTTTCCTCTATTTCTTTGCTTTGTTCACTTAAGAAGGCTTTCATGTCTCTACTTACTATTCTTTGGAACTCTCCATTCAGATGGGTATGTCATTCATTTTCTCCTTTGCCTTTCACTTCTCTTCTTTTCTCAGCTATTTGTAAGGCCTCCTCAGACTGCCATTTTGCCTTCTTGCATTTATTTTTCTTGGGGATGGTTTTGATCACCACCTCCTGTACAATATGAACCTCCATTCCATAGTTCTTCAGACACTCTGTCATCTAATCCCTTGAATCTATTTGTCACTTCCACTGTATAATCATAAGGGATTTGATTTAGGTCATACCTGAATGATCTAGTGGTTTTCCCTGCTTTCTTCAATTTCAATCTGAATTTGGCAATAAGGAGTTCATGATCTGAGCTACAGTCAGCTCCTGGTCTTGTTTTTGCTGACTGTATAGAGCTTCTCCATATTCGACTGCAAAGAATATAATCAATTTGATCTCGGTATTGACTATCTGGTGATATCTATGTGTAGAGTTGTCTCTTATGTTGTTGGAAGAGGATGTTTGCTATGACTAGTGCATTCTCTTGACCAACAGAATAAATAACAACAATTCTATGTTCACCCTAATGTTGCATAAAATGCATCTGACAAACTTCACTATCCATTTCTAATAAAAACAACAAATCAGCCAGAAATAGAATGAACTTTCTCAATCTGTTAAAAGCATTTACAAAAAAAATCTATGGCTAACATCAGATGTAATGGTAAAGGACTGAATGTTTTCCCTCCCTAAGCACAAGACAATGATGCCCATTCTCACTGCTATTCAACATGCAGTGTAATCAAATAAGAAAATGTAATAACAACATATGGATTGGAAAGGAAGAAATGAAACCATCTTTATTCACAAATACCATGACCAGCTACAGAGAAAATCCAAAAAATATCCAAAGAATCTCAAAAAACAGCCACAATAACTTAATAGGACAGTTTAGAATGACTGGTATACAAAAACTGTACTTCTACATTCTAGCAACAAAAAATGGAACCTGAAATTTTTAAAGTATCATTTATGATAGCATTGAAAACTACAAAATAGGAAGAGATGAATCTAACAAAATATGTTTAAGATCCACATGCTTAAAATAATTTTAAAATGCTAAAAGACACTAAAGAGGGCCTAAATAAATGGAAAGATATGCTGTATTCATGAACCAGAAGAGTCAACATTGTTAAGATGTCAATTCTCCCCAAATAGATTTCAAGGTTCAATGTAATCTCAATGAAGATGCTATAAGACTTTTTGTAAAATCTTACTAGCTGATTCAAAAATGTATATGGAAATCCAACGGTCTAAAAAAATAGACAAACAAATTTTTAAAATATGAAGTTGGAAGACTAATACTGATCTGAGACTTACTATAAACCTGTACTAACTGACAATGGCATTATTGCTGAAAGGACAGCTGTATAGAGCCGAAGCAAGTCAACATACAGACCTACACAGACGTGGTCAACTAATTTTCAACCCAGAGTCAAGGTAACTAGAATGGAAAAAGCGCAGCAACTTCAAACAGAGTTCTGGTTCAACTAGACAACTACACAGCAAGGAGGGAGGCAGTTGGAACCTCTGCTCTTACCTCACACCAGATACAAAAATTAAATTGAAATGAATATTAGCCCTAAATTCAAGTGCTAAAACTATAAAACAGCCAAAAGAAAACATAAGTGAAAATTTAAATCAAACTTCAAAAATCAGATTATTGGTCAAAACATGAATACTGGAGTCAGAATACCTATATCCAAACTCCAATTTTCCAATAACTATGAAACTCACTATTTTACTATCTCTATATCTCAGTTTTTTTCCTCTTTCTTGTACCTGATAGGATATCCACCTCACAGGGATTATATAAGGACCATATGAGATAATGCTTAGAAAATGCCTGATACATATTAAATACTCAATAAGCATGTTTGCTACTTTTTAAATTGCCATTTAGTTACTTAAAAAAACACCTATCCAAGTTTCATAGTTCAAAATTTAGTGTTCCCTATTGTGAGTCTTAGAAATGTATAAAGAACAAGAGTTCAGGTTTATTTTTCATTCAAATGCTGTCTAAAGAAATGATCAAGAATAAGGAATACAAAATTAAAGAAAAATAAGGGAAGGGCAGAGAAACATATTTACTGTGCACCTTCAAGTATCCCAGGAAACAGGTGCTTTACCTGGATTATCTTTTTTATTCCTCCTAGAAGGTGTCTAGTGAGAAACATGAAACTTTTAATAAATCTTCATAACTGGTCTTTAAATAGAAGTGCTGGCTTTCTATTTCAAATTATGGATTGGTGCCCAAAATGAAATCTCTCATTAAAAGTTTAGAGAGACTGAATTGTTGTAAGGGATATTTGTAATTATTTAACTCAGAAAGTAGTGTGTTAAGAATCACAATGAAGGATCCTCACATCATAAGCCACAGAACCCTATCATCTTACTTAATATTATAATCATGACTCTGGCTACTTTTAAAATATGCATCAGAAAGCCAATAAATGAGAAGATTACAGCTGTCAATCTCTTAAGAGTTCCCGAGTTATGAAAAATGAGAATTCTTTGGCACCTATTCCATCTCTAAAGATGTAGACGGAGGGAGAGTTTACAGCAAATAAAGTCATTCTACAAATTTCTCCTGGTTATTTTCCCATACTTCCTCAAAGGCAAAAAGCAGCACATCATAAGAGCGGTAAGGAAATAAAAGCCCCCCGACCCCTGATCCTCCATTGGAGGTAAGCTTACCTGCAGTGTTTTGTTCTCTTTAAGATCCAACCCAAACACATTGTGCCGCTTCACTTTAAAGAAGTCAGCCTCGAGGCCATCGTCGTCCTCCTCATCGTCTCTGTCCAAGAACTGCACAGGGGCTTCCCGGTCCTTCTGGGACTCTTCACTGCTAGGGACAGACTCAAGTGGAGATCCTTTTGCTCTTCTCAGTTTCTCGTCCATTTCTTCTTCATCTTCTTTCTCTTCTTCCTCTTTATCACTAATGCCACTATCCGGTCTGTAACCTGTCCCTTCTGGTCTCTTCCCACCTTTCTGAAGAATAGACATTTTTTCATTGAAGTAGGCTCTAAATTCTTCCACTTCATCATTGGTCAGGGAGGGAGCCCTTGGCTCAGTTACTTTATTATCTTCACTCACTACCAGTTCCTTGCTGGGTTGCTTTTGCATTCTCTGAAGAAATCTTATCCGTGGTGCCACAGCAAGACCAAGAGACCTTAAATATAAGCAAAGGAAGAGTTATCTCAACACACTGATGGTTGTGTTTATGAATTTATTGTGAAATGGTTCCTCAGAGTTCAGATGTTTTAGAGTTTTTTTTTAAAAGAAAATGTCCTTCTGAGATATAACTCCATCTTGACAAGTCAGGTGATCCAAAAGATACTGAATACTTGTCACAAAATATTGGAGATGTCGGTTTTCCATTAGGTGGTTAACATGATTAACAAAATAAAGAGCATAAGATGAGAAAAAAACAACTACTAGATCTATCTATTTCCAGTATAACTCTCTCAGCCTCAGCTTTCTCAAATATTAATACAAGATAAAAATATCTACCAGGCCTATCTCAGTTGTTGTAAATATCTGATGCACTAACTATATGAAAATACTTTGTAAAATATGTTTTTATTTATATAAAAATATAAATACTAAAGCTCAGGGGAGGCAGTGGGAGGGAGACTCAAGAGGGAGCAGATACATGTATACATACAGCTGATTCACACCATTGTACAGCAGAAACTAACTGAATAATGTAAAGCATTTATACTCCAATTAAAAATAAATAATATTAAAGCTGGAAAAGACATGGCCATGAAAACGCATGTTCTCTGCAAGGAATGAATTCAAGTATTATCATCCTCTCTTCTAAGACATTTAACATGGCATAATAACCTCTATAAAAAAAGGATATTTAAACCCGAGACCAAAAAAAGAAAAAAAAAATCTTATTTTCTCCTTCTAAGATCAAGACTTACTTTATGATTAGGTCTTTCCCAGCTTCTAAGTTCCCACAGATGCATTGGAAATAAGCTTTTAATAAAAAGCTAACATTACAAAATGGATCCACTGCCTTTTTCCTAAGACATGATTCACAGAAACTGATGGATGTAGTTGTAAAACCTGGATTCAGAAAACAGAACTATTGAAGTTCAAACCCTGGCTCTGTCAGCTACTAGCTGTGTGATCAAGGACATAATTAAACCTCTCTATACCTCAGCTCTCTTATTTGCAAGATGGCATGACAAGAGTACTGACATTGTAAGACTTGTAAAAATGAGTTCATAGATACAATGCATCTAAAACAGTGCCTAGCACATATGCAGCCACTTCTGAGCACTTGTCCTTATCACTGTTATAGGGATACAGTTAGGATCACAAATTCAGCATCCATGAGAAATTAAAACACCAGCTTAAGCTGCACCAGGTTTCCCAGGTGGCACTAGTGGTAAAGAACTGCCTGCCAGTGCAGGAGACTTAAGAGGTGTGGGTTCAATCCCTGGGTCAGGAAAGTTCCCCGGAGGAGGGAAGCATTAAAGACCCGTGTCTCTCCTGTTTGTTAATATCTCAGCTATGTCAAAGAGAAAACCAGGATAGAATGTCATAAACCACAAAAACTCAGCTAATAATCTAAACCATGAATCATATTCAGAAATTTTAAAATTAGTAACTTGGTAAAGAGATAAGAAAAGCACGTTTCCATGGCATCTGATTTGCTATACATTACCTAAACAAAAAGTCAGTGACCTTACTTTGTTATCTTGCAAATTAAGTGGTTCTAAAATGTTATAACTGACAAATTACCTGTTATACTGAACTTGCAATCTAACATGAAGAACAGAAAATAGCAGCTCACCCAGATACAAGCTTTTATTAGACTTAACTTAAAGGTAAAGGCACTCGAATTCCTGAAAAGCAGGCCAAATACACAGACTTTGCTGTGAAAGTACATATTTCATCCCAGACTGGATTTCAAGCTGACATTCAAAGTACGAGTAACCCCAAGGGTGCTTCTCTAGGATTTTGTCACTGCTTTTCCCACAGGTAGAACCCCACTGAAAAATGGACGCTCCTGAAAAGATTAGGGGAAAAATATCCTTCATATACTAGCCAAAACAGGACCAAGAGTTCCATTTTCATATAACAGCAATTGCAATTACTAAAGACAGACCTTTTACCATGGTAACTGTGAGCACCTCTAAGAAACACCAAGACACAAAGAATACCCAGGCAACAAGCAGCACGGGATACCAATCTAAAAGAAGGGAAGAACCAACGAAGAGACCTGCATCCAAAGCATAAAAAGAACCGTGTGTGGGAAACCAGGTCAGCTTTTTAGAAAACAAGACATCTCAAGATTTCAAAGAATGCTGGTCAACTGCTCTCCATCTCCTTTAAGACCAAACTACAGGAAATTGCCAGCCTTTTAGGAATTTATATTCACAAACAAGAAATTTCTTTCTGACTGAACTGAACAGTCAACAAGTTTCCTACAGCTTATACAGTCTTTCTCTGCAAATCTTCAACAGATTCTTTCAAGGTAACATAAAGAGGTTTAAACTAGGATTCTCAGAAGCAGGTTTCAAACGAATTCCCTCTAACTCTGAGGACTCACAATCAAAATTATAATAGGAATACTTACAGGGCATAATCAGATATAGGTAACTTGCTCACATCAAAAATTTCTTTATCCTTCATCAGATACACTGAACGTATGTAGGAGACGAAACACTGTAAACAAAAAAGGGTGAGGTATATGACATAACAGTCAGAAATGGAAAATGAATTTCAACTGAGATAAAAGAAAGTAATCAAAGGAATAAATTCAACAGTAGTGAAAACTCTTAAAAATAGCTGAGTATATCTCCATTCCATAAAAACAAACAAAAAAAAAATCTACCTTTTTAGAACTGTAATCTGAGAAAAGACTATAAAATTTGGTTTCATCAAGCCAACTGAACATAAAATATAAACTTCTCAAAAAGCTATTCTATAAGTTAAAATCATTCAGGTACATTAATGGGAAAAAATATAGGTTTTGGAATAACAGCTGAAATCTGAGTTCCACATCTTACAAGCTGAGCAAGTTTATTATTTCTCTGTCAGTTTCCTCATCTATCAAGATAATATAAAAGTACCTTCTACTTTGAGTGTAATGAGAACTAAATGAGAAAAATGCATGTAGACTACTTGAGCATTTCTTCTGAAATATATTAAATATCAATGAATATCAGTTATTCATAATAATTATTACTGGAAAACATCCTTGTAATAAAACTAGTACAACAAAATAAAATTTTACTGTACCTAAGCTTAATAAAATCATAACAGGAAAAGTTTAGGAATAAACTTTTTTATAAACTTTAATAAATTATTTACTGAAATTTCAAGTAATTCATCATTATAATTTCAAGTAGTTTGTCATTAACTTGCAATATTTTCTTCTATGTTTTAAAAAAAAGTAAACTATCTTTATGCCAAGAACCATTGCAAACTAAAAGGTAAACATGGTCCTAAATGCTGTCAGTCTGAAAAACAAACAGCAAAGATGGTGAAAAACAAACAAACAGCAAAGCAGAAGTTTTATTTTTTTATTTTAAAATTAAGCTTTGTAAACTATATTTAATTCCCATTTCTATATTTCCTAAACTTCACATTTTTTCTAACTTTACACTAATCCTTTCTTCAAACCATTTACACTAGTCTCCAAACCATTTTCCCTGTCTCCATAGGCATTAAAATGAATAATTCAAGGATAATTTTCCACCTACAATCACCCACAAGAAATCACCCCAGTTGCTTATCGTTTTTGTTCTATCCAGATTATAATCAAAAGCTAGAAAATCACTTCTATGAAATCAGATAGCTTTCTGCAGCTGCCAACAGTTAGCCATTCTGCTAAACCATGCATGACATCCAATAAATCACATCATTTATTTCAATGTGCTTTTCTATGATCTTGTTCTAGAAGGCTCATTTGCTGTAGGCAGAAACCACTGAAACAGCATCCTTCCAGTTTTTCATATTTCCTGATTCGTAACTGAATGAGCCAGGTATGCAGTAAGTCACAACATCAGAATTCACGTACACTATTTTCAAATTGTGCATACTATTTCCAAAGGTTCTACAAGATTTACCTCCAAGTTTAAAGTATGCTGCTAGATAAAACATGCACATAAATGTTTTCATGCCCAAATATATGCCCAAACATTTTAAGAAAAATAATCTGTTTAAAGACTATTTTCATTAGATTTCAGGTAAAGTGAGCTTACGTAAGTTTGAATATGTTTTATTTATATATTTTAGAATGAATTTCATGTTTTTCTCATATTTTAGAATTAATTTCTCCTGATGTATCATGGAAGTTCTGAAGAAAGTCAGACCTGGATTTAAGTCTTAGGTCTATCACTTAATAGATACATCACCCTGGACAATTTTTAATTTTCTCAAGCTCCTGTTTTCCCATCTACAAAATCAAATCAATTATCACCTACCTCACAGGTTGTTGGGAAGATTAAATAATAATACACATCCAACTGTCATATAGGGCCATGCCATGGCTAAGGGCCTATCACATACTGCTGCTGCTGCTGCTAAGTCACTTCAGTCGTGTCCGACCCTGTGCGACCCCATAGACGGCAGCCCACCAGGCTCCCCCATCCCTGGAATTCTCTAGGCAAGAATACTGGAATGGGTTGCCATTTCCTTCTCCAGTGCATGAAAGTGAAAAGTCAAAGTGAAGTCGCTCAGTCGTGTCCGACTCTTAGGGACCCCACGAACTGCAGCCTACCAGGCTCCTCCGTCCTTGGGATTTTCCAGGCAAGAGTACTGGAGTAGGGTGCCATTGCCTTCTCCAATCACATACTAAGCAAGAAGATCTTACACTTAAAAAGTTAACTTGGGTTATTTTTTTATCAAATTATTTATCACTATGCTTATGATGAAAGTTAATTCAGATCACATACTAAGCATCTGAATTTAACTTTCATCATAAGCATGCCGCTGCTGCTAAGTCACTTCAGTCATGTCTGATTCTGTGTGACCCCACAGACAGCAGCCCACCAGGGTCCCCCGTCCCTGGGATTCTCCAGGCAAGAACACTGGAGTGGGTTGCCATTTCCTCCTCCAATGTATGAAAAGTGAAAAGTTAAAGGGAAGTTGCTCAGTCGTGTCTGACTCCTCATAACCCCATGGACTGCTTATCATCATGAGCATAGTGATAAATAATTTGATAAAAAAATAACCCGTTAACTTTTTAAGTGTGAGATCTTCTCTTTAAATAAAACTTCTTTGCTTTGATTATCCAATTTCAAAACCATTAACCCAAAAGACTAACTCCTGACTTTTTCTGCTCAGGCTCTTCTATCTACTCTGGATGGCCTTTCCATACCTCCTCTTTATTTTCTTCTTCCAAATCTCTGAATCCCTACTATCTAACTCATTGTTGATGTGTTACGGGAAATGCAGATATAGATTTCCTATGTAGATCTCGTAACTAAAATATTTTAGTTAGTTAGTAACAGAGTGCTGAAAATGAAGAGTTTCATAACAGGGATTCAAATATTTGTCAATTCAAATACTAAACCGCTGTAAGCACAATGCAAAATAATCTCACATCTTCCTTTTCTAAAGAATCTACTGCTGAGTACTCTAAGAACAAAAAAAATACATATTACTAAAAGTGACATTTCCTTGGGTATTTGCTACTCAAGAGGACTTATAAGTCCAAAAAAGCAGTTTGGGAACATTACGTCACATTTATAGATTAAAACCTCATTTCTAAAGACAATTTAGCAAGAATGCTATGCTTTCTGGAAATTTAACCTAACATTAATTTTACAGTCAATAGAGTACAGTGAGAAGTTAATAACAACTTTACTGAAGAAACCAAATTGATATCTTTATTAAGTTATCTTGTATACTTAATAATCATTAAGCAGATTTTCTATATGTCTGGCAAAATTATGGACAAGTAATAGACATTTTTCCAAGTTACTGTAAGGAATATATAATTTTTGGACTTCCCTGGCAGTCAGTGGTTAAGACTGTGAGCTTCCACCACAAGGGGCACAAGTTCAATCCCTGGTTGGAGAACTAAGATGCGGCATGTCACGTGGCATGGCCAAAGAAAAATTTTTTTACAGAAATATTACCTTTTTCAGAGTTAAAGAATAAGGTAAAGCTATCTTAAAAGTATACTACCTGAATATCTGAAGTAGCAGAAAATGATACAATTGAACTTTATTACATGCTCTAGTCCAAGGAAGGTATCCAATTCAAAAATAACTTACCCTTTGAGCTCTTTCTTTTAAATCTTGATCTTGAGCTAAAAATGATTCCAATTTTTTCTGAACATCTATAAGTTTTTCTGGATTGATTCTTTTATAACAAAAAGATAAAAGTTAAACTAAGACATCTTGATTTTAGAAGCTGAAAATAGTATACATTATTTTCTATTTTCCTCGGTATTTTTAAAATCCGTAACATCTTTTCTCATCTACGACCCAGATTAGATCGAAATTACACTAGACCTAAAGTTGACTCTGTATATTTCAAATAATGCAGAAAAAATAAATAAAATAAAATCAGACATTTTCTCTAAACAACCTATGCTGAGTGAAAGATTAGGTTAACACCACAATTAGCAATGTTCCTCTTAAATCTTTAAAGATAGAAAGTAGTCCCTCCTGGGAGGTGGATCATCAATGAAACGGAACAAATAAAAGCAAATGTTCATTTTTTATAAGATTTCCATTTCAGTCAAATATCAAAAAAATCAAATTCAAATAATAAGTAGTCAAGGATATAAACATTGTTTTCCTTATCTGGAAATTAGGCATAATATAACAGAATTGTTACTTAAATTTATCCAGATTTAGAATGAAAATTATGGGAAAAAAATGAAATTCTTACAAGCATCTATTCTATATTTCACAAAGGAAATCCCACTTGTTTTCTAAACAATTTTGTTTTCTAAACAATTTTGTTCCTGAAAAGTTGCAGTGGTGATAGGTGGTAGCAGATGAGGTTTTTCTTTAATTACAGAAAATATCAAAATACATATACATAAAAACCTTAACTCAGTCTCAACAATTACAGAGCTCACACCCAACTTTGTTTTACCTAAACCCTTACCCACTCCTCCACCAAATCTAACCTACTTTCCTACAAATAAAGCCAGGGTGTTTCAGTTCAGTTCAGTTCAGTCGCTCAGTTGTGTCCGACTCTTTGCGACCCCATGAATTGCAGCACTCCAGGCCTCCCTGTCCATCACCAACTCCCAGAGTTCACTCAAACTCATGTCCATCAAGTCGGTGTTTCAAGGGCCCCAATATAAGTGAAAGTGAAAGTCACTCAGTAGTGTCCGACTCTTTGCAACCCCATAGACTGTACAGTCCATGGAAATCTCTAGGCCAGAATACTGGAGTGGGTAGCCTTTCCCTTCTCCAGGGGATCTTCCTGACCCAGGAATCGAACCAAGGTCTCCTGCATTGCAGGCGGATTCTTTACCAACTGAGCTATCAGAGAAGCCCCCCCAAAAAACAGTGGTTAGATGCGATGAAGTAGGTGGCAATGCTTTAACTGTATGCGTGTTGTCAGGCCTGAGAGGTTCTTCCATCCTAGTCAAGGGGAGTGCTAACCTTCTCTCCTTTCATATAAAACAATATAAATGAGCCTACAACCAAATCTACTGATACTCAATCTAAACATCTTCAATGACAGGAGAGCACAATCCTCTGAAAAGGACAAACAATCCTAAAAATAAGTTCATCCAAGAGGTTTAATCTTTTCAACCATCAATGCCTCCTGATGCCAACAAGGTCTGTTTTTCATCTTGTATTATCCTCTGACCATTTTCTAAAAGAGTTGTTAAAACAAACAAAAAGTCCAAAATCCGAAAGCAGAAAAGACTAGAGGGAGGAGGGAATTAGGTGGACATAATTAGGCACAGTAATTTCATGACTTCATTTTTCTAACAATAACATCAAGACAGCAAGTCATTCTTACTTGATTTCCTTCACAGGAACTTTCTTCTGAAGAAGCTGCTGTACCATCCCTTTTTCTTCTGAGGGAAGCAAAATTAATAAAGCTTCACCATCCTCTTTGTACCTAAACAAAAAAAGAAAATCTCTTCCACATTAATGCAATCTGCATTTTACATTTTAACAGCTTGATGAATAGGTAACAAGAAAGCAAGTTCACCAAATTAGTAAGTATTAGGAATACCATGTTCTTTAACATCTGTGACAACAGAAAACTAGGGCCTCTTGGAACACCTTTTTCAAATATTCATCACTACTTACACCTCCTAGTGATTTTGTACAACTCCTAATAAAGACACACAAAAAAGATAATCTCAAAACATTCTCTTAAGGGTTCGTGTTATAAATATGAGGGGAAAATAAATTTTTATAGTTAATCAAATAAACTATTTACTGAGAAACTCTGTGCCAGGTATAAACTTGGAAGAACAAAAACAAGATGAATATCCCTGTCTTCAGTGATCTAACAATATGGTTACCAGAAAAGACAAACACACACAAAAGCAAGAGATTCAAACTACAGCCCCAGAATGGTAGAGCAGTAAGTGTGAAAGGACAGCCACTGGCAATAAATGCCAAGAACTCAGAAGTGAAAGGAAGACACTCAAGGGTAGCCAAAGAAGAAGAGAAATATGTATGTCACAGCAAATGAAATTTGAGGTGGGCCTAAAAAGTGTGTAGAAAGGGAAGTGAAGTGAAGTGAAGTGAAGTCGCTTAGTCCTGTCCAACTCTTTTCAACCCCATGGACTGTAGCCTACCAGGCTCCTCCGTCCATGGGATTTTCCAGGCAAGAATACTGGAGTGGGTTGCATTTCCTTCTCCAGGAGATCTTCCCCACCCAGGGATCAAACCCAGGTCTCCTGAGTTGTAGACAGACGGTTTACCATCTGAGCCACCAGGGAAATCACATAGAAAGGGAAAGGCTACAATAATCCAAAGAGGAAGAATGGCATGAACAAAGGAGTGGGAACCAGGAAATAAACACAAGAGTAAACTAAAGATAGGAGAAAGATAGCATTTCTAAAAAAGCTGAAGGATAAGAAATTCTTTTAACATTCTATATGCAAATTCAGAGATGGAGAGAGGATGTAAAAAGGCTCCCAAAGTCTAGGCCAGAGATGCAGCAAAAGGGGTAAAGAGAAATCTCAAGAATATCAAAAAGGCATCCAAAGAAGATCTCAATCTTCAGACTGACTCATAAGCAAAAATAATAAGTCTAACCATCTACATCTATCTTATCTACCCATTCATGCATTCAGGGATAATCTTGGAGGATGAGTCATGAGTAAAGTCACAAAGGGGCCATATCCAAATGTTTGAAACTATATCTAACAGAATACACACATGAAAGGGTAAGGTTAAGGCGGATTACAACACTGAAATTTAGAAGATTTCCCAAAGAAAAACAAGTCCAAAGTCAAATCCCACAAAGCAAGTATCTTTTAATAAAGATTATCACTGGCTGTTTACATCACACACATCTTTTCCCAGTAATAATGTAAGACACAAATTATCTCCCACATACCAACACCTAAAATTTTCCAGTAAGCTTTTATTTCAAAAAGAAAAGCGCTTTTAAAAAAGCATAAAAACATTTCCCTCTTTCTAAAAAATGCTTATAAGAATAATCCTAAAAAAAAATTAAAAATAAAAAAAAAGAATAATCCTATTTACCCATGAGCTAGCTTTTTTATTTCTGAAGCAATATCCAAGGCCCAAAGCTAAATATATGCATAAAGAGAAATAAATGTTCTTCATAAGACCTACATTTTAAAATTCTATATATTTAGATATTTTAAGAAACATTGTAGGCACACACACACACACACACACACACAAAAAGCCCTGCATCTGAAATACAACAAAAAATCTCATTTTTATAATCAGTGTTAGTACCATGTTACTTTTATATAACTCTTCAGAATTTATGATGAGCTTCATTTTACACTGACTTGCCAAACTTAAAGACAAGCAACCAACAGAGGAAGCAAATAAAAAGTCCTGAAAGGCCAAGAAGTTGGCCCAAATAAATAAGCAGCTGATGACTACATATTGGAGACTTTAAGCTTTCAATTCAATATTTTTTTTCAACTCTACCAGGATTCCCTCCACAAAGTAGAAGCCTCAATAGACTGATCATGATTACCTGATATCAGGAAACTTAACCTCTACACACTACAAGGAAAACAAGTAAAAAACAAAAAATTGAGATATTTTTTAAAATCTACATTTATTATATAATTTTAACTCATTTAACACATATCTGAGTACTACGAATATTAGTGTATTCTCTTGATGATTAAACTGACAGTTTGAATTTGCCTTTCATATCTAACATACACCATATGTACCTAAAAGCTGGTCACTAAATATTTGGTGAAAAAAATGCAAACAAACCACTAGAAGTTGCACTAGCAGATGAAATACTGAATTTGGAGCCAAGAGAGCTGATTTCAAGTCCCAGCCCCACTATTCATTAGCTGTATAATCTTGAATAATGAGTCATTTTATCTCTACATATTGTATTTTCTTATTTATAAATTACAGTTGGAATTATATGATCTTTATTCCTTCAGGATCTAAATTCTAGTATCAATATACTAGTCACTGTTCACAATATAAGGATGATCAAGAGGTGTAGAAATGGCGGCCACTGTTGGTCACACTCTGCTATATTCCATAGCGCTTCTCTTTTTTGCCCCCTCCCTGTGTCTGCTTCTATCCTCCTTAGGCCTTACCTGTGGCAACAAGCCCCAGGAGTTCCTGTCACTGAGGGAAAACAGTACATTCAGCCATGCAGATGCAGACAGACAGTATAAGAATCAGAGTTCAACTGTTCCTCCTGCACAATGTGGTACAAAGGAGAGCTTATTCCAGGAAAAAGGGTATCTCTGAGTCACAGAGTATCTAAAGACCCTACACTAGATTCAAAAAGGAAAAAAAAAAAAAAAAGACTGGAAAATATCCTGCAGCCTAGGTCATCTGCAGCCTAAGATCTTAGAAATACAAACAGGTATAACCACATATGCTCAACAAATGAGGTTTGACAAATGAGGTTCACCAAAATTAACTGGAAAGACCCCAAGCTAACATGCCTTGCATGGAAAACTTCCACAAACTGATATAAGTTTAAGTAATATAATTCTTAAGTATAAGAATTTATGAAGGTCATTAAACTGTCAACTCTGTCCCCAGAAAAGAATTAAAAAAAAAAAAAAAGACTAAAGTTTTAATTAATTAAAAAGAAAATGAAAACTCATAAAAGTGGTACTGATACTACTGAAAATTATACTTTCAGGAACCTAAGAGATATGATTAATCCCATTCCAAAGAAAAGAAACTGAGATGTTGATAACATAAGGTCCAAGGGTACACAGCTATCAGGTGAAACAGCTGTATCTATACCTAAATTTCTTGACTTGTAAGGATAGTGTTCAATCAACTATGGGATATTGGTCTCTCACAGTCCAAATAAAGAAGGTAAATTCATATATTTAAGTTTATCCTTGTTAGGTAGTTAGAATAGGAAACAGGAGTCCAGAATGGCAGTGGCTAAAACATAAGGAAGGGAAAAGCCCGTGAAAATAGAACAAAGGAAGGTCTGAGGACCAGAGTGAGGACCTCAGGTAGAACAAACAGCACTCCTGGCTAGCCCAATCTATATAGGGCAGGCCCAGGGGGAGGAAAAAACATATAAAAAGAGGAGCCAAAAGGGCTGGCTCTCCCCCTCCGCCCCCTGCCCCGCGCGCTGAGCTGTGACACACCGAGGGCTCTAATGTCCATCATGCCAAATCTTTGTTGTGATGAGACAGAACTGAGGAGCGTACACTCACCTGACATCCTCATGACCACAAGTGGCAGCAAACAAAAATATATATTTTCCTTCCCCAAGTACCTGACTTGGAATATTCTAGAAGCTGAGTTTGGACCATTCTAGAAGCTGACTTTGGAACATTCTAGAAGCTCTGCAAGGGAGCAATGGCTACTGCTGCTGCTAAGTCACTTCAGTCGTGTCCAACTCTTAGCGACCCCGTGGACTGCAGCCCACCAGGTTCCTCCATCCATGGGATTTTCCAGGCAAGAGTAATGGAGTGGGGTGCTACTAGACTTTATTAAATGCAAACAGCTAGTTTGGGGCACACTGGGAAGACCATGAGTTGTACAGTCAGTAAGATCCAAGTATAAATCCCAGTCACAGTACTCCCAGAGTGATCTTCAGTTCAGTTTAGTTCAGTCACTCAGTCGTGTCCGATTCTTTGCAAACTCCATTTGAGTAAACCCGAGAGTTTACTCAAACTCATGTCCATTGAGTCAGTGATGCCATCCAACCATCTCATCCTCTGTCATCCCCTTCTCCTCCTGCCTTCAATCTTTCCCAGCATCAGGGGCTTTTCCAACGAGTCAGTTCTTCGCATCAGGTGGCCAAAGTATTGGAGCTTCAGCTTCAGCATCAGTCCTTCCAATGAATATTCAGGACTGATTTCCTTTAGGATGGACTGGTTGGATCTTCTTGCAGTCCAAGGGATTCTCAAGAGTCTTCTCAACACCACAGTTCAAATGCAACAATTCTTCATGAGTGATCTTAAGATACATCTTTACCTCAGATTCTCTGAGAAACAGTTTTCTAGTACAAAGACTTCTCTCATAAAGCTACTAATAAAGGCTAAATGATTTCATTCATATTCACCTAGCTATGTGTTGAGAAGTGAATGGGTAAGCCACAACCCATTGTTCACTGAAGGGGTACAGGAGAAGAGGGTAGGGAAGAAGCTATCCTGGCCAAAAAAACAAAGGATACAGTTGAATCTTCACATAAACATACTAACCACAAGTTTCCTGGGAAACAAAAAAGGTAAATCTGCTAGAATAAGAGGCCTCACCTATGAGATGCTAATATGATATACTAGGTTTGTTTACAGTCTATGTATTTAAAAGGTAGGTCTCTGAGGTCAGCTTTATAACTAAACCAATGGTCTATCTGTAAGTGATAAACCTTATATATCACTTAGAGACTCTGAGGTTAATCTGAGCCAGAGCACAACCTGATGTGTCAAGAATGCATCTGTGTATTGTGATGGAGGTCCCAGACCTTTTCCCGCTTCACCTATACCTTGCGATTACCGCTGTACTTGAAATTACATATCAGTGAAGCTTGATATTAGGTGTGGGAGGCAGCTTCTAAATTACTGGCTCCCAGTACAGTAATATTGCTGGGAGATTATCAATAACCTCAGAAATACAGATGACACCACCCTTTGGGCAGAAAGCAAAAACTTAAAGGGCCTCCTGAAGAAGGTGAGAGGATAAAGAAAAAGCTGGCTTAAAACTCAACATTTAAAAAACTAAGATCATGTCTTCCAGTTCCATCACTTCATGGCAAACAGATGGGGAAACAGAAACAGTGACAGACTTCATTTTCTTGGGCTCCAAAATCACTGCAGATAGTGACTGTAGTCATGAAATTAAAAGACGCTTGCTCCTTGGATGGAGAGCTATGACCAACCTAGACAGCATATTCAAAAGCAGAGACATCATTTTGCCAATAAAGGTCCACACAATCAAAGCTATAGTTTTTCCAGCAGTCATGTATGGATGTGAGAGTTGGACTATAAAGAAAGCTGAGCACTGAAGAATTGATGCTTTTGAACTGTGATGTTGGAGAAGACTCTTGAGCGCCCCTTGGACTGCAAGGAGATCAACCAGTCAATCCTAAAGAAAATCAATCCTGAATATTCACTGGAAGGACTGATGCTGAAGCTGAATCTCCAATACTTGCCCACCTGATGCGTAGAGTCGATTCATTAGAAAAGAACCTGATGCTGGGAAAGATTAAAAGCAAGAGCAGAAGGAGATGACAGATGATGACATAGTTAGATGGCATCACCAACTCAATGGACATGAGTTTGACCAAGCTCCAGGGAGATGGTGAAGGATAGGAATGTCTGGCATGTGCAGTCCATGGGGTCGCAAAAAGTCAGACGTGACTGACTGACTGAACAACAACAACAAATACAGTAAGTTCCCTAAATCTGAACCTTCTAGTTGTAAATTTTCAAAGTGAAAATACGTTTGCATATCCAATCACAAAAGTTCGTTCATGTGTCTGGTGCACACTCTCACATGCAGGCATCCTCAACCAAAGGTTGCACTTTATAGTGTATTTTATTGTACAGTACTGTAGAGTATCTTTATTTCAAGCCAGATTTGCAAGAGGACATCTTCACTGTGTTCCTTGCTGCGGAACACAAGGAGCTTACTAATGAAGGCAAACTGGAGGCTAAGAGAAAGGATGAAGAGAGACAACAGGAAGAAGTAACTGAAGACCAAAGAGATTTACAATGCAAGAAATGGCAAGGGCATTTCCTTTATTTGAAGAAACATCGTTAGTTTTTGAAGCAGAGGACCCAAACATAGAACAGTACACAAAGGTTGCAGCAGTTGTTCAGAATGCAATACTTTGTTACCATGTCATCTATGACCAAAAAAAAAAAAAAAGTGCTACTACCCAGACATCACTGGATCATATTTTTCAAGAAGATAAAACTGAATCCCACAAGGAACCAGAACCTGGGCCATCAAGGTCAGGCATGAGTGGAATTGCAGCTTGCCCTCCATCTCCTATTGCTGAAGACCCCTCAGCTCTACCATCTCCCACTGCCTCTCCCTTCCCCAGCTAGTAAGTCTTCTTACCTGTTTACTTGATGCCAACCCCAGTATACCAGCTGTTATACCATACTACTGTACTTTTCAAGGTACTATACTACAGGATTTAAAACGTTTCCTTTCTTTTTTGTGTTTCTTTCTTATGTATTATTCATGTGATATGTAATATAAACCTATTATAGTACAGTTCTGTATAGCTGATTGCGTTAGTTGGGTACCTAGGCTAACTTTGAGGGACTCACGAACAAACCGGACTTATGAATGTGCTTTCAGAACAGAACTCATTCATATGTAGGGGACTTACTATAATCTGGGCCTCCTGGCCAAGATGAAGTGTTGACATTGGTCTCAGGTTTGACATTTGCAAAGGCAACAAAAACAAAAACAAGAGAAAAGAAAACCATCAACAAAACAAAAATGTAACCTATTAAATGGGAAAAATATCTGCAAACCACATATCTGATACGGTTTGTAACAACCAAATTGTTCAAGAAACTCTCACAATAGCAAAAACCAAACAATCTAGCTCAAAAAATGGGCAGAGAACTTGAGTAGACATTCAAAGAAGACATACAAATGGCCAACAGGTACATGAAAAGGTTCTCAACATTACTAGTACTTAGAGAAATGTAAATCAAAACTACTATAAGGTATCACCTCACATCTGTCAGAATAGCTATTATACAAAACACTGGAAATGACAAGTATTGGCAAGAATGTGGAGAAGCGAACCCTTGTGCACTGCTGGTGGAAATGGAAATTGGTGCAGTCAGTACAGAAAACTACCATCATACGATCCAGCTATTCCACTTCTGGGTATTTATCCAAAAAAAAAAAAACAACAACACTAACCTATAGAATCTGTTCTCTATGTCTGCATCTCCACTGCTGCCCTGAAAATAAGTTCATCAGTACCATCTTTCTAGATTCCATATACCTGTGCTAAAACACGATATTTATCTCTTTCTGAATTACTTCACTCTGTATAATAGGCTCTAGGTTCATCCACCCCATTAGAACTGAATCAAATGTGTTCCTTTTAATGGCTAAGTAGTATTCCAGTGTACATATGTACCACCGCTTCTTTATCCATTCATCTGTCAAAGGACATTTAGGTTGCTTCGATGTTCTAGTTATAGAAAATGGTGCTGCAATGAACACTGGGGTACATATAACAATCTAGAGGGGTGGGAAAGGGTGGGGGGTGGGATGAAGGTTCAAGAGGAAGGAGACATTTAAAAACCTATGGCTAATTCATGTTGATGTATGGCAGAAATCAAACCTATATTCTGAAGCAATTATCCTTCAATTAAAAATAAATAAATTTTTTAAAAATACTAACTCAAAAAGAAATATGCACCCCCATGTTCACTGCAGCATTATTTACAATAGCCAAGATATGGAAACAACCTTAGTGTCCACCAATGGATACACAGATAAAGAAGATGGTGTGTGCGTGTATTCGATAGTCAGTGTTAGTTGCTCAGTTGTGTCCAATTCTTTGCAACCCCATGGACTGTAGCCCACCAGGCTCCTCTGTCCATGGAACTCTCCAGGCAAGAATACCAAAGTGGGTAGCCATTCCCTTCTCCAGGGGATCTTCCCAACTCAGAGATCAAACCCAGGTCTCCTGTATTGCAGGCAAGATTCTTTACCATCTGAGCCACCAGGGAAGGCCTGTGTGTGTGTGTGTGTGTGTGTGTGTGATACTCACAATGGGATATTACTCAGCATTAAAAAAAAAATGAAATTTTGCATCTGCAACAACAATGACCTTGAGGGCATAACACCATGGAAAATAAGTTAGAAGCAGGTGGAACAAAAATAGATTCAAAAAACAGTAAGTGAAATATGCCAAAGAAAGACAAGTAGTGTATGATCTCACTTATACGTAAAATGTAAAAGCAAACAAAATATCAAGCTCACAGATACAGAGAACAGACTATTGGTTGCCAGAGGCAGGGGGCAGGGGATAGACAAAATGGGTAAAGGGGAACAAACTTCCAATTGTAAAATAAGTTATGTGGATTTAATATACAACAGTGCAACTATAGCTAATAGTACTGCATTGTAGGGGTCCCCAACCTCCAGGATCTAATGCCTGATGATCCGAGGTGAAGCTGATATAGTAATAGAAAAAAAGTGCACAATAAAAATAATGTGTTAGAATCATCCCAAAACCACCCCCGCCCCCTGTCCAGGTTTGCAGAAAAACTGTCTTTCACAAAACCAGTTCCTGCTACCAAAAAGGTTGGAGAACGCTGTATTTGAAAGTTGCTAAGATGGAAGGAGGACATGTGCTCATCTTCTACAAGAACACCAAAATCGCACCTAGCTGTTGAACAACCATCGACAGGAGGATGCTGGAACCCACCAAAAAAAACATACCAGTGTCCAAGCACAAAGGAGAGGCTGCAAAGAGAAGCAGGAGTGGCACAATCACATTACAATTAAATCCCAAACCCACCAGGTGGGTGCCCCACACACTGGAGAACAATGATACCACACAAGTTCTCACACTGTTGCAAAGGTTCCAGGCACCACATCACTTTCCAACCTGAGGATCCAGCAAAGGACTAGGAATCCCCAGGGAATCTGACTTTGAAGGACAGCAGGATATAATTACAGAACTTCCACAGGACTGGGGGAAACAGAGACTCTTGGAGGGCACAAACAAAACCGTGTGTGCACCAGAACCCAGGGGGAAAGAGCAGTGACCTCACAAGAGACTAAACCAGACTCGCCTGGGAGTGTCTGAGGAGCTACTGCAGAGGTGTGGGTGGGCACTGGCCTGGCACAGGGACAGGGGGACTGGCAGCAGAAGTCCAGGGAGGCGAATACTAGCATAAGTCCTTTTGGAGACAGCCAGTAACCCTACCACAGAGCTATAGATTCCAGGACTGGTTGCCTCAGGTCAAACAACAGGGAGGGAGCAAGCAGACAACTGCATTGAAAATTTACTGAGCACGGTGCTGCACACCAGAGCAAGACCCAGTTTTCCCCACAACAGTCTCTCCCATCAGGAATCCTGCGCAAGCCTCTTATTCTCATCCATCATAGGGCAGACGGAAGAAGCAAGAACTACAATCCCACAGACTCCAAAACGAAAACCACAATCACAGAAAGCTAACCAAAATGATCACATGGATCACAGGCTTGTGTAACTCAATGAATCTATGAGCCATGCAGTGCAGGGCCACCCAAGACGGACGGGTCATGGTGGAGAGTTCTGACAAAACGTGGTCCACTGGAGAAGGGAATGGCAAATTACTTCAGTATTCTTGCCTCAAGAATGCCATGAATAGTATGAAAAGGCAAAAAGACATGACACTGGAAGATGAGTCCCCAGGTCGGCAGGTGTCCAATACACTACTGAGGAAGAGTGGGGAAACAGCTCCAAAAAGAATGAAGCAGCTGGGCCAAGGCAGAAACAAAACTCAGACGTGGATGTGTCTGGTAGTGAAAGTAAAGTCCATGCTATAAAAAACAATATTACACAGGAACCTGGACTGTTAGGTCCACGAATAAAGGCAAACTGGAAGTGGTGAAGCAGATAATGCCAAGTGTAACTAAACATCAACATTTTAGCAATCAGTGATCTAAAATGGATAGGAATGGGCAAATTTAATTCAGACAACCATTATATCTACTACTGTGGGCAAGAATCCCTTAAAAGAAATGGAGTAGCCTTCACAGTCAACAAGAGAGTCAGAAATGCTCTATTTGGCTGCAATGCCCAAATGACAGAATGATCTCAGTTTGTTTCCCAAGCAAAACATTCAACATCAGAGTAGCCCAAGTCTATGCCCCAACCGCTAATGCCAAAGAAGTTGAAGGTGAACAGTTCTATGAAGACAAACAAGACCTTTTAGGACTAACACCAAAAAAAGATGTCCTTTTCATCATAAGGGACTAGAATGCAAAAGTAGGAAGTCAAGAGATACCTGGAGTTAATAGGCAAGTTTGGCCTTTAGAATTGCCAAACTACCCTATTACTCCAGGTATCACTTGACTAGCTCAGGTGGTAAAGAATCCACCAGCAATGCAGGAGACCTCGGTTCGATTCCTGAATCAGAAGATCCGCCGGAGAAGGGATAGGCTACCCACTCCAGTATTCTCAGGCTTCCCTGGTGGCTCAGCTGGTAAAGAATCCTCCTGCAATGTGAGAGGCCTCGGTTCAATCTCTGGATTGGGAAGATCCCCTGGAGAAAGGAATGGCTACCCACTCCAGTATCCTGGGCTCGAGAATTCCATGGAGTGTGTAGTCCATGGGGTCGCAAAGAGTCAGACACAACTGAGCGATTTTCACTTTCACTTCACTTTTTACTTTCACTTTTGGCCTTAGACTGCAAAATTAAACAGGGTGAAGGCTAACAAAGCTTTGCCAAGAGAACACACTGGAAATAGCAAACATCCTCTTTAAACAAAACAAGAGACGACGCTATACATGGACATCACCAGTCAATACTGAAATCAGATTGATTATATTCTTTCCTTCTCCAAAGATGGAGAAGCTCTTTACAGTCGGCAAAAGCGAAACCTGGACCTGACCGTGGCTCAGATCATGAGCTCCTTGTAGCAAAATTCAGGTTCAAATTGAAGAAAGAAGGGAAAACCACTTAAGCCATTCAGATATGACCAAAATCAAATACATTATGATTATACAGTGGAAGTGACAAATAGATTCAAGGAGTTAGATCTGGTAGACAGAATGCATGAAGAACTATGGATGGAGCTTCAAAACACTGTACAAGGAGTCAGTGACTAAAAACCATGCCCCAAAAAAAGAAATGCAAGAAGGCAAAGTGGGTGGCTGAGGAGGCCTTACAGATAGCTAAGGAAAGAAGAGAAGTGAAAGGCTAAGGAGAAAAGGAAAGGTATACCCAACTGAATGCAGAGTTCCAGAGAATACCAAGGAGAGGTAAAAAGCCTTCTTAAGTGAACAATGCAAAGAAATAGAGAAAAACAATAAAATGGGAAAGACAGATCTCTTCAAGAAAACTGGAGATACCAAGGGAACATTTCATGTAAAGATGAGCACAATAAAGGAGAGAAACAGCAAAGCCCTAACAGAAGCAGAAGAGTTGGCAAGGATACACAGAAGAACTATACAAAAAGGTCTGAGTGACCCAGATAACCACAATGGTGTGGTCACTCACCTAGAGCCAGACATTCTGGAGTATAAAGTCAAGTGGGCCTTAGGAAGCATTACTGTGAACAAAGCTGGTAGAGGTGATGGAATTCCAGTTGAGCTATTTCAAATCCTAAAAGATGATGCTGTTAAAGTGCTGCACTTAATATGCCAGCAAATTTGGAAAATGCAGCAATGGCCAAAGGACTGGAAAAGGTCAATTATTCCAATCCCAAAGAAAGGCAATGCCAAATAATGTTCAAACTACCACACAACTGTGCTTATTTCACATGCTAGCAAGGTCATGCTCAAAATCCTTCAAGCTAGGCTTCAACAGTATGTCAACTGAGAACTTCCAGATAAACAAACTGGGTGTAGAAAAGGTAGAAGAACCAGAGATGAAATTGCCAACATCTGCTGGATCATAGATAAAACAAGAGAATTCCAGAAAAAACATCTATTTCTGCTTCAATGACTATGCTAAAGCCTTTGACTGTGTGGATCATAATAAACTGTGGAAAATTCTTAAAGAGATGGAAACACCAGACCACCTTACCTGTCCTCAGAAACCTATGTGCAGGTCAAAAAGCAAAAGTTAGAACTGGACATGGAACAAGGAACTGGTTCAAAATTGGGAAAGGAGTACGGTAAGGCTGTATACTGTCACCCTGTTTATTTAACTTCTATGCAGAGTACATCATGCAAAACGGTGGGCTGGATGACTCACAAGCTGGCATCAAGATTGCCAGTAGAAATATCAACAACCTCAGATATGCAGATGATACCAATTTAACAGCAGAAAGTGAAGAAGAACTAAAGAAGCCTTTTGATAAGGGTGAAAGAGGAAAGTGAAAAAGGGGGCTTCAAACTCAACATTCAAAAAAACTATGATCATGGCACCCAGTCCCATCACTTCATGGCAAACAGATGGGAAAACAACGGCAACAATGACAGACTTTATTTTCTTGGCTCCAGTATCACTGCAGAAGGTGACTGCAGCCATGAAATTAAAAGACGCTTGCTCCTTGGAAGAAAAGCTATTAATAAACCTAGACAGTGTATTAAAAAACAGAGACATCACTTTGCCAACAAAGGTCCATATAGTCAAAGCTATGGTTTTTCCTGGGTCGGGAAGATCCCCTGGAGAAGGAAATGGCAACCCACTCCAGTATTCTCGCCTGGAGAATCCCATGGACAGAGGAGCCTGGCAGGCTACAGTCCATGGGATCCCAAGAGTCAGACACAACTTAGCAGCTAAATCACCACACCACCATGTATGAATTTGAGAGTTTGACCATAAATTAGGCTAAGCACCAAAGATTGATGCTTTCAAATCTCACAGTGCCGGAGAAGACTCCTTTAAGTCCCTTGGACAGCAAGGAAATCAAACCAGTCAGTCCTACAAGAAATCAACCCTGAATATTCACTGGAAGGACTGCTGCTGAAGCTCATGCTCCAATATTTGGCCACCTGACGCAAATAGTGGACTCGCTGGAAGAGACCCACACGCTGGGAAAGATTAAGGGCAAGAGGAGACAGGGGCAACAGATGGTTGGACGCCATCACCAACTCAATGAACACAATAAGCTTGAGCAAACTCGGGAGATAGTGAAGGATGAGGGAGCTGGAGTGCTGCGGTTCGTGAGGTCACAAGGAATTGCACACGAATTAGGGATCAAATAACAACAAGTGAGTAGATATTAAAAGTTTTCTTTACAAGAAAAAAAATTTTGTAACTATATATGGTAACAGATGTTAGACATATTTTGATGGTTATTTTGCAAAATATACCAATACTGAATTGTTATGTTGTATGCCTAAACTTGGAGAAGGCAATGGCACCCCACTCCAGTACTTTGCCTGGAAAATCCCATGGATGTAAGAGCCTGGTAGCTGCAGTCCATGGGGTCGCTGAGGGTCAGACACGACTGAGTGACTTCACTTTCACTTTTCACTTTCATACATTGGAGGAGGAAATGGCAACCCACTCCAGTGTTCTTGCCTGGAGAATCCCAGGGATGGGGGAGCCTGGTGGGCTGCTGTCTATGGGGTCGCACGGAGTCGGATACGACTGAGGCAACTTAGCAGCAGCAGCATGCCTAAACTAATACGTTGTATTCAATAATTAAATAAAGATGGAGTGTGACTTCTGAGTCTGGGTCATAAAAGACACTGCTGTTTCCACCCTACTCCTTCTTCCCCTCTCATGTGCTCTCTCTGATGAGGCCAGCAGACATATTGTGAGAAGCCATCTGAAGAGGAGGGCCATATGGAAAGGAACTGGAAGACACCTCTGACCAACAGCCATCAAGAGAATGAATCTTGTCAACAAGCACATGAGCTTGGAAAGAGATCGACCCCCAGTTGAGCCTCAAGGTACCTGTTATACCTTGACTGCAGCCTTATGACAGACCAAGAGCCAAAGGGCCCAGATGAGCCACACCTGTATTCCTAAACTACAGAAACCATGGGATAATATACGGCTCTTGCTTCAAGTCACTATGTTGTGGGTAATTCATTACACCACAATAGATAATTAATATGTCATCTGGAACTAATTGTGTTTTCTCAAGTGCCTACTCCATTCTAAGCCTTGTTCTAAGCTCTCTGAGAATAACAATTAAGTAGAAAAGCTCTTTTGCCTTTGTGGAGCTTACATTCTAGTAAAGAGAAAGAGAAAAAAGAATTATAATCAATTAACACTCTAGGATATTTGACAGAGTTAAGTGTTATAGAAAAAAGAAAATATAAGAGCATGGTAAAGAGGAGTGTTTGGGGCAGTATAAAGAAAGACAGCCATGTGGATACTTGAGGAAAAAGTATTCCTGTGGAAGAAATGGAATATAAAGATTCTGAGGCAAAAACATGCACGGCTTCTAAACAGCAAGACCAGTGAAGAACAAGGGAATAAGAGGAGGCTAATTAGGAATCAAGATTGGAGAGGGGTTCATATAGACCCATTAAACTTCTGCTCTGAGTGAAAAAGGAAGCCATGAAAGGAATGTAAGACCTGACTTGTATTTTCGCTTTTTGCGTGTGTGTTCACCCTCTACATTGCCACCAATAACCTTTCCCTAAATACAACTTACTGGTGTTTTTAAAGGATCACTCTGTCTGCTGTGTTGAGAACAGACAGCAGGAAAACAAGGAGGAAGTGCTAGGAAATAAAAGACTCATGAGAAATATCCAATAAATAGCAAGGAAAGATAAGAAAGCCTTCCTAAGTGAACAATGCAGAGAAATAAAGGAAAACAATAAAATGGGAAAGACGAGAGATCTCTTCAAGAATATTAGAGATACCATGGAAACATTTCATGCAAAGATGGGTACAATAAAGGACAGAAACAGTATGGACCTAAAAGAAGCAGAAGATACTGAGAAGAGGTGACAAATACACACAGAACTATACAAAAAAGATCTTAATGACCCAGATAACCACAATGGTGTGATCACTCACCTAGAGCCAGACATCTTGGAGTGTGAAGACTAGTGGGCCTTGGGAAGCATCACGAGGAACAAAGCTAGTAGAGATGACAGAATTCCACCTGAGCTATTTCAAATCCTAAAAGATGATGCCATTAAAGTGCTCTGCTCAATATGCCAGCAAATATGGAAAACTCAGCAGTGGTCACAGAATTGGAAAAGATCAGTTTTCATTCAATCCCAAAGAAAGGCAATGACAAAGAATGTTCAAACTACTGCACAATTGCACTCATTTCACATACTAGCAAGGTCATACTCAAAACTCCCCAAGCCAGGCTTCAACAGTACATGAACTGAGAACTTCCAGATATACAAGCTGGTTATGGAAAAGGCAGAGGAACCAGAGATCAAATTGCCAACATCTGTTGGATCACAGAAACAGCAAGAGAATTCCAGAAAACATCTACTTCTGCTTCACTAACTGCACTAAAGCCTTTGACTGTGTGGATCACAACAAAGTGTGGAAAATTCTTAAAGAGATGGGAATACCAGTCCACCTAATCTGCCTCCTGAGAAACCTGTATGCAGGTCAAGAAGCAAAAGTTAGAACTGAACATGGAACAACAGACTGGTTCAAAATTGGGAAAGGAGTACATCAAGGCTGTACATTGTCACCCTGCTTATTTAACTTTATGTAGAGTCATCATGTGAAATGCTGGGCTGGATGAAGCACAAGCTGGAATCAAGATTGCCGGGAGACATATCAATAACCTCAGATACACAGATGACACCATCTTTAAGGCAGAAAGCAAAGAGGAACTAAAGAGCCTCTTGATGAAGGTGAAAGAGGAGGGTGAAAAAATTGGCTTAAAACTCAACATTTAAAAAATGAAGATCATGGCATCCAGTCCCATCATGTCATGGCAAATAGATGGGGAAACAATGAAAACAGTGACAGACCTTATTTTCTTGGACTTTAATATCACTGCAGATGGTGACTGCAGCCGTGAAATTAAAAGATGCTTGCTCCTTGGGAGAAAAGCTATGACCAACCTACACAGCATATTAAAAAGCAGTCATCACTTTGCCAACAAAGGTCTGTCTAGTCTAAGCTATGCTTTTCCCAGTAGTCATGTATGGATGTGACAGTTGGACCATAAAGAAGGCTGAGCACCAAAGAATTGATGGTTTCAAACTGTAATGTTGGGAAAAACTCTTGAGAGTCCCTTGGACTGCAAGGAGAGCAAACCAGTCAATCCTAAAGGAAATCAATTCTGAATATTCATTAGAAGGACTGATGCTGAAACTGAAGCTCCAGTATTTTGGCCACCTGATGCGAAGAACTGACTCATTGGAAAAGACCCTGATGCTGGGAAAGATTGAGCAGGAGGGGATGACAAAGTATGACATGGTTGGATGGCATCACTGACTCAATGGACATAAGTTTGAGCAAGCTCTGCAAGATGGTGAAGGACAGTGAAACCTGGCATGCTGCAGTCCATGGGGTCAAAAAGAGTTGGACAGGATGAGTGAGTAAACAACAACAACAAGAAATATCAGCCCCCTTATCTACCTTTATAGCTATAGTGGTCACAGCCTAACCCAGCTCAATGCTTTCTGATGCAAAATAAAGGATTTGTCTTCCCCTTTTTTAAAGCTTTAAATTGTAGATGACAACAAAAAAGGCAAAAGTCCATTTGAGGAAATACCAGTCTCTAGGAGGAGTGGTCTAAAGTTAGGATCTTCAGTCAAGGGAGGAATCAAAGCAGTAGGAATTTTCACTGCTGCTGCTAAGTCACTTCAGTCGTGTCCGGCTCTGTACGACCCCACAAACGGCAGCCCACTAGGATCTGTCCCTGGGATTTTCCAGGCAAGAGTACTGGAGTGGGTTGCCACTGCCTTCTCCAACGAAGTTTCACTAGCAAAGATTATTTCTAAGACAAATGCAGTATGCTTCAATAAATTAATGCTCATGGAAATTTCTTTTCACTTTTATTATTTCAATTTACAAACCAATTTAAAAAACTATTTAAAAAATTCTCGTTATCTATTCCATAAAGTACTAGTATTTTCCACAAATAAACCATGAACTCTTCACCAGTTATCACATTAGAAATTTTAACTACTTCCCATCTTCGTATTTGCTGTAGCTGAGTATGCAATGCAAAGAACTAGCCTCTGCTGCCCCCTACTGGAGCCACATTTTGCTACCTAACTCTCCCACAAATAAAATCTGAGGTTCACTAGACACAGCCAGACAAGTATGGCTCAGTTGAAATATTGCTGGAATTTTACCACTACTCTGAAAAACCAAACAGTATCTTCTACCTACAAATTCTAAACTGTTTATATATACAGTTACATGTATATAAATTCCCATCTTCCACCCACAGACCCCTACTTTCCAAAAAGCAGTTTAAAAAAGGAGTATTTGATGTGTAATGATTTTCATTCCCAAATCTTTTTATTTTCAACTGAGAATTTTTATAAGAAAGAGAAGATCTTTGTTTTATGAGTACCAAAACCTACAAGCCCTAAAGACATTTGCTTTTAAGTGGTAGAATGTATCGCAGGACAGAGCTTTATAAAACTGTGTTCATTTCCTTGCCTCTCTTGCCTCTAAATGAAACCATTTTGTTAAAAGGGGTGTGGACAGTTAAGAAAAATAGAAATCTCTCTAAATTGCTAAAGATCAAAAGAATTTTAAATAGGTGAATAAATTAAAACAGAAAAAGCACTTAAGGCAGCAAGTACCTAAATCACCGTTTATTTTTAGCTAAAATACAGAAAGGGAAAAAAAGGATTCCCCCAAACTGAAGCTATTTTGCCACAGTGAATGCATTTACCTGTTTTCATATATTATAGTTCACTTTCAAAAGCAAGCACTATATGGCAACCTAAGTTTAATTACAGCATATACACAGGATTTTAATTAGTTTCAAATTTTAATTTAGCCTTTATTCAATTCAATTATCCAGTCTGATGGCCCATGAAACTTTCTAATTATCTCTAAGTCCATTAACAACAACTTTTAACTGTTTGCAGTTTGGTTATCTTTTTTTATTAGACTGCCTAAGGGAAAATAAGCATTTATGCTGAACTTCTCCACTAACTATACATCTAAAACAATCAACTAAAAATATTTTTAATTGGTTACAAAGGGTCAAACAGGCTTGTGCTTTCAAAATTAATGGCCATAACAGAAACTGCATTACAATAGTTTTTCAAATTGATATTCTCTCTGCAAACACAATCATTGTGATGTTGTACTACCTCTTCATCTCCACAGTTAAAACCAATTTAATGCTCACCATGGCATGTTCAACTATGAAAGATTTTTAACAACTCTCCAGGAACACAAGCACCCTGAAATATCTCCCCTTCTTGGATCTTTTTCTGATATACTGAGATATCCAATAATCTTCATACAGGATGGATAATTTTAAAACTCTGCTAAATGTATTCTACAAAGCAATCAGTTTACCCTGTTCATGCCCACACCACTGACACATCTAAAAAGTCTCTCTGGCCTTGTCCAATACAGTAGTGAGAGATTATATCCACCTATCCAGAGGCCCACAGGGCCACAAAATGCAAATATGCACATGGGTACATGTAAAAATTCATACATGCTACATATTCACTGAGGTGAATTAAACAGTGGTGAAATATTAATTCCATTAGCCACTACTAATGATTTCTCTAAATAACTCACTACAAAAGATAATCCAAAAATGTACCCAACACAAAGACCACTTCTGCACCAGGTACCTTCTTATAAAATGGAAAACAAAGTTGCTGGTCTACCCATGTCCCATTTACTTAGATCCAACTAGAAAACAAAAGGTTAACGGTCTAAAGGCAAATCAGTCTGAATGCACAATGAAATCATACACAAAGCCTAGTTCTAACTCTATTACTTGCTCAAATTATATAATTAATTACAATAAAAAGATTTACTTTTGCATCCTCTAGTACAATCACTTTCACTTTTCACTTTCACCCATTGGAGAAGGAAATGGCAACTCACTCCAGTGTTCTTGCCTGGAGAATCCCAGGGATGGGGAAGCCTGGTGGGCTGCCGTCTATGAGGTCGCACAGAGTCGGACACGACTGAAGTGACTTAGCAGCAGTACAATCTTATTGTTAAGTAGTTTTATATTTCACTATTATATTATTCTCTCCTCTCCTTCAGCCCACAGGGTAAATTTGAATCAACTGAAAAATGTTTAAACATTAAAACAGCTCATGAAAATTATACAACAGCTAGGACATGGAAGCAACCTAGATGTCCTGCAGCAGATGAATGGATAAGGAAGCTGTGGTACATATACACAATGGAGTACTACTCAGCTATAAAAAAAGAACACATTTGAGTCAGTTCTAATGAGGTGGATGAAACTGGAGCCCATTATACAGAGTGCAGTAAGCCAGAAAGAAAAACACCAATACGGTATACTAATGCATATATATGGAATTTAGAAAGACAGTAATGACAACCCTATATGCAAGACAGTAAAAGAGACACAGATGTAAAGAACAGACTTTTGCACTATGTGGGAGAAGGCAAGGGTGGGACAATATGAGAGAACAGCATTGAAACATATTTATTACCATCCGTAAAACTTATGACCAGTGCAAACTCAATGCATGAAGCAGGGCACCCAAAGCTGGTGCTCTGAGACAACCCGGAGGGATGGGGTGTGGAGGGAGGTGGGAGGGGGGTTCAGGATGGGGGGACACATGTACACCCATGGCTGATTCATGTCAACGTATGGCAAAAACCACCACAATATTGTAAAGTAATTAGCCTCCATTTAAAATAAATTAATTAATTTAAAAAAACAGTTCAAGAAAATTAGAAAATAAAATAGGAAGGAGGAACTCTACATCTTGTTAAGGTATAGAACAGGAAAAACTTCCACTTCAGCTGAAACAAAAAAACTCACCAAACACAAACAAAAAAATTTTTCCCTTTAAAATCATCCAAAAATGGTGAGTGCATGCATGCTCAGTCACTCAGTCATGTCTGACTCTGCAACCCTTTGGACTGTAGCCTACCAGGCTCCTCTGCCCATGGGATTCTCTAGGCATGAATACTGGAGTAGGATGCAAACAGTGAATACAAAGAAAATTTTAAGAGAACTAACTCCAAAGAGACTTCCTAGATGAGCAAAGGATAGAGGACGCTTTCAAATTTTAGTCCACTGGTTGAAATGGGTACAGGACAGGTAGAAGAGCAAGCCTGCTGGCAAATGATGGACTTTCTTAGATGAGGATTTAATCTTGGGTCTTAAGGATCCTGACATCCCTGGGAACTCATTAAACTGAAGTTAGTGTTTTAAAAATCAGAAATAACTGGTCCATTTAAGCCAACAGTTGATGTCTCTTCCATCATTAACCAAAAATGTGTCATTGACATCCGCATTATAAATACTCATGCAGTTCTGATGAAAGAAAATGCAAAACAAAAGAGACAGTTAATCACAACCAATTTGTGGTTAATTATAACCAATTACAACCTTATTGTGATTACTATTTAGGTTGTTTCCAAATTTTTAAAAAACAAAATGTAATCACATTTAAAGAATCTCATATTTGAATCTAAGTGAGGTAAAAATGTCTGTCAATAAGCTCACACCTAAAAATCTTACAGAATTCCCTGAAAGAAAACTTTCATTAGTGACTCAGAAAGATTATAACCTCTCAGTAGACAAAAACGTCTACTTCTCTTTGTACATTTAAACCCAAGAGAGTTGTCATTTGCTCTCATGACTGCAACAAAATTAGAGATAGAAGCAAATAATGAATCACATTCTACTGAAATTACATATTTTACTGTTTGTATTCCCTCTAGGTTTCAAGATGAAAGATGTCAGAATCGTGTCTGTTTTGCTCATTATATTGCCTACTAGGTACAATGCCTGGCAATTAATATGAATCTGTTAAATCCATATAGAATAAATGAGTGAGTAAATCTAGATTACTCTCAGTTCTAATGTCTATTTTATGGTTTTATTATATGAACCTATGGTTCTTTGGTTCAACAATTTTAAACAAAACATATTTTAAACATATACCAGTAACAGTTGATAGAACTTTCCACAATGATAAAAAGGTTCTATACCTGCTCTGTTCAATATGGTACTAACTACATGTGTTTATAAGCAGTTTAAATGTAACTAGTGTGAATGAGAAACTGAATTTTTGCTTCAATTTTACTAAATTTAAATTTAAAAAGTCACAGGTTGCAAGGGGCTGCAATACTGCACAGCACACAGACCACTCATTAAGTTTAGGGAACAATATTTAATTACAGACTAGGGGCTCAGTGTTTGGAGATGCATAGGGGAAGAATCACATTTTAGAATATGGACATGTAGAATTTTTGAATTTTCTAACAGTCCCACCTTCAAAAAAATTATCAAGATTAGATGGTATTTGAGTCTGAGTTAAAATACAGAGAGATACATGTTAGTTAATAGAGAAAGAAATATCTTCTATCAAGTTGCCTCCCAAGAACTTGTATCTGCCAATCAAGACTGAACCCAGCTGTTTCTCCTCAGTGAAGTTTTCCTTCTCTACTTCCTCTGGAGCGCCACAAAACTTCTGTCAATACCTCTAACACTGTATATGCCTGTACTATAGACTGTTTTAAGGTTTGTTTTAAGGTAACAAACTTCCTTAATGGAATGCACACTATACCTTGTATTTGTGCAGAAGCTCACACCAGGCCTAATCCAGTACCTCACACATGGCTGGTCTTTCATACATGGTTACTTAGTGAAAAAAGAATGAAATGTGGGGTCAAAAGAACCTGAGTTCTAGTTCTGTTTCTGCCATATGTTTAGTGATCTTAGGTCTAACACTTAATTGGTTATTCCCAATTCTTATTGGGAATGTCAGTAAGATGAACATCCGTATAGAAACTTTATTTTCTTAAGATCAATTTCTGGATATAAAATTACTGAGGTAAAAGGAAGAACTCTAAGTACTACCAAACCGTCAGTAAAGAGACCATGTGCAATGCAGAAGACCGCTTGCAATGCAGGACACTTGCCTTGCAATGCAGGAGACCCAACCCGGGTTTGATCCCTGGGTTAGGAAGATCCCCTGGAGAAGGAAATGGCAATCCACTCCAGCATTCTTGCCTGGAAAATCCCATGGACAGAAGAGCCTGGTGGGCTACAATCTATGGGGTCGCAAGAGTTGGACATGACTTAGCAATTAAACCACCACACCACCAAATACTACCCAGAAACATTTATATATTATTTATAATTCTACCTACAGCACACATCTCCCAACTTTACTGAAACCTCAATATTAATGACATAACATGCTATCCTTTTGATTTATTCATATACCTTTCTATGCCCTTAATCCCCAAATAACTGACTTTGCTATATTCTTTTCCAGAGAGTTTCCCTACATTTGTGAGCCCACACAGGGTAATTTACTGGGTGAGGGCGTGTGTGGGGGTGGTGAAAAGAGCATATTTGGGAGTGGTCCCCAGCAATGCCTGTAATTCCCACACAAAAAAAGGAAAAGAGCAACCTATTATTCAAAACCACCTTCTTGCTTATTAGAACCTGTACCAGAGAAGTAAGAGCACAGATCTAAACTTTAGGAGATTGCTTGGGTTCAAATTCTGGCTCTACAGATTTTCAAACAAAATGTTTAACTGCTCAAAACATTCAAGTTTTGTCATCTGAAAACAAAGACTGAATAAATAGGCTTATAACTCATTAAAAAGATGATGCTCAGTGAGTAATTCTAATGAAAAGCTTAGTAAGGGAAGAAAGTTAGAACAAAACATTAAAATAAGTTTTCATGGATTCTTCTCAGCCCTCATCATCAAGTCTCAGCCAAGAGATGTGTAAGAGCTGTCTACGTGCTAGCAACCTACATCACAAAAATGTCAGATCAGCACTCACCTGAATTCCTCCATTCTTTATTTGTATACAATTAAGAAAGCAAGTTTTTTTTTTACTTAGGTAAAACCAAAAGCAAAGACACAGGCCAGCACACCTACCTGGCAGTTCTACCCGCTCTGTGAATATATGTGTTGGCATCTTCTGGGCAATCAAACTGAAGAACCCAATTTACAGCCGGGAAATCTGTGTAGAAAGAACATCAAGTTGAAAAAGCAGTTCTAAGATCTGCCCTGTTGTACTATTTTTATTTTATAATAATGCTTGCCAGGGCTTCCCATCACATCAAACTGATAGATATCATCTGTGAACACTATTAAAAACAAAATTAATTGCACGAACCAAGAGATAATAAACACTTCTCTTTTTTCATCAACTGAACTAAAATTAATGACAGTGTTTGAATGTGAAGATTATTTTATATCTGATAGAGGAGACATTGCTTTGTGTCACACAAAATAATGAAATACTCGGATAGTTAATAACCTAAAAGAATCACTTCTCATCAGCTCCCAGTGAACTATGAAACTGATTTATAAATTTCAATGAAAATTTACTTTTCCTGCTATTTCCATCTTCTAAAGATGTCTTTTTAAATCCCTCTACCCATTTCCTAGCAGTAATTATTTCATATGTATTCCTGGTTGCAAAAGTTTCCATTCATTTCCAGAGATCCTGGTCTCAACAATTTAAGAGAACTACCTTTAGTCATTTATGGATTCTGTTGTAAGGATTTCAGAACAATTTCTATCACAGACAAAAAAGCTGAGGGAGGCAGGAGGAAAGGAAGAAGGGAGGGGAGGAGGGAGGAAAAAGAAAAAAAAAAAAAACAAAGAAAAGACTTGTGAAGATAATGGTACCTACGGGTACCTGAAAGTATAAAAACTATCAAACTATCACTGAAGTTATATAAGCTATTCAAAAGGAGTGAATCTATTTAAATGGGCAAAACCCAATGGAAATAAGAGAAAAGGTATTTAAAACAAGTCTCCTCTTGGGGCTTGAAGTACAAAGTACCCCAGAAGGCAAGGGCATGTTTCAGGGCTATAAACAGGAAGACAGGCTGAAAGCAACACTCAGACCCGCAGGTCCCCTCCTGGTCCTGTACACTGGGTCTCCTGAAGAAAAGCTGTAAAGGCCTCAAACCAAGACACCAGAGAGAGTAGAAGAAAGAGGCACCAGAGCCCTTGAAAACAGGGTACTGAGTGTAAGCCTGAGTTGGAGCCCTCTATGTCTATAGCCAGGCTTCCACAGAGCCAGTAGCAAGCTTAATCCTCTACTCATGAAAGTGACAAATTCTTATCTGGAGAGACTCAATGTTCAAAAAATACTGAATAGAGTTTGACGTCTTGAGTCCTCCACAAGATGACTGACTCCATCCAAAATCTCCTTGCAATGAAGGCCATTAGTCAACAACCATCATCCACACACTAATCACTTCAAATAATCTTTTCTGATGTTTCACTGCTAAATGTAATAAAATACATCCAACTGAGGACAATTATGAAAAGTCTCAAAAGTGAAAAAGACGGAGGAGTAAAAATGAAACCAGCAGAAGCAGAAACAATGTGAAGAGAACTTTAACCCACTACCTTCAGAGAAATAAAACACTGCATCCGTCAGATGAGAATAAGAGACTATAAAAAAGAAACACTTGGTACTTAACTAAAATTTTAATCAGAAAAGTTGAAATATAAAATCAAGGAATCTCCCAGAAATAACAAGAGAGAGACAATAAGATGGCAACAGAAGAAACAGAAAATCTAGAGGTCAAATATTCTTCCAGAAAGAGTAAATAAGAGGGAAGGGGAAAAATACTATAAAAAAGATATGAGAAAGGAAACAATCAAAGTACACAAATTCCCCGTTAGTAAGCAATAATTACATAGTGAAAATAAATACTGAAACTTTATTTAACCAAATCACCAAAGAGGAATTCAGAAGCATATTTCTTGCAAAGGAAAGACATGAGTCTCTATCATGTGCTGCTCAATACAGAAACTTTAATCAAGTTTAAATTAAAATTTAATAAAATAATTCTTTCCTCATTGCACTGGACACATTTCAAGTGGATAACTATCATGTTTAGCTAGTATCTACAGTATTAGTATAAGCACAGAACATTTCAATGATCATAGAAAATTCTATTGAATAGTGCTGGTCTAGATTGAAAAAACATATTGAACGTCTATACACCAAATGGGACCTCACACTAAAGCACATTATCATAAAATTTCAGGACTCTGTAGATAAAAAGAAAACCCTAAGAATAAGCCAGAATAAGAAAAAGAGGCTACAAAAAAACAAAATCAGAAAGGCAAAGGTCTTGTCAACATAATATTGACTACTATAAGATAATGGAGCACTATCTGCAAAGTTCTAAGAGAAAATTGTTTCAAACTAGATTTCAATTCTCAGTCAATTGTCATTTAAGAATAAGACATCATAACACATGTAATAATTCAAAAAATGTACCTCCCATACACTCTTACTTAGGAAGCTATTAAAGGATGAGTTTTCATTTAAAAAATAACAGTATTATTAATAAATCAAAAAAAAGGAAGAGAGATACCTGGAAAGAAAGTATCATGTGCATCAAGCTTACAGAGCAACCAGTTCAGATTAGAGCTGGAGACAAAAGGCTGCAATGGGAAGGTCCCCAGGGAAAAAGAAACAGACTATGTTTGAACTGTTAGGAAACTAAACAGGTGACATCTGCTGGAACATTTGAGAAAACAGAAAGGAAAACACAAACCTGAACAAATTTTAACTCAATCATTAATATAAGAAAACTACTTAAACTTCTTCTGGACCCTCAGCCACTGCTCGGTCAGTGGCTGAGGGTCCAGAAGAGGTCAGGGAGATGGGGGTGGACATCATTGCCAGGGGTGAGGCTCTAGGCCCCATCAGTGAGCTCTACCCCGAGGCACTCAGTGAAACAGACCCTGAGGAGGCCAGTGCCACGCATCCTCCCCAAGAAGGCGGGGAGGTCTCGACCCCCGAGCCTCTAAAAGTTACTTTTAAACCCCAGGTGAAAGTAGAGGATGATGAATCTCTTTTGCTAGATTTAAAGCAGTAATTATAAAGAGGAATTAAGTATATTATAATTGTAAGTCTCCTTAATCATACAATCTTAGTTTAATTAGTATAGTCATTTACATGTACATGCCATATAGGAAAACATAAATGATATGCTTGTTTCATTTTTAGGTTTAAAATATTCAAGATAATAAGTTATTAATATACATTTCCTTGTAACTTCCTGGGGAATTCTTTTTTTTTCCCTCCCCTGGAGAACTCTTTTTTTTCTCTCCTCCCCCAGGGCTTATTTGATTCTATCAGCTTTCTCTCTTAGGTCACTCTCATGGCAGCTATGGATTTTTAAGTTCATTTCTCTTGCCCATCAAAAAAAAAAAGTTTTCTAGTGAGGGCCAATTAGGTGTTTGTCTAGTCTACAACAAATGAAGGGCAAATTTGTGGCCACAATTTATTTGCAAGTCAACTCTTGATTTTGGTCTAGATTAATACAAGGGGAATAACTCATGTGTGGATTTCATCTGTTCAAATCAATAGATTTGTTAGTAAATTAGCAGTCACACCCCTTTTTGATGCCTTTGCTTAAAAACATGGAAGTGCTGGACTCCGAGCACTCGGTTCTGGCATCAGAGCCTTGCTTGTAGCAAGCCACTCAGCAAGTCGTCTGCTAATCGTCTGGTCATTGAAATGAAGAGAGTTCACCTGTCCTGCCCTCCCCAGAGGACTGCTGTGAAGATTAATGAAATGTTACACATTCTAGGGGGAGCAAGAACCATTTCCAGAGAAAAGAAACCCCACCGGTTCCTCAAAAACAGAATCGAAATACTTACATCTTCTGAAAAAGCCCTGAGCTTCAAGCAGGAGGGACCTAGGTGGGACAGACACTAAAGTTGGTTTTCCTTTTCACAGAATCAGGAGTGAAAAATAAAGGTTTGGGTGACATCTTTTTCATCAGAGACTAAACCCAGATCTTGGGTTTGAATTGGGTCTTAAAACATTTCCTGGAAAATTCTTCTCTGATTATCTTCTGCACAGATCTCTGGTGGACTAGAGCAGCATGTTTGAGCATCATGAACTCTGCAACTGTGGCTGTACCTTCAAGAGGCCTCTCTAAAGCCAGACCTTGTGCAATGTTTGGAAAAGACCTCAAATGTTTCTGATTTCCGGAGTGAACCCCTCAAGGTCCACCTGTCTAAAACAGTGTTCAGGGAGTTCATCACAGCTGCTTTGGGAGGAAGCCAGATTCTACCTGACAGTTAGCTGTAAATCTAACTGATCAGCTAAGTAGGTGATCCAGAAGTAGATATTACTGTTAAAGAGAAAAATGATCATACCAGTTCTTCAATTATGTATGTTTGAATCTTTTGATTTGAGAAAGGGAAGAAATGGAATTACGGGATTTGAAGAATTTGAAGAGTTTTGGACAACAGTTAGCTTTCAGATCAGTTTTAGATGCTCTGGTAGTAACTAAAAATTGTACACGCACACACACAAATCAGCTTTAAAATATTTAACTGAGCTATCCAGCTATTTGGGTTTGGGAGTTTGATTCAGTATCATTTCCTCCTCACTGTGTGTGAATACATAAAATAGTGAACTGTTCCTCTCATTATCTTTTTATAAAGTGTATACAGCTTTGAACAATACTTCAAAAGGAATAATTTTTAAAATGTTATGGTTTAGCAAAAGCTTGGATGCCTAATCAAATATTTCCTTAAAGCCATAATAAATTTGAATTAAAAAAGAAAACTACTTAGAAATATGAAGCTTAATACTAAGAGGAATAATTGCTTCTGGAGAGTGAGGAGTGGGTAAAGCAGGGACTACTATGTCTCATAACTCATTTTTACCCATATTATTCTTTAAGAAATAGAACTGGGAAAAAATTAAGAATAAAATATAAAGTTTAAAAAAGATACTGGTATACTCTAAAGATATTCCTGGCTATGCCATGAGACACATGACACAAATACACTGGAAATTTACACATCAACATGGAAAGATTGAAAAACAAGTCATAAACTAGGATATACAATATTGTTTTATAAAACTTCATAAAAACCTAAGATAATACTATATATCGCTCATGAATACAATCATATAAGCTTTTTAAAATTAAAAAAGAGTTTCTTGACATTTTTTGTGCCATAGTTAAAATCTACAAAACCCTTTTCAGAGTATTTTTAAGTGCATAAAGTAAAACATACAGGATTATAAGAGAAAATAATTATAATGAAATAAACATTCTATTGAATTGTTTATATAGCAATATATATGCTTATTCACTGACATATTAAATAACACAACTTACTTATGTATCGACCACCATAATATCAAAATTGTATTAAGTATAAACGATCATGCAAGATATCTACAGAAACTACAATATAAAATGAAAATATCTATGAGAAAGACCAGAGATCTCTTCAAGACATATTACAGATACCAAGGGAATATTTAATGCAAAAAAAGGCACAATAAAGGACAGAAATGCTAAGGACGTAACAGAAGTAGAAGAGATTAAAAAGAGGTGGCAAGAATACACAGAACTGTACAAAAATGGTCTTAGTGACGCAGACAACCATGCTGGTGTGGTCACTCACCTAGAGCCAGACATCCTAGTGTATAAAGTCAAGAGGCCTTAGGAAGCATTACTACGAACAAAGCTAGTGGAGTTGATGGAATTCCAGGTCAAGAAGTAACAGTTAGAACTGGACATGGAACAAGGAACTGGTTCAAAATAGGAAAAGGAATACATCAAGACTGTATATTGTCACTCTGCCTGTTTAACTTTTATGCAGTGTACATCACACAAAATGCCAGGCTGGATGAATCACAAGCTGAAATAAAGATTGCCAGGAGAAATGTCAATAACCTCAGATATGCAGATGACACCACCCTAATGGCAGAAAGCAAAGAGGAACTAAAGAGCCTCGTGATGAAGGTGAAAGAGGAGAGTGAAAAACCTGGCTTAAAATTCAACATTCAAAAAACTCAGATCATGGCATCCGATCCCATCACTTCATGGCAAATAGATGGGGAAATAATGCAAACAGTGATAGACTTTATTTTCTTGGGCTCCCATATCACTGCAGATGGTGATGCAGCCATGAAATTAAAAGACGCCTGCTCCTTGAAAGAACAGCTATGACAAACCTAGACAGTGTATTAAAAAGCAGAGACGTCACTTTGCCAACAAAGGTACATATAGTCAAAGCTATGGTTTTTGCAATAATCATATAGATGTGAGAGTTGGACCATAAAGAAGGCTGAGCACCAAAGAATTGATGCTTTCGAACTGTGGTGCTGGAGAAGACTCTTGAGAGTCCCCAGGACTGCAAAGAGATCAAATCCTAAAGGATATGATTCAATTCTAGGACTGAATCCAGTCAATCCTAAAGGAAATCAACCCTGAATTTTCACTGGAAGGACCGATACAGAAGCTGAAGCCCCAATATTTTGGCCACCTGATGTTAAGAGCTGACTCACTGGAAAAGACCCTGAAGCTGGGAAAGACTGAGGGCAGGAAGAGAAGGGGACGACAGAGGATGAGATGTTTGGATGGCATCATCGACTCAATGGACCTGATTTTGAGAAAACTATGGGAGATAGTGAAGGGCAGAGAAGCATGTTGTGCTGCAGTCTATGGATCACAAAGAGTCAGACGCAACTGAGCAACAACACGATTTCAACTGATGACAAGGCTACAGGTACTAACACAACAATTCAGTGCTTCCATCTATAATTGAAGAAAATATTAAATTCAGTTAAAGGTTAGTAAATATATATATATATAATTTTTTTCTCCATCTAAGTTCACAGACCTCCTGAATTCTATCACAGACAAGAGGTAAACAGCCTTCATTCAAAGACTGGGAAAGGGGACAAAAAGAATTCCAACTACATCTAGTAAATAGTTGGTTTATTTAACAAACTGCAAGGAAAATATAACAAAATAGTTATATCTGTTCACTGTGATATATACAGAATATATATTACATGTGCAATATAATTGCTTACATGGAGCTAAACTATTTAAGGTTCAAAAATCAGGAGGGTCAGGTAGAATCAGAGTGTAATACAAGTCAGTTCAGTTCAGTCGCTCAGTCGTGTCCGACTCTTTGCGACCCCATGAATCGCAGCACGCCAGGCCTGTCTATCACCAACTCCCGGAGTTCACTCAAACTCACGTCCACCGAGTCAGTGATGCCATCCAGCCATCTCATCCTCTGTCACCCCCTTTTCCTCCTGCCCCTACTCCCTCCCAGCATCAGTCTTTTCCAATGAGTCAACTCTTCGCATGAGGTGGCTAAAGTACTGGAGTTTCAGCTTTAGCATCATTCCTTCCAAAGAACACCCAGGGCTGATCTCCTCTAGAATGGACTGGTTGGGTCTCCTTGCAGTCCAAGGGACTCTCAAGAGTGTCCTCCAACATCACAGTTCAAAAGCATCAATTCTTTGGCACTCAGCTTTCTTCACAGTCCAACTCTCTCATCCATACATGACCACTGGAAAAACCATAGCCTTGACTAGACGGACCTTTGTTGGTAAAGTAATGTCTCTGCTTTTCAATATGCTATCTATGTTTCAAAACTACACATTCAAAACAGTAATGAGGGATTAGGGAGTAGGAGAGGGTAGTCGGAATGAGTAATTGGGGCTGAGAAACAGCCTAGAGATCTCTAAAAAATATGCATACTTGACTACTGTTGCCTGTCACATTCGAATGGACTAATACAATGACTGAGATATACTTTAAAACATTCCCAGAGTGACAGGACACAAGCACTAAGGGAGATCAAGAAAAAGATAACCACTCAAACTGGGTACTATGTACAACAAGGGTACTTTAGGCTCAATTCCTTCATACATGTTTCAAATCTGCCACAATAATTAATGCAATAAGATTGATAGAAGAATTCAAATTACCACTTATTTCTCTTCATCCTTTTTCTTACCTCTAGTTTTCCTCTGTAATTACTTCCATAGCCCATCCCACTCCCACAAAGCCATCAGTTGTATAATATTATAGTGGCTTTTTCAAAGTTTAAACACATTAAATGTAGTGATCTTAAAAAGTAAAATGTTTGGAGAAAAGATGGATTTCATTGATTTTTCTTGTAACAGTATTTGTCAAGTTTCCAATAGAAACAATTTTTTTTCATAGCTTTAAATTTTTAACTTTCCTTTGATTCTACAGGCTCCTTAAGATTCTGTGATGCAATTACTATCATGAGCCAATAAGAGCACAAAAAGTGAAACTACTACAAAAACTTTCACTGACATATCCTTAGTTTAGTCATCTCAGTTGTCAATTTACTTATTTTTCTTTTATAAAATAAGAAAGCCCAATTATTTGAGTCAAACTATTTGAATTACAAAAATATACCCTTTATAAGCCCCTGATCACAGAAAATTTTCTAAAAAGAAGTTTTCTTACCCAGCCCCCTGGCTGCAATATCAGTAGCAAAGAGCACTGCAGCTCTCTTGCGAACAAATTCGTTATAGACTTCCATTCTTCTCATCTGCTGCTGTCGCCCATGCAGGGCGAGGAGGGAAACACCAGGACGCAGCCGGCAGAACACTCGGTACAGATACTGAACCTAGGTGTTAACCGAAAAATTATTTGGTACTTCTGGGTAACAGCAGGAAGTAAGCTTACAAAATGAACAGAAAAATGCATTATGGAGCACACGTTTAATTAAAGTACAGAATAGAGAAAAGGAAATGTAGTCTGGAGCTGTGGTCTTCAAACATTTTTGCTCATATTATTTTTCCTAAAAGAATTTTGAAATAAATATGCTCTCCCCAAACTGTTAAGTTTAGTATCTGACATTTCTAAGTGGTTGCAAAGAATGTCATATCTGGTCAATTTAAATATATTTTAAAGTAAAGACTTACCTCTCATAAATGTATCCAACAGATTCTAAATAGCACAACAATTTGATATCTGCCACCAGTTATTTTAAAATATATAAAAATAATAGGGGAGACTACACATGTGTGGGGCAGGGCCCCTCAATTTTACTGCAAACCTAAGACTGCTATAGAACAGTCTTTAAAAAAGGAAAATTGCTAACAAAATGTGAAGAACCTCTTCTTCAACAGAAAAATTTTACATCATTTCTTTTCCTCCTTGAACTCATATTTCTATTTCCTGACCTCACAGAATTTTGTCTTATTTTATGCAAAGTCTCTTATTGATTACTTTATCACAATCCATTACTTTCAACAACAAAACTATGTATATATATTTTAATTTTAACTTTCTGTAGCCATAAAGCTGCATTAAAAGTTCTCAGACTCAGTTACTATTACAATTATTAGTATGCTGCTGCTGCTGCTGCTAAGTCACTTCAGTCATGTCCGACTCTGTGTGACCCCACAGATGGCAGCCCACCAGGCTCCCCCGTCCCTGGGATTCTCCAGGCAAGAACACTGGAGTGGGTTCCCATTTCCTTCTCCAATGCATGAAAGAGAAAAGTGAAAGTGAAGTCGCTCAGTCGTGTCCGACTCTTAGCGACCCCATGGACTGCAGCCTACCAGGCTCCTCCGTCCATGGGATTTTCCAGGCAAGAGTACTGGAGTGGGTTGCTATTGCCTAGAGCTGGCCAAAAAAAAGAGTTGTTAGAATTTAATTTAAAAAATAAAATTATCTCTCTCAATATATGAGACTAGATGAAGCTATTGCTTTAGTTTTATTTTTCTTTAGTTTACATACTTACAAATGAATACTAGTGATTGCTAAACTGAGGCAGAATCCAGCACCATTTTATCCCATTTCTCTAATATAGGTGTTAAGAACATCTTTTTCTTAACAGAAAATACAGAAAATGGACTAGAAGGAACCTTAACTTTTTGAGTTCCTATAAAATGTGTCATGATGGTATATTACAAATAATTTCATCTAAGCCACTTCAGTCATGTCTGATTCTGTGGGACCCCATGGACAGCAGCCCACCAGGCTCCTCCGTTCACAGGATTCTCCAGGCAAGAATACTGGAGTGGGCTGTCATTTCCTTCTCCACATCTATCAGCTAGTAACTCCATTAAGTCTTCCTTCAAATTTTGTTGGAAGAATGGGAAACCACCGAATTACAAAATTGACTTGCTACCCCAGCATTAGTTATTCATTTTCTCATATAATACTCTGGTGCTAGGAAGATTCTCTCATCCTAAGACAATGCACCAGTACGACTAGGCATAAGGGACTCCTCCTTTCCTTTTGTAAAGTTTTTTAAAAGGCTACTGTGAAAGCAGAGATGAGAAAGAACCCACAGACAAGACCACAGATACACTCTTAGGCAACCAATATCAGAAAAGGACACATGGAAATGGAGGAACTACAGAAACGGAAGATCAACCAAGAGCCTAAGAAAAAGTTAAGCATGGTTTAAACTGCATAGTAGCAAGAGGGGTGGCGAGAGGTGGTAAAACTAACAACTGTCAACAGATTGAATGTGAGTTAAGGACAGGCAAGAATTTAAGATTTGATCATTTAATGAGATGGGGAAGAGTTGGAGGGAGCAGATCTCAGAAATAGCAAATCTTAAATTGCTTACCCAAATGGAAATATCTAGAAGTCAAATAGATATACAAGTCAGGGGCTCAGGAAAGAAGTCAAGGCTTAAGATGTGGATTTGGCAATTGTTAGAATACAGACAGCATTTAAAGTCACAGAACTGAAGAGGTATAGAAAGAATATAGATCAAAAAAGGGCAGAGTATACTTTTTCCACTGTGAAGAAGAAAAGCAGAGTATTACAGAGTAAAAACTTTAAACATTAACACTTAAAATTATTTTCTTGTATGTAAATATGAAAAATATCCATTCTTTAGGGAAATATAAAAATCTAAAAGAAGTCCTAAAAAATCTGAAGTCATTCTTTACATGGAAAAATAATGAAGTTCTGTGCTTTCCTCAAAATAGAGACAGACACTACTTATCTTCCCCATCAACTGGAGGAAAACTCACTGCATATTCATCATGCTAAGCTACTGCAAAAGCTATAAATCTAGAATCAATCTACTATATACCAACAACTATATGTTATCAGGAAATCTAAAATATAGTAAAAGAAAAGTAACATACAAAAACGAACCATAGTTTATTCTCTTAAAGAGAAAAGACCAAGTTTTCTTATACATCACTGAATCCTTTACTTACAAGCACATGACTAGTGTTTAAGAAATGCTGATAAACAAAGGCAGATATAATGAAAACACTACCAAAGGACAGAGGAAGGTGCAATTCATTGTCAAAAGAGGGTTGGGGAGTGTCAGAAAAGGACTTTCAGGCACAAAACTTGAGCTTGAGCTTAGCCTTAAAGGACAGTAATCATTCCTCCAGATGGAGGAGCACAGGGAGATAAGCAGATCAGCATGAACAAAGACAAAGAGGCAGGGAAATAAATGGCGTATCCACAGAGGGTAAGGTAGACATTAGGTCATAAAGACCTCTAGTTAGCCTAGCCATTCAACTGTTGTTCTACCAATATTTATTGAGGACTACCATGTTCTAAGTATTGTGCTGGATGCTAACAACACTGAAGTGAAAACAGTTTCTGCCTTTCCTTATTGAGCTTGAAGTCTCATTCATGGGTTTCTTTAAAAATGAAGACACAAGATTCTCATTATCTACAAATCTCTTCACATTTAGCACTGCATTTATTAAAAAAGAAAAGTAGCATTTTATAACTGAAACTTGAAATTTATACATGATAATTCAACAAGAATAACTTAAGAACAATAAACACAAGGTACCTCTTTACAACTGGAGAAAAATACAATACTTTTCTTCTTCAGGTGACTTCTCAAAAAGGAATACAGCACACTTATTTTTTGCTGCAGCTCACAAACTATGTAGTTCTGTTCCAAAGTAGCAGGGGTGCTTATGTAAATAAGAGGGAAAATATTAAAAATATGTCACGTTGGTAACTTTGAAATCCAGACCAAAAAATAAAACAAATGTTAATAATGGTATGCCTCCCAAGCAAATCTTTCATACACACATACATACATATCCCGAAAAAAACTTTCTCTATTGCCCCTTAGGAAATGAATACAGCATTGTGTCCAAAATACACTCAAAATCATTTACAGATTAAATATCAAAAATATACCTGATCTCCAAGGGGGAAGAATGGGGAAAGGAATAGTTAGGTAGTTTGGGATTGCCATTTAAAACGGATAACCAACAAGGACCTACTGTACAGCATAGGGAACACTGCTCAATGTTATGTGGCAGCCTAGATGGGAGGGGAGTTTGGGGGAGAATGGATACATGTATAGGTATGGCTGAATCCCTTTGCTATCCACCTGAAACTATCACAACATTGTTAATCGGCTATACTCCAATACAAAATAAAAAGTTTGAATATATATAGATATATACATATCTATCTCGGAGAAGGCAATGGCACCCCACTCCAGTACTCTTGCCTAGAAAATCCCATGGATCTTCCTGGAAGATCCCATGGAGGAGCCTGGTGGGCTGCCATCTATGGGGTCGCACACAGTCGGACACGACTGAAGCGACTTAGCAGCAGTAGCCGCAGCATCAGTTCAGTTCAGTTCAGTCATTCAGTCGTGTCCGACTCTTT
>NW_011495045.1:1793506-1794093 GCF_000754665.1 Bison bison bison | reverse complement strand
CAGTCAGATCAGTTCAGTCGCTCAGTCGTGTCTGACTCTTTGCGACCCCATGAATCGCAGCACGCCAGGCCTCCCTGTCCATCACCAACTCCCGGAGTTCACCCAGATTCATGTCCATCAAGTCAGTGATGCCATCCAGCCATCTCATCCTCTGTTGTCCCCTTCTCCTCCTGCCCCCAATCCCTCCCAGCATCAGAGTCTTTTCCAATGAGTCAACTCTTTGCATGAGGTGGCCTAAGTACTGGAATTTCAGCTTTAGCATCATTCCTTCCAAAGAAATCCCAGGGCTGATCTCCTTCAGAATGGACTGGGTGGATCTCCTTGCAGTCCAAGGGACTCTCAAGAGTCTTCTCCAACACCACAGTTCAAAAGCATCCATTCTTTGGTGCTCATCTATTTCTGCTTTATTGACTATGCCAAAGTCTTTGACTGTGTGGATCACTGTGGAAAATTCTGACAGAGATGGGAACACCAGACCACCTGACCTGCCTCTTGAGAAATCTGTATGCAGGTCAGGAAGCAACAGTTAGAACTGGAGATGGAACAACAGACTGGTTCCAAATAGGAAAAGGAGTAGGTCAAGGCTG
>NW_011495045.1:1791467-1793406 GCF_000754665.1 Bison bison bison | reverse complement strand
TGGAGATGGAACAACAGACTGGTTCCAAATAGGAAAAGGAGTATGTCAAGGCTGTATATTGTCACCCTGCTTATTTAACTTCTATGCAGAGTACATCATGAGAAACGCTGGACTGGAAGAAACACAAGCTGGAATCAAGATTGCCAGGAGAAATATCAATAACGTCAGATATGCAGATGACACCACCCTTATGGCAGAAAGTAAAGAGGAACTACAAAGCCTCTTGATGAAAGTGAAAGTGGAGAGTGAAAAAGTTGGCTTAAAGCTCAACATTCAGAAAACGAAGATCATGGCATCTAGTCCCATCACTTCATGGGAAATAGATGGGGAAAGAGTGGAAACAGTGTCAGACTTTATTTTTCGGGGCTCCAAAATCACTGCAGATGGTGACTGCAGCCATAAGATTAAAAGACGCTTACTCCTTGGAAGGAAAGTTATGACCAACCTAGATACCATATTCAAAAGCAGAGACATTACTTTGCCAACAAAGGTCTGTGTAATCAAGGCTATGGTTTTTCCTGTGGTCATGTATGGATGTGAGAGTTGGGACTATGAACAAGGCTGAGCACCAGCCGCAGCATACATATATCTGTATCTATATATAAATATACACATGCAAACAGGGGTCACTTCTACAACGGTAGGGTCAAGGATCAATTGAAGGATATAAGGGAACTTGCTGGGCTGATGCTAAGGTTCCATCTCTTAGTAGGCCCTTGGGTTACAGAAATATACACATTTATCAAAATTAAGCAAATTTACTTAATTTGCTCATAGCATTGTATGTAAATCTTATATTAAGAAAGAAAATCTCTATACAAATATTTAACTCTAGCTACTGATATACGTACTGAAATGTTTAAAGGAAGTGTACAGCTGTCTGCCAATTTCTTTGAAATGCATCAAAAATAAGATGGGTTAATATATAGAGGGATGGATAAATGGACAGTAAATGGATGCTACTACCACCAAGTAGCATCCAGGTGGTGGGTATAGGGTTTTAACTGTAAAATTCTTTCAACCATACACATTTGAAATCTCTCATAATAAAAATGTTATAGAGAAATATACATGCATTTACTCTTTGAACTAATAAACCTACTTTTAAGATTCTGTTCCAAAAAATAATCTGGTAAAAACACAAAAAGATATACTATCATTTAATTTACACGGCAAAAAAAAAAAAGATGGAAATCAACCCATATGTCCATCAGTAAAAAACTTGTAGAATGAACCACTGTACATCCACACAATTACATAGCATACAACTATAAAAAAGGAATGAGGTTATCAGAGAAATGCAAATCAAAACCACTATGAGGTACCATTTCACACCAGTCAGAATGGCTGCCATCCAAAAGTCTACAAATAATAAATGCTGGAGAGGGTGTGGAGAAAAGGGAACCCTCTTACACTGTTGGTGGGAATGCAAACTAGTACAGCCACTATGGAGAACAGTGTGGAGATGCCTTAAAAAACTGGAAACAGAACTGCCTTATGATACAGCAATCCCACTGCTGGGCATACACACTGAGGAAACCAGAAGGGAAAGAGACACGTGTACCCCAATGTTCATCGCAGCACTGTTTATAATAGCCAGGACATGGAAGCAACCTAGATGTCCATCAGCAGATGAATGGATAAGAAAGCTGTGGTACATATACACAATGGAGTATTACTCAGCCATTAAAAAGAATACATTTGAATCAGTTCTAATGAGGTGGATGAAACTGGAGCCTATTATACAGAGTGAAGTAAGTCAGAAGGAAAAACACCAATACAGTATACTAACGCATATATATGGAATTTAGAAAGATGGTAACAATAACCCTGTGTACGAGACAGCAAAAGAGACACTGATGTATAGAACAGTCTTATGGACTCTGTGGGAGAGGGAGAGGGTGAGAAGATTTGGGAGAATGGCATTGAAACATGTAAA
>NW_011495045.1:1786692-1791367 GCF_000754665.1 Bison bison bison | reverse complement strand
TTGAAACATGTAAAATATCATGTAAGAAACGAGTTGCCAGTCCAGGTTCGATGCACGATACTGGATGCTTGGGGCTAGTGCACTGGGACGACCCAGAGGGATGGCATGGGGAGGGAGGAGGGAGGAGGGTTCAGGATGGGGAACACATGTATACCTGTGGCGGATTCATTTTGATATTTGGCAAAACTAATACAATTATGTGAAGTTTAAAAATAAAATAAAATTAGGAAAAAATAAAAAAATAAAAAAGGAATGAGGAATCTATATAGTGCTATGATATGATCACTAGGGCATACTGTTAACTGAAAGAAGCAAAATTTGATACCATTTATGGGACTGAAGGTATATATACATTCATGCACATATAGGCATCCCTTGGGTGTGTGTTTATATAAAGGGAGAAAAGGGAAGCCTCTTGATGAAAGTGAAAGAGGAGAATGAAAAAGCTGGCTTAAAACTCAACATTCAGAAAACTAAGATCATGGCGTCCAGTCCCATCACGTCATGGCAAATAGATGGGGAAACAACGGATATGGTGACAGACTTTATTTTCTTGGGCTCCAAAATCACTGCAGATGGTGACTGCAGCCATGAAATCAAAAGATGCCTGCTTCTTGGAAGAAAAGTTACAACCAACCTAGACAGCATATTAAAAAGCAGAGACATCATTTTGCCAACAAAGGTTCATATAGTCAAAGCTATGGTTTTTCCAGTAGTCATGGATGGATGTTAGAGTTGGACTATAAAGAAAGCTGAACGCTGAAGAATTGATGCTTTTGAACTGTCGTGTTGGAGAAGACTCTTAAGAGTCCCTTGAACTGCAAGGAGATCAAACCAGTCTATCCTAAAGGAAATCAGTCCTGAATATTCATTGGAAGGACTGATGCTGAAGCTGAATCTCCAAACTTTGGCCACCTGATGCGAAGAACTGACTCATTGGAGAAGACCCTGATGCTGGGAAAGACTGATGGCAGGAGGAGAAGGGGACGTCAGAGGATGAGATGGTTAGATGGCATCAGCGACTCGATGGACATGAATATGAGCAAGCTCTGGTAGTTGGTGGACAGGGAAGCCTGGCAGGCTGCAGTCCATGGGGTCACAAAGAGTCAGACACGACTAAACTGACAGCAATATAAAGGAAACACACTGGTGTACTTCTGCATATAATCTGATACACAACTCAGAAAAATTCAATTCTGATTTTTCTGATCCTTTACAATTTAAGAGTAAATATTCTTTTATGCCTTAAAATATTCTCAACCATAATCTCTCAGGGTTTATGAAACTAACTGTTAAGTTGGTAAAGGGGAAAATTCAGTAACAATATTAAACAAAATTCAATAGCAGCTGCTTTTTATAGTGCTTCTGGTGAATTTGAAATTACAGAGTATTGCAGTCATTACCAGATAAGCTGCAGTTTTGTAAATTATGTTGCTAAATATCTGCCTTCTACCTTCTAAAATGTTTTCTGAAAGTCACATCTTTTACAAATGATGGAACTGCTTTCAAGAATTATGAAGTAAACAATTTTTACACTCAGTTTTTTATAACTAACTCTATGATCTACAGATAAAGACCAACTATTATCTACAGAAATTAGAGACAGGGATAATATGTACAATTGCAATTTAGAGACCATCTAATATTGAAAAATGAGTGTCTAGTGAGTTTTTAAAACAGGCAGAAATGAAACAGCAAAAAAAGAAAATCAAAAGACCTAAACAATCTTTAGACTATCAAATTAATTGTACTAAGAATTTCAAAAGCTATCTCAACACAACTTTACAAACAAAAACCAATGTCTACTCAATGGTAAGCCAAGGAGGTAACTATACCTCATATATCTCCTGCTATCCCATTCCTGAGGAGTTCTTGATAACCAAAGCTACAAGAACTCAGATTTTCCAAAGTTCATTCATTAGGATCATCAGGAAGTATAGAATTTAGCCTCTTCTCAGGCTTTTTTTAATCCTAGACATCTATTGGTTGAACAAAGTCAAGGTGGCCCTGAATGGCCATATTCCCTGCATTTAAAGATCTTCCAAGAGGATAACTCAATTCATTTTCCCAATATATTTCTTTTCATGCTAGCATTTCACAGCAAGAAGTGAAAGACAGAGATAATGGAAGGGGTGAGCCCACATTGAGATCATCAACACAGATTTAATTTAAAGTCACTGGAAAACGTTTCTCAAAGTCACATCCGTCCACGATCTGCATGTATGTATGTATGTATGATTCATACCAAACATACATACATTTTCAGCTGTCATAATATCAAAATACACTTTAAAACATTTCCCTCAATCCATTTACTATCTCTCTCTCTCACACACACACACACACACACACACACACACACCCCTTCTACTGCCACAAAGACCAGGAGTCCCCAGCCTTGGTAGCAGTTGTGGCCTGGTAGCAATCAGGTCTCACAGCAGGAGGTGAGCGAGCAAAACTTCAACTCTATCTACTGCCACTCCCCATCTCATTACCACCTGACCTCTGCCTCCTGTCATATCAGCAGCATTAGGTTTTCAAAGGAACGTGAAACCTACTAAGCTTGAATCATTCAGAAACCAGCGCACCCCACCCCACCCCACCCCCAATGTCAGTAGAAAACTTGTCTTCCACGAAATTGGTCCCAGGTATCAAAAAGTAGGAGATGGCTGACACAGACACACATTTTACTTTCCAGTTTTAGTGAGACCAAAACAAAACAGCTGTTGCTGGAATGTTTGAAATAGAAAAGTATTTTGCTAAATATTAATGCATTTGATAAAATGTGCTCCGTAGCACATTAGCCCTGCATAATACAGCTAAAAAAAAAAGATTCTAAACCAAAATAATTTTGATAAATGCAGAAAGCTTTATTCATCTCCCACTGCTTTTAAAAATCACAATGTTCATAAAAATATCAAAGGTTCTGAGAAGTCTTAAAGAACACCGCTTTACCTTAACTCAACATTTGCTATTTAACTATCCAGGAACACGTTTTCCCACCTTATTCCCATTTTATGGGGGTAATTTGTTCCCCGTACCACAATTTGGGAAATACTACATTAGAGTTGTCTCACATTTAAAGGTGTATTGAGAATTTAAATAATTTTTACCAGTATATTCACTATGTTTGCATATTTAATCAATAACATTAATATGCTTTCCTAGAAAAGCACATTAATTTGAAATGTTAAATTCTCAATCTAAAAAGAGAACCCCGATTTTGATTGAATCAAATATGATTTCAAATAATACATACCTGTATTTTGCTTTTTCATGAACCCAAACATACTCAGGATTTTTCAAACTCAAGCGTGCAAGGTCCTTTACAGATTTGGTTTGTGTAGCTGAGAAAAGCAAAGTCTGACGTTTCTTGGGAAGGTTTTCAATAATAGCATTCATGGTGTCAGCAAAGCCCATATCCAAGATTCTATCTGCTTCATCAAGAACTAAAAAGGGAAAATGCACAATGAACTACAATATTTAACATACACATTAGGCTAAAAGCAATATGGTATTCTGGATAGGATTCTAGAACAGAAAAAGGGAATTAGTGGAAAAACTGGTGAAATAAAACAAGAAGTTCGGAATTATTAAATAAATGCGTCAATGTTAGGGCTTCCCAGGTGGCTCAGTGGTAAAGAATCCACCTGCCAATGCGGGAGACTTGGGTTTGATCCCTGCGGTGGGCGGAGGGAAGATCCTCTGAAGGAGGAAATGGCAACCCACTCCAGTATTCTTGCCTGAAAAATTCCATGGAGCCAGGCGGGCTACAGTCTATGGGGTCACAAAGAGTCAGACACGGGTGAGAAACTCAGCAGGGGCACACACACACACACCAGTGTTAGTAACTTACTTTGGCAAAACTACCAAAGTTATAGAAGATGTTACAATGGGGAAACTGAGGGAAGGAAAGGTATAGAGGAACTGTCTGTACTATCACTGCAACTATTCTATAAAGCTAAAATTATTCCGAGACAAAAAGTTGATTTAAAAAATATACTATAGGTAACATAGTAAGTAGATGATGATTTTTATCTTTCACCTTAAAAGATAACTCTTAGCAGTGTCAAATACTGAGGAATCTAATTTCATATGCAATAGAGTGCTTATCTCTTTCTGACTCTTCTGACTTAAAAAAGGTCTCAGTTGTACTCTCTGGATTTAGAACTATATGTCAAAAAATTGCTTAGAGTTCTTTTTAAGATTTTTAATCACAGTATTTATTCAATAAAACATTTCTATCATTAAAATTTATGACAGCTAGCTCCTAAGACTGAGATTATTTTCATAAAGATTCATTAGACTTACCTAACATTTGGAGATTGGTAGCATGAAAACATATTGTTTCATCCATGTGTTGAAGAAGCCGACCCGGTGTGCAAACAAGTATATTTATGTTATTGATCCTCTCAGCTTCATGCTTCAGATCCTGAAAACAGTTGTTTTCTTTGATTACAGACACATCACTGAGCAGCCTGTGTACCAAAACTATATAAGCCATCTACATGTGGCATTTCATCATAGCAATGTAGATACTCTAGAAATAAATGTAGTTTCTCCCTTATGTTTTTACGGCCTATCCAAATTTCTGGGCCAAATACAAGTCCTTAGTTAAGAACTAAAGAACTCAGAATTCCTCTAGATCCTTAATCATATGCAGGATTTTGAAGCC
>NW_011495045.1:1781193-1786592 GCF_000754665.1 Bison bison bison | reverse complement strand
CATGAGAAATACATGAATGCTCTAAGTCTTTATCTCCTCCTGTGTCTGCCAGAACCGACTTAAAAACTAGAATTAAACCCATTCTTTAAGTCAGAATCCAGGGACAATGAACAGGCTCTGTGATACCACTCACTGCCATTTCCTGGACTGCAAAAAAAGAGTTGAGTTCTCCAATTTCTAGAAAATCCCTCCTCGAAATAAGAGCCATAGAATGTTATTTGTGAAAGCTGGGTGACAGGTACATGAGTATGTGAGGACTTGTGATATTCATTCTTTTCTTGGGCATGTCTGCATATAAATTCAAGAATTCAAGTATTTATCCTCACAACCTAGAAGAGACTTGAACAGAAACAAGCAGTCCAGGTAAACTAAAAGAAAGAGAGGTGGAGCAGCAGGCTTTACCAGGACCTAAAATAAACACTCCTCAAAACTACCTTCTATTCACTTCCCTTTCTTCTGCTGCTGACCCAGCAATGTTCTGAATTATTCAACCTCTCAGATACTTTATTGAAAGGAACTAGTCCACATACTGAAACGGTACCTTTCCCAGTGAATATTAACAAATAGGTTTTTCATGTTAGTTGGAATTAATTAATCTCAGAGAATCTGATCAGTCCAGATATCCTGACAAAACAAACTTTCTGGACCTGCAAAACTCAAAGACTCTAGATGACAGTGACCACACCAGGATGCTACCACCCACTGTCTAGGGGGCCAGCCTGTCTGTTTAGATAAAATCTCCACCGCTTCCTGGTCAACTGCCACAGTGCTCCAACATAAGGCACGGAAGGAAAGAAAGAAGGATAAGGATAAAAAGACAAACCTTTCCACCGATGATGAGGCCAGCTGAAAAGTCATGATTCTTCCCTACTTTTCGGAGAACCTCAAATGTCTGATAGGCCAGTTCTCTTGTAGGTGATATAATCAGAACCCCCAGCCCATCTGCTGAGGTCCACTGCAAGCGATACAAGGCTTCCAGCACCTCAAGAAAGAACAAATCCACATTCAGTAAGTCCTTCAGAGAGCCAGCTTTTTGACTGCCTTGCCACTCCAAATCAGAGGCACCTTCCAAGCACCTTCCAAGCAGAAAGCACACCATCATGAGTCTCAATCAGAAGAAACTGTTTGCTTTGTTTCTTCTTTTTCTTCTACCCATCAGAGCATCCTTCCCCAAGTCACAGAGGGAAGGAAAAGACGCCCTATGGCAGCTCAGCTGCTACCGGAGACACACCATGAGGAGACTGGCGATCAGTGGAAGGTCTGTACAGTCCACAGGCCATTAAAACATATTTCAGAAAAATATCTGTCATCATTTTCTGAACAGAAACCACATTAAAATAAACTGTATAACTGCTATAGTTATACAGTGACTAGAATTTTCAAGATATTGCTATAAAAAATTAGGATTTGAGAGAAAAATGATTTCGTAACATTTGGAACCAAAAACCACATGTCATTTTTGAGTTGATTATTCAGCAGAAATTAAAAACTATGAGACCAACCACATAACAGATGTAAGTGAATTCCTCAGAGGCTCTATTGTTTTACTGCTATAAAAGACAATATCCTGGAAAAATCTCAATTTCCTTAGAGTGAGCATGTTATGGCTTTATTCTAAACAAGTGGCAAGCATAAATGCGACTCACAGGTTTGCAAGAGAACAGCAACAGCCTTCCCTGCCACCCCACCAGGCTCACTGCAGAGCAGAACCACTCTGACCTGCCACCCTGGAATACCCCACAACCTTCAGGAATTCAAGCTTGTGAACACATATAACAATTTATTCCTTCAGTAAGTGATGGAGTGCCCACCATGTGCAAGGTGCTATATTAGGACAAGGGGCATACCACAGATAACAAGAGAGATGTGGCACCTGTCTGATAAAGCCAGCATTCTAGCCAGGGAAACCCAACCCCAAACAACTCTCCACATAATTATCTATTTCTATCTAGGCACAGAATGCTTTAAAATCATGTAACAAAAGACCTGACCCAACATGAAAAAAACACTTACTGGAACAAGAAAAGCCAAAGTCTTGCCAGATCCAGTCTTGGCGGCCCCGAGGACATCTTTACCTTGCAAAGCCAACCCAATGGTCTGCTTCTGTATCTCAGTTACCAAACGGTACTGGGCTTCCTGCAAACCTGCCAGTACAGACGGGAAGAAAATGACACTTTAGAGCATCCCTGATGCATGTGAGCATCCACAGTTCAGGGGTGCCGAACTGTGCACCCCTCGCTCCCAGAATTCATATGTTGAATCCCAACTGCCGGTATTTAGACTGCAACCATATTTGGAGACAGGTGATTAAAGAGGTGATTAAGTTAAAATAAGTCCATTTGAGTGGGCCCTAATCCAATGTGAAAGAAAGGAAGAAAGTGAAGTCGCTCAGTCGTGTCCAACTCTTTGGGACCCCATGGACTGTAGTCCACCAGGCTCCTCTGTCCATGGGATTCTGAGGCAAGAATACTGGAATCGGTTGCCATTTCCTTCTCCAGGGTATCTTCCCGACCCAGGGATCGAACCCGGGTCTCCTACATTGCAGGCAGATGCTTTACCCTCTGAGCTACCAGGGAAGCCAATCCAATCTGACTGATGTCCTTACAAAACGGGAAATTTTGGACACAAAAACAAATACTAGGGGTGTGAGTACACAGAGCGACAACTACTTTACGAAGCAGCAGGGGACTGACCATCCGTAAACCAAGGAGAGAGGCCTGAACAGACGCCTCCATTATGGCCCTCGGAGGAAACCACCTCTGCCAGCACCTTGATCACAGACTTCCAGCCTCCAGAACTCTGAGAAAACAAATTTCTATTGTTTAAGCCACCCAGTCTGTTATTTTTGTTCTGGAGGCACTAGCAAATCAATACAAAAAAAAGGTGTCACAATTTTGTTTGTTCTCTTGCTTATTTTAATTAACATTTTAATTACTTGGAGGCCCTGGCACCTTGGATTTTTTACTACTGTCTCCTAACCAGTCCAGAAAGAATGAGAACGACAAATCAGTAAAACTTAATTAACACTGTTTCTTGTTACAGGCTTTCATGATATCAAAATTACTTGCCAAAGTAAGATTTTTTTTTCCAGGTTAAACTTTCTCTAAACTTTTTTCCATTTATAAAAAGGCATCAAGAAGTCCTAACAATATATCCCAAGATCACTATGAACTTACCTTTCAGTGTTTTTTTGGACAAGGGGAAATCTGAAAATCTTGTAATTTCATTTACATTTATCTGAAAAGTAAAAAGGGACTACATTAGACAAGACAAAATAACATATTGCATCATTCATTTGTTTTGCAACAAAGCTAATTTTTGTCTAAACTGTGCTGCTTAGCTCATCATTTGTACTACAAGAGTAAATTCAAGCATCACTCTAGTTAAAAACCATCATTCCCTCTGGAAAAAATATGCCTTGAGGAAGCTCTCATCAAAAATATAACTTTGTAATCATTTCTACTTTAAAAAAAAGAAAACTTCACTCAACATACACACTACTACCACACACTGCTACCTTCAATATCCTCAAAAACCTCTAAAATGTTAACACAATAAGTCATCATCACATCAATTTTAGGAAGAAAATTTACTGTCAGCCCATTCTTCGAAGAATATCAGTTTAGGAAGTAAGGGGCAAAATGACTATAAACCAAAGACCATGCTGAGAACAGGTCTCTTTACACAATTTGGAGAATAAACAGAAATTAGGTGCAGAAATATATCTTGCTAGCACAAACCTCTCAAATCCAACCTGACAACTACTCATTTGGGGGTATACTGAGAAAGGAGTATTATTTAACAATAACCAGTGGAAGTGTCTCTGTAGTGACCCGAAGCCACAATAAGTAACAATTTGCCCTTTAACTTTACATTATCTAATGTTTATCACTGACATTGTTTTATTAACATAAACCCAATTTTCTGGATTTCACTTTACTGCAGATGCTGAAAGCAGGAACTTCTCAGATATGGGAATATGTTGCCAAATTACATGATCCACAAAAGGAGAAGGCTGCATTTCTAAGGTTCATTTATTTAAATCACACTCCAGGAAGTAAAGGGATAACACCTTGTATTTCATCTTAGTCTACATATCATCTTTCCCAAAATTCTTAATATAGTCCAGACAAGGTTATTCCCTGGCCTCAAATGATGTAAGACAAATATTAAAACATTGCCTTAATCCCCACAAATCATTTCGGATAACATTGGAGAGGAGGCAGAGGCAGAATCAGTGTACGAGCAGTAAAAGGAGAAAAGTTTATTCAAATAATAACCTGTCCTATCAAGGAACCTAAATTAGGAGGTAATTTCCCAAACTGGACATTAGCTAAAAATCTGTTTTCACAGCAAGTGGAATGGTTATAGGAGTTAGACGGGTAACACACTCTTTAATCCCCATCAAAGGTAGAGTCCACAGGCAAAGTGGGCTACTCTTTGTAACGCACAAAGTGACGCAGCGTGGTGCACATCTTTCTAAAGTTTATCAGCCTCCTACAAGGAAAGTCTGGAAGAAAGAAGCTCTTCCAGCACTCTACCAACCATTACAACATAAAGCTGTATACAAACACACATACACACACAAAGCTGTACACTATACACTTAGAAAGAAGTCACCAAAGAAACAAACAGTTTTTACTTCACTGATGCTCTGGAACAAGGGTCAGCAAACCATGGCCCAGAGACCAAATCCAATTCCTTTCTTGTTTTGTAAATACAGTTACAGTGGAGCACAACTACAACCATTCATTTATATACTATGGCCCATAAAACTTAATATTCACTATTTGGCCCTTTACAGAAAAAGTCTGCCCCCCACCCCCCAGTTCTAAAAGTGAAAGTCTCTCAGTCATGTCCAACTCTTTGTGACCCCATGGACTACACAGTCCATGGAATTCTCCAGGCCAGAATACTGGAGTGGGTAGTCCTTCCCTTCTCCAGGGGATCTTCCCAACCCAGGGATTGAACCCAGGTCTCCTGCATTGCAGGCGAATTCTTTACCAACTGTGCTATCGGGGAAGCTAACAGGGAAGCCCTGTTCTAGAAAACTGTCAATTACAGTTCAAAGAACACTTGGAAGCCACAGCAGAAGATGGCTATGGTTCCTACCAATAAAAAAGAAACATGTATAATATCACATATGAAACGAGTTGCCAGTCCAGGTTCGATGCACGATATACTGGATGCTTGGGGCTGGTGCACTGGGATGACCCAGAGGGAGGGTATGGGGAGGGAGGACAGAGGAGGGTTCAGGATGGGGAACACATGTATACCTGTGGCGGATCCATTTCGATATTTGGCAAAACTAATACAATATTGTAAAGTTTAAAAATAAAATAAAATTAGATTGGGTAAAAAAAAAAAAAAAAAAAACCTCTCTTTCCCCTTACCTTCAT
>NW_011495045.1:1780831-1781093 GCF_000754665.1 Bison bison bison | reverse complement strand
TCTTTCCCCTTACCTTCATCCTTTTCTTTTCTTAGGGGGGAAAAAAAAAAAAACACTCTTAGAAAAATCATCAGTCTGTTCGGTCGCTTAGTCATGTCCAGCTCTTTTCAACCCCATGGACTGCAGCACGCCAGGCCTCCTTGTCCATCACCAACTCCCAGAGTTTACTCAAACTCATGTCCACTGAGTCAGCGATGCCATCCAACCATCTTATCCTCTGTCATCCCCTTCTCCTCCTGCCTTCAATCTTTCCCAGCATCAG
>NW_011495045.1:1779709-1780485 GCF_000754665.1 Bison bison bison | reverse complement strand
GTAGTGGTTTTCCCTACTTTCTTCAATTTAAGTCTGAATTTGGAAATAAGGAGTTCATGATCTGAGTCATAGTCAGCTCTTGGTCTTGTTTTTGCTGACTGTATAGAGCTTCTCCATTTTTGGCTGCAAAGAATATGATCAATCTAATTTCGGTATTGACCATCTGGTGATGTCCAGAAAAATCATACACCCTCTAAAATCTGTATCATCATTCTTTTGAAAACAAAGAACAGATGTTTCAGTGATGGTACTTACTAAGAACTTCTCAGCACTGGTAGAAAAGTTAGAGTGGGCAGAGAGAGGGAGAACAGGGTGGAGGTGGATATGACTTAACCCCTCTCCTTTACTTCTTCCAACTGTCTCATTTCTCAAAAAAGCAAATGATGCTTTTACACCCCAAAGCATGAGAGAAGAAAGTATAAAACTTCCTAGAATGCTCCACCTACTACAATTAAGAGAAAAAAAGCAATATACCTCAAATCACACCTGACCAAACTTTAATTAAGAAAAAAAAAAAAAATTAGAAAGCAGAGTTCCTATACAGCATTCATTTCAGTTTAGTTGCTCAGTCACGTCCGACTCTGCGATCCCATGAATCGCAGCACGCCAGTCCTCCCTGTCCATCACCAACTCCCGGAGTTCACTCAGACTCATGTCCATCGAGTCAGTGACGCCATCCAGCCATCTCATCCTCTGTCGTCCCCTTCTCCTCCTGCCTCCAATCCCTCCCAGCATCAGGGTCTTTTCCAATGAGTCAACTCTTCACATGAGGTGGC
>NW_011495045.1:1770708-1779609 GCF_000754665.1 Bison bison bison | reverse complement strand
TCTTCAGCACTCAGCCTTCTTCACAGTCCAACTCTCACATCCATACATGACCACAGGAAAAACCATAGCCTTGACTAGATGGACCTTTGTTGGCAAAGTAATGTCTCTGCTTTTGAATATGCTATCTAGGTTGGACATAACTTTCCTTCCAAGGAGTAAGCGTCTTTTAATTTCATGGCTGCAGTCACCAAATGCAGTGATTCTGGAGCCCAAAAAAATAAAGTCTGACACTGTTTCCCCATCTATTTCCCATGAAGTGATGGGACCAGATGCCATGATCTTCGTTTTCTGAATGTTGAGGTTTAAGCCAACTTTTTCACTCTCCACTTTCACTTTCATCAAGAGGCTTTTTAGTTCCTCTTCACTTTCTGCCATAAGGGTGGTGTCATCTGCATATCTGAGGTTATTGATATTTCTCCTGGCAATCTTGATTCCAGCTTGTGTTTCTTCCAGTCCAGCGTTTCTCATGATGTACTCTGCATAGAAGTTAAATAAGCAGGGTGACAATATACAGCCTTGACGTACTCCTTTTCCTATTTGGAACCAGTCTGTTGTTCCATGTTTCCTGACCTGCATACAGGTTTCTCAAGAGGCAGGTCAGGTGGTTTGGTATTCCCATTTCTTTCAGAATTTTCCACAGTTTATTGTGATACACACAGTCAAAGACTTTGGCATAGTCAATAAAGCAGAAATAGATGTTTTTCTGGAACTCTCTTGCTTTTTCCATGATCCAGCGGATGTTGGCAATTTGATCTCTGGTTCCTCTGCCTTTTCTAAAACCAGCTTGAACATCTGGAAGTTCACGGTTCACATATTGCTGAAGCCTGGCTTGGAGAATTTTCAGCATTACTTTGCTAGCATGTGAAATGAGTAAAATTGTGGGATAGTTTGAACACTGCCTTTCTTTGGGATTGGAATGAACACTGACCTTTTCCAGTCCTGTGCCCACTGTTGAGTTTTCCAAATTTCCTGGCATATTGAGTGCAGCACTTTCACAGCATCATCTTCCAAGATTTGAAATAGCTCAACTGGAATTCCATCACCTCCACTAGCTTTGTTCGTAGTGATGCTTTCTAAGGTCCACTTGACTTCACATTCCAGGATGTCTGGCTCTAGGTCAGTGATCATACCATCATGATTATCTGGGACATGAAGATCTTTTTTGTACAGTTCTTCTGTGTATTTTTGCCATCTCTTCTTGATATCTTCTGCTTCTGTTAAGTCCATACCATTTCTGTCCTTTATCGAGCCCATCTTTGCATGAAATGTTCCCTTGGTATCTCTAATTTTCTTGAAGAGATCTCTAGTCTTTCCCATTCTGTTGTTTTCCTCTATTTCTTTGCATTGATCGCTGAGGAAGGCTTTCTTATTTCTTCTTGTTATTCTTCGGAACTCTGCATTCAGATGTTTATATCTTTCCTTTTTTCCTTTGCTTTTCGCTTCTCTTCTTTTCACAGCTATTTGTAAGGCCTCCCCAGACAGCCATTTTGCTTTTTTGTATTTCTTTTCCATGGGGATAGTCTTGATCCCTGTCTCCTGTACAGTGTCACCAATTACAATAAAAATCTAAAGGAATCCCAGGTGCAGAGAGCTTGAGTCATTCAGCAAGTGAAAACAGTTGCTGAACTAAAACTAACAGTTCAACATTTCTCAATAAGCGTCAACCCTCAGCTCTGTATCAGCTCCTTGAGAACACAGACCCTACATGGTGGCCTTAGAAATAAGTCCCCAGAGTTCCCACTGTGGAAGCAGAGCTGACTCATAAATACCAGCTGTCACCCCTCTAGAGCCACCACTGAAAGTCATGCCTGCCTGGCCTGTGCCCAGTTAACAACCAAGCACCACAGAGGTACCGATTCCTGCAGGACAGGGGGTCCCTCTGAAGGGCAACTTTGGTTCGAGGACATCCTGTCAGGAGAAGCTTTCTAAAAACAGCACTGTAGCCTGAGTGCTTCCTACGCACCCTTCTCTCCTCTCTCCTTTCCCTCCCTATTCCTATTCCTTCTCCTTTACCTTTACACTTTCCCCCAATAAATTCCAACTCACTTAATCCCATCTTGGTCTCTCATAGGATCCAAGATCTAGATTATACCAACAGCCTAGCCTCTAGATCCTTTAAAATTTAGATACGGTCCCTAATTGCCTCCCAGAAACTCATCACTGCTTCCAGATAGTTTCAAATATAGCTTCCGTATATTATTCCTACTGTTGGTGTAATAAATTACCAAAAACAATGACCTAAACCAACATTTATTTGTTAATTTACAATTCTGCAAGTCAGAAGGCCAAAACTAGTCTCACTCAGCTAAAATCAATGTGTTGGCAGGGCTGCATTCTTTTGGGCAGCTTTAGGAAAGAATCCATTTCCTTGCTTTTTCCAGCTCCTAGAGGCTACCCACCGGAGAAGGCAATGGCACCCCACTCCAGTACTCTTGCCTGGAAAATCCCATGGACAGAGGGCCTGGTGGGCTGCAATCCACTGGGTCGCTAAGAGTCAGACACGACTGACGGACTTCACTTTCACTTTTCACTTTCATGCATTGGAGAAGGAAATGGCAACCCCCTCCAGTGTTCTTGCCTGGAGAATCCCAGGGACGGGGGAGCCTGGTGGGCTGCCATCTATGGGGTCGCACAGAGTCGGACACGACTGAAGTGACTTAGCAGCAGCAGAGGCTACCCACATTTGTTGGCTTATGGTCCCCTTTATAGTTTTGAAAACCCAGCCAGCATGGCAGTCAAGTCTCTCACTTCACAGCTCCCAGACACTGACTCTTCTGCCTCCCTCTTGCAAGTTTAAGGACCCCTCGATGGTTACGCTGGGTCCACTTGGATAATCCAGATCAGTCAACACATTTTAAAGTCAGCAATCCTTGCCTTAGAACTTAATCACAGGTCTGGGGATCAGGATGCTGACATCTCTAGAAGGTCATTATTCTACCTACTACAACCTTCGAAGCCATTCAGTCTACTTGCAACTCCCTTCAACCTCATCTGAGGCCAATTCTGAAACATACATCATATTCCAAGGAGTAAGTCCCCCTCAAAGAACACTACACACTTTAACTTTTTTTTTTAATTTCTTCATGCTGCTCCCTCCACCTACAATGTCCGTGGCCAATCTTTTCTACCTGGAGAACACATCATTCAAGAACCAGGTCCACTCATGGCCACCACAAACTGCTATACAGTCCGTGCCCTACACAAAGGTATCTGGTAAGGCTGAGGTGTGGACGCTGAAACTCAGCCCACTTTCAGCTCCACAGGCCAGGCCTGAGGCTGCGACCACCAAGAGGAAGGGTAGCATGCCCAGAGGAAACACCCTTCTCTCAATCATAGGGCCAAAATGGGCTCTGCACAGAAAAACTGAACCTCTCCCCTAATTATACTGTCCCCTTACTCCACAGCACTGCACATATTTACTATCATTACATTTGTCGAAATGTATCAACCCCACCCCACCTCCCGAGGGATACAGACAGGTATTTTTTTTCCCCCACCTACTTTTACCTATGCTTCAACAACTTCCTGTCAAATTGTTTCAAATGTCTCTGAATCAAATTGTTCAGTATTTCACCAGTGAGGCTACTAAACACCACCTGTGTACTGTCCAATGTAATAAAACTGTAATGCACAAATTCTACCACCTGAGAAGCCATATGCTGAGGGTCTGCCCGTTTTTACCTACAATCTGCTCTAACTGTATCCCAGGACTGCTAACCCAGGCAACTGATTTCATACTGCATTTATTTCTTAAGAAAATATTTCTAAAATTAAAAAAAATAAAAACAATACTTGGTGAGAAAAAAACTGCTCCTTCAACTTAGTGAAAAGACTGGGATTTAAACATTTGTGGGCAAAAGAGTAAAACATGGTGATTTGGAGCCCTGGCATCAGACCTATATCTCCTGGATTAGAACTTTTTCACTTACGGTTTAATGTTGTGCCAATTATTTAGCCTTGCTGTGTCTTAAAGTTTCATAACATATAATGGAAACAATCTCATAGGGTTGTTTGCTGTGAGGATATGGCAAGTCAACATGTATAAAAGATTGATAAATGTTAGTAAATATTATTAAAACAAGAGATCAAAACGAGTGGATCCATGTTACCAAGCAGAATAAAGTCACCTGGAAAAGACCCGCGTGCACCAAACATCTAAACACTAAGGGCCTTAAGGCCAAGCACTGCGGGACCCATCTTTGGGGAGAGCAAAGGAGTGTATCAATGGCCCAGTAGAAGAGGTGACAAAGAAGTTAAAGGCAGTCATCACAGCCTGCTGATGATATGATAAAGGCATACACGAAAAGCTACAGACACACAGCAGCCCTAACCCTACCTGCAGAGGTAGGAGGAAAAGTTGGTGGTAAATCTTGGAGGACAACTAGGTGTCCTCAGGGTGGGAGAAATGGGACTCCTCACTGCAAGCAGTGGAAACATCAAGGAGTTTGGCCAACTCACAATACAGCAGGTTGCTCTTTCACGTGTGCCTGCCACATACCACTTGGCTTATATACGTTACCTCATTTGAGCCCTACAACATTCTCAGTGGTTAGTAATCTCTGTTGAATAAAGAAACTGAGACAGAGGGACATTAAGAAATTTGGCTAGTAAACACTTAAATGAGTGAGATTTAAACCAGGTCTGCCTGATCATAAGGAACTTACCCTTTCACTGGACTAGAATATGCTGACATGTTGAAGTGTTTGAAAATAATTGTGAGCCAAGAAGGGCTTTAATCGGGAGTAATAATGGACTGGGATTTCATCTCGGAAAGAATCATTCTAGCAGCAATATAGAGACTAGATTAGAAAGCAGTAAGACCTAAGGGACAAACCCCACCACCTGCTTCAGTAACTGAAGGTTTGCTATGCCCGTTTAAGTATTTGTAAGGCAAGCTTTTGTGTTACAATGGCAGAGTTGACTAGTTTCACCCTTACAACCTGCAAAACTAAAACCACCGACTATTCTGTCCTGTCTGCTGACCCATGTTACAAGCAATAGCTCCTGTGGTAACCCAGGCAAGGGACGATGCAGCCTGAACTAAGGCAAGCAGCGGGGATGGAGAAGTATCTGAGAAACTGAAGAAGCAGGGCTGATCACCAGTGTGACTAACAGAATGTGAGTGGTAAAACGGAAGCCTCCAGGATTAATCCTAGGTTTCCAACTCAACAATCTGCTTAGACTGGGGCCAGGACGTGGCAGCTTCCCAGGTGGCAGTAGTGGTAAAGAACCCACCTGCCAATACAGGAGACATGAGACTCAGGTTAGATCCCTGGGTCAGGAAGATTCCCTGGAGGAGGGCATGGCAACCAATTCCAGTACTCCCGCCTGGAGAATCCGATGGACCGGGGAGTATGGCTACAGTCCATGGGGCTGCAAAGAGTCAGACATGACTGAAACAACTTAGCACACTGAATGTGGTAGCCTAAATAACGGTCCCCAAATACGTATCTTACCTGACAAAAGTGACTTTGCACAGTGATTAAGATCTTGTCATGGGAGATTATCCTCGATTATCTGAGTAGACCCTAAATGTGATCAAAGCACCCTTACAAAAAAAGGACATAGGTACATGTGACACAGAACAGAAGGCAGTGGGTCTGTGGAGGCAGAAATTGGACTTATGCAGCCACAGGCCAAGGGAAACAGCCACCAGAAGCTATGAAAGGTAAGAAACAGAAGTTCCCCTACAGCCTCTAGAGGGAGTGTGTCCCCACTGACACCTCAATTTCAACCCAGTTAAACTATTTCAGACTTCTAGCTTCCAGAACTGTGACAGAATAAATTTCTGCTGTTTTAAGTCACCATGTTTGTGGTTGATTTGCCATGGTGGTAATATGAAAATAATATACAAGACTGTGAATTTAGTTTAAAAAGATAGGTAACTCAGTTTTAGACTGGTGGCATATAAGGTATTTTATGACACAGTTAAAGACATCCAGTAGCATCAGGGGGGAAAAAATGATATGAAGTCAAAATAGCTCTGGGTAGAATACAAGGAAGTCACAGAAATAAGCCTTGGGATTACATAAGAGGACAGAACAGAGTGAGAAGAATTAAGGGCTGAGGCTCTCCTCCAGAAGCAATTTCAGTCAGATAAAGAAGGACCCAAAATGCAATCTAAGAGTAATTTACTTACAATGGCTTCTTGAGGTGCTGTGTATACAGTGGTAGTAATAAAAATATAACAGGTAATATGTGGAAAATTTATGTGTCAGACATTGTGCAGCACACTTCACATGCATACTTACTAACCACTCATAACTTTCAAACTTGGGAAAGCAGTACAGTAAGGCTATATATTGTCACCCTGCGTATTTAACTTATATGCAGAGTACATCACGCAAAATGCCAGGCTAGATGAACCCCAGGCTGGAATCAAGATTGCCAGGAGAAATATCAACAACCTCAGATACGTAGATAATACCACTCTAATGGCAGAAAATGAAGAGGAACTAAAAAGCCTCCTGATGAGGGTGAAAAAGGAGAGTGGAAAAGGCGACTTAAAACTCAACATTCAAAAAACTAAGATCATGGCATCCAGCACCATCACTTCATGGCAAACATTAAGGAGGAGAAAAAGTGGAAACAGTGACAGATTTTATTTTCTTGGGCTCCAAAATCACTGTGGACAGTGACTGTAATCATGAATTTAAAAGACACTTGCTCCTTGGAAGGAAAGCTATGACCAACCTAGACAGCATATTAAAAAGCAGAGACATCATTTTACCAACAAAGGTCCATCTAGTCAAAGCTATAGTTTTTCCAGTATCATGTACGGATGTGAAAGTTGGACCATAAAGAAGGCTGAGCACCAAAGAATTCATGCTTTTGAACTGTGGTGCTGGAGAAGACTCTTGAGAGTCCCTAGGGCTGCAAGGAGATCAAACCAGTCAGCCCTATCAGCAGTCAACCCTGAATATTCACTGGAAGGACTGATGCTGAAGCTCTGATACTTTGGCCACCTGATGTGAAGAGCCAACTCATTGGAAAAGACCTTGATGTTGGGAATATTGAAGGCAGAAGAGAAAGGAGAGGCAGAGGATGGTTAGATAGCATTACCAACTCAACGGACATGAATTTGAGGAAACTCCAGATGATAGTGAGCTTCCAAGGTGGTTCATATGGTAAAGAATCCGCGTGCAACGTGGGAGACCTGGGTTTGACCTGGGAAGATCCCCTGGAGGAGGGCATGGCAACCCACTCCAGTATTCTTGCCTAGAGAATCCCATGGACAAAGGAGCCTGGTGGGCTACAGTCCATGGGCTCACAAAGAGTCAGACACGACTTAGAGACTGAATAACAAGAATACCCATAACTAATGAAGGTAGATACTATTATTCCTTTTAAAGACAAGAAAAGAGAAGCAGAGTAACATGCCCAAAGTCACTCATCAGGTGAACAAAGGTGAGGTGCATGTACATGTTCAGTCATGTCTGACTCTTTGCAACCCCACAGGTGAGCAAAATCCAGAACCAAATCATCGTAACTTAAAACCCCCAATCACACACCCACAAATATATATATATATATACACACACACACATATATATATATATATTTGACTTTAGTTCTCACATCTAGTAAGTGGTGTGGAATTGGAACCAGACTCATATTTCTGATTCCAAAGCCTTTGCTTTTAACCATTATGCTAGAATTGCGTCTCTGAACATCACCCATCCTTCCTATACTTATTTCACTTTCTCAACTGAAGGACAACTTGTTTCATAAATAAATACATATATATATACACACACACATAGGTGTGTGTGTGTGTGTGTATACATAAGCCCAAAACAAACTCTAAGCTTTATCTAAACTTTAGTTCAGTTCAGTCGTGTCCAACTCTTTGCAACCCCATGAATCACAGCATGCCAGGCCTCCCTGTCCATCACCAATTCCCGGAGTTTACCCAAACTCATGTCCATCGAGTCCTTACTTTTGATCTAAGGGTTATTTAAAGAAAAGCTATACCAGCATGATACATGATGACTTCCCCTACATGTTAAATCCCTAATTACACTGCACTAAAAAGAAGCAATCACTGAAAGGCTGAGTGAGGTGGGTGAAGGCCAACAAACACAGAATTTACAGGGAAGGAAAAGAAAGGGTAGTTGCAGTCCCAAGGAGGCTGAGCAGGTAAGAGAAGTCAAGAAGTCAAAATGATAACTACAGGGATGTTCATCTGAGAACATCAGCTACATTGTAGGATGGTAAAGTATCAGAAACGGACTGGGAATCCAGCTTTTCTATGGCAATTCTCGGATGGGGACATGAAACAAGTTGTTGTCCTTCAGCTGAGAAAATGAAATAAGTATAGGAAGGATGGGTGATGTTCAGAGACGCAATTCTAGCATAATGGTTAAAAGCAAAGGCTTTGGAATCAGAGATATGAGTCTGGTTCCAATTCCACACCACTTACTACATGTGAGAGCTAAAGACAAGTTTCTTATTCTCCTGGATCCTCAAGATTCTCATCTGTAAAAGGGAAATAAGACCCAATACCTCAGATCAAGTCAAATAATTAATGTAAACCACATGGTGAGTGGCTTATAATGTGTCATTATTTACCATAAGATTGTATTATTTTTATGAACATTACAAAATCACTGCAGATGGGGACTGAAGCCATGAAATTAAAAGACGCTTGCTCCTTGGAAGGAAAGTTATGACCACCCTCAGTTCAGTTCAGTCACTCAGTCGTGTCTGACTCTTTGCGACTCCATGAATCGCAGCACGCCAGGCCTCCCTGTCCATCACCATCTCCTGGAGTTCACTCAGACTCATGTCCATCGAGTCAGTGATGCCATCCAGCCATCTCATCCTCTGTCGTCCCCTTCTCCTCCTGCCCCCAATCCCTCCCAGCATCAGGGTCTTTTCCAATGACTCAACTCTTCTCAT
>NW_011495045.1:1769149-1770477 GCF_000754665.1 Bison bison bison | reverse complement strand
GTTGGTCATAATTTTCCTTCCAAGGAGTAAGAGTCTTTTAATTTCATGGCTGCAGTCACCAACTGCAGTGATTTTGGAGCCCAGAAAAATAAAGTCTGACACTGTTTCCACTATTTCCCCATCTATTTCCCATGAAGTGATGGGACTGGATGCCATGATCTTCGTTTTCTGAATGTTGAGCTTTAAGCCAACTTTTTCACTAAACAGCGTATTAAAAAGCAGAGACATTACTTTACCAACCAAGGTCCGTCTAGTCAAAGCTATGGTTTTTCCAGTGGTCATGTATGGATGTGAGAGTTGGACTATGAAGAAAGTTGAGCGCTGAAGAACTGATGCTTTTGAACTGTGGTGTTGGAGAAGACTCTTGAGAGTCCCTTGGACTGCAAGGAGAGCCAACCAGTCCATCCTAAAGGAAATCAGTCCTGAATATTCATTGGAAGGACTGATGCTGAAGCTGAATCTCCAATACTTTGGCCACCTGATGCGAAGAACTGACTCATCTGAAAAGACCCTGATGCTGGGAAAGATTGAAGGCAGGAGGAGAAGGGGATGACAGAGGATAAGATGGTTGGATGGCACCACTGACTCAATGACCATGAGTTTGAATAAACTCCGGGAGTTGGTGATGGGCAGGGAGGCCTGGCGCGCTGCAGTAGTCCATGGGGTCACAAAGAGTTGGACACGACTGAGCGACTGAACTGAACTGATAACTATTATAGCAATTAATCTCCCTATGCTTAAGCACTACTACGTTTTCCCCATTTTAGCAAAACCGCTGTAGTGAGCCAGAGGGCGGCCTGGTCGGTCAGGAGGCCTGGGCTGGCACCCAGCAGACCACCTGTGGCCTCAACGGGGCACCTCTCATCCCACCCCTTTCTCCTGCTCCCCAGGCAAGGTCCCAGTGACCGGTCAGCCCGCTCGCCCATGCGGCCCAGTGCGGCAGGGACATGAGGCCCCGCGCCCCCTCCCCGGCGCCGGCCTCACCTTCTCGTAATTCTGCATGAGGCGGCTGATAACCTCGCGCTCGACCTGCCACTCGGGTTTCTTCAGCTGCTTCCTCAACTGCTTCTTTTGACTCTGCTTGTGGCTGTGTTTCTTCTTCCAACGATTAAAGCTCCGCACCGGGTCGGGCCGGGCTCCCGTAGCCCGAGAGTCCGCGGTTTTTCCCATCACGGCGGCGGCGGCGAGAGCCCACACCTCGGTGAGACTTGAGTCCGCTCTGGCCAGGAGCGGAGATAACGCATTGAGAGGACGCGGAACCGGCGTGGGGCGAGAGCACGACTGCGCAGGCGCGAAACCAGAAGCCCGCCCCCGGGCTTTTAAAACCG
>NW_011495045.1:1734549-1769049 GCF_000754665.1 Bison bison bison | reverse complement strand
TTTTAAAACCGGGGCACGCGCGGTCCACGGCCAAGGAAAACTGGATGGTGATTGGCGACTTGGAATTCGCGGGGCGGAGCGAATTAGTCTCGGGTGGACGTAGAGGCGGGGCAATCTGAGGAAGAGGGCGGGGCTGAGTGGCTCCTAAAGCACGAGGTGCACGAGCCCTGCTTGCTGTTTCTATGGTGACGTCATACAACTTAACTCTTAAAAGGCTGTTACTTTGCCCTGCCTTTTCCTTGGCAAACCGCAGGCTAACACACACCCCCCAAACCCCAGTATACACGCACACAAAATCTGTGGATTAGAATTGTGATCCTCATTTTGCACGTTTCAGCCCAGGGAGCGGAATGATTTGCTGTTGTGTTAATTATTTGTTGTTGTTGTTTTTTAATATTTTACCCTCTAAGTATAGAGTCTATGGGGCTTCCAGGTGGCTCAGTGGTAAAGAATACACTTAGAAGACGCAAGTTCATTCCCTGGGTCGGAAAGATCCCCTGGAGCAGAAAACGGCAACCCACTCCAGTATTCTTGCCTAAAAAATCCCATAGGCAGAGGAGCTTGGCGGGCTACAGTCCATGGGGTCGCAGAGTCCGACACGATTGAACGAGTGAGCACGTACATAGTCTTTATTCCATAGCACTAACAGTTGCATGTATGCTTTTGAAATCCAGCTTCAATTTTGAATGGTTAACATTTTGCTGACATACATTTTCATTGTCTTTATCATTTCTTGAAACATGATAAATACCAATCTTTGCACCCATTTGCATTTTTTTCATTCATTGATAGTTTTTAATAAGAACAAATTCCTTCAAGGTACAATAAACAGAATCTAGTAAGTTTTCACTGTTTTAGAAAGTTTCTATTTTTAAAAAAGTTTCCAAAACTTCCACCTGTGCTGCTTTTTATTTTTTAATATGTATTTATTTAACTGTGTTGGGTCTTCATTGCAAGAAATAACGTAAAAGCTTTGTATTTTATCTCAAATGTGTAAAAGTTTGAAAGAATATATACCCCAAAAAACTGCTAAATTTCAACATTGACTATTTTTGCCTAATGACATGAGAACAAGGAAACATGCACTGTTACATAATCATCTAATTGCTAAATTATTGTGATAAAATATGTACTTTGGGGATCTTGTTTTGACTGCAGAATCAGAGGATTCCCCCCACTTTGTTTAAAAAACAAATCTGAGTTTTAACAAATAACAAATGTTGGTAAGAATGTAGGAAAAAGGGAACCCTCATACAGTGTTGATGGGAATGTAAATTGGTGCAGCTGGGAAACATTACCGAGGTTTCTCTAAAAACTAAAAATGGAACTATCATAGCACCCAGCAATTCCACTTCTGGGTATGTATCTGGAAAAAAGAAAAAACATTAGTTCAAAAAGATACATGCACCCCAATGTTCATAGCAGCATCATTCACAATTGTCAAGATACGGCAGCAACCTAAATATCCATCAAGAGATGAATGAATAACAAATGGTAGTGTACATACATACATATACATATGTATATATATATATATATATATACACACAGACACATATGTGTATATGATGGAATATACACATACAATGTATATCCCATCCATATACAATGGAATATTACTCAGCCATAAAGAAAGAATGAAATTTTGCCATCTGCAGCAACGTGGATGGACTAGGAGCACATTAAGCTAAGTGAAATAAGTCAGAGAAAGACAAATACTGTATGATATAACTTATATGCGGAATCTAAAAAGCACAACAAACTAGTGGATAAAATAAAAAAGAAGCAGGCTCACAGATATAGAGAACAAACTAGTGGTCACCAGTGGGGGAGAAGGAAGTGAAGAGTGGCAACATAGGGCTAGGTGATTAAGAGGCACCAACTATTTAGGTTTAAAATAAGCCACAAGTACAACACAGGAAATATAGCCAATATTCTATAATAACTATAAATGGAGTATAACCTTTAAAATTGTGACTCGTTATATTGTACAACTTTATATAATATTGTACATCAGTGATACTTCAATTTTAAAAACTTGATAGTTTTACTAAAATACGTTTCAGAGTTAACTGCTACCAATCAATTTTTTTCCAGGCACAGAATCTCTTTAACAGTAGTTTTTTATTTAGGTTTTTCTTCTGTCTATAATGTAATTGCTTCTTTACATTGTTACTGAAATTAAATATTATTTAATTTCAAGAGAGTCCCACAACAGCTGAATAACTTGGCCTAGGAAGCTAAAACATGATTCCATCTAAGTCCTCTTATCATGTAAAAATAGCAATTTATGGTAAATTAATTCAATTGTATGTCAGCTTTTTACTGAAAAGGAAATTAACAAAGCATATGTTTGTTCAGAAAAAGAAATCCCTCTGTTTCTTTGTATCTTATCAACATCATCAGTTTGAAGTCATTCTTAGGGCACAATATTTCTTTGGAATTTCAGAAATTGCATCTTAAGTTGGTTCCATCTTCTTTAATTCATATCCTCTAAAACTTGGCAGAGCCAACCTGCAATCACCTTAATCCCAGAGAGCCAGAGGTTATGAAACCTCTCTGACATTTTCAACAACAAAAATATATCTGTCTAATTGGCTAGAACACATACACTATTTAACAGAAGACCAAGAAGTTCTGGCCCACCACAGCCGCTCTGTTGCAAGCCACAGTCAGGAGTCATGAATCAATTAGCTTGTCTAAGCACACATTTGTTCGTAAGGAGAGAAATACCTGTACTCTGAAAACTATCAGATGCTGGTGAAAGAAATCAAAGAAGACATAAACAGATGGAAAGATATACCATGTTCATGGATTGGAAGAATCAGTATTATCCTTAATACTGATTATTAAGTTATTTCTCAATCAAAATAACTATACTACCCAAGGCAATCTACAGATTCAGTGCAATCCCTATCGAATTACCAGTGGCATTTTTCACAAAATAGAACAAAAAAAATCTCAAAATTTGTATAGAGACACAAAAGACTCCAAATATCCAAAACAATCTTGAAAAAGAAAAACAGAGCTGGAGGAATCAGGCTTCCTGATCTACAGACTATACTGCAAAGCTCGAGTGATCAAAACAATTTGCTACTGGCACAAAAATAGAAATATAGATCAATGGAGCAGGATAGAAAACCCAGAAATAAGCCCATGCATCTGTGGTCAATTAATCTACGAGGAAGGAGGCAAGACTACACAATGCAGGAAAGACAGTCTCTTCAACAAATGGTGATGGGAAAACTAGACAGTTATATGTATAAAAAATGAAATTAAATCATTCTGTATCAATACACAAAAATAAGCTCAAAATGAATTAAAGATCTAAATATGAGACCAGACACTATAAAACTCCTAGAGGAAAACATAGAACACTCTGACATAAATAACAGCAACATCTTTTTCAACCCATCTCCCAGAATAATGGAAATAAAAGCAAAAATGATCAAATAGGACCTACTTAAACTCAAAAGCTTTTGCACAATAAAGGAAACAATAAACAAAAAGAAAAGGAACCCACAGGTTGGGAGAAAATATTTGCAAATGATGTGTCTGATAAAGGATTAGTCTCCAAAATTTACAGATTATGATACTTAATAGCATCAAAATAAACAACCCACTCAAAAAATGGACAAAAGACTTCAATAGACATTTCTCCAAAGGGGAGATACAGATGGACAATAGGCACATGAAAAGATGTTCAACATCGCTAGTTATTAGAGAAATGCAAATCAAAACTACAATAAGATATCACCTCACACAAGTCAGAATGGCTATCATCAAAAAATCCACAAACAACAAATGCTGGAGAGGGTGTGAAGAGGAGGGAACCCTCCTCCACTGTTGGTGGGAATGTAAACTGGTACGGCCACTATGTAAAACAGTATGGAGGGTCTAAATAGACTAAAGTAAATATTGAGCTACCATATGACCCTGCAATCCCACTCCTGGGCATATATCCAGAGAAAAACATGGCCCAAAATGATACATTCACCTCACTGTTCATTGCACCACTGTTTACAGTAGCCAAGACATGGAAACAACTTAAATGTCCATTGACAGAGGAATGGATAAGGAAGATGTGATACATCTACACAATGAAATATTACTCAGCCATAAAAAGAATGAAATTAGGCCATTTACAGCAACATGGATGGACCTAGAGAGTGTCATACTAAGTGAAGTAAGTTAGAGAAGGAGAAATATAATATGACATCCCTTTTGTGTGGAATCTAAAAAGAAATGATACAGATGAACTTACTTATGAAACAGAAAGAGACTCACAGACTTAGAAAACAAATTCATGGTTGCCAGGTGGAAGGAATAGCTAGGGACTTTGAGAAGGTCATGTCCACACTCCTATATTTAAAATGGATAACCAATGAAAACCTATTGTATAGCACATGGAACTCTGCTCAAGGTTATGTGCCAGACTGGATGGGAGAGGGGTTTGGGGGAGAATGGATACATGTATATGTATGGCTGAATCCCTTCACTGATCACCTGAGACTATCACAACATTGTTAATTAGCTACCCCCCAATACAAAATGTTTTTGGTGTTAAATAAATAAATAAATAACACTAAAAAATACTCCAATTCTGCAAGTATGAAGTAGAAACTAAACAATCTGAAGTGATCAGCCAGATCAACCAGTCTGCACATTGCTTTTTGTGAACCTCTGGTCTAATAGATTATAATTAATCATAACAACTGGGACTTTCCTGATGGCTCAGATGGTAAAGAATCTGCCTGCAATGCGGGAGACCCGGGTTTTATCCATGAGTCAGGATGATCCCCTGGAGGAGGGCATGGCAACCCATTCCATTATTCTTGCCTGCATATTTCCACGGACAGAGGAGCCTGAGAGGCTACAGTACATGGGGTCGAAAAGAGCTGGATACAACTCTGTGACTTTCACTTCACTTCATAACAATTGAAGCTGATTATAATTATATATATATATATATATATAATTTGAATCAATTCCAGTTTAATGCCACTGAGGTTGCACCATAATAAAACTCAGAAAGATTAACATATGAAAAGAAAATAATAATTAATAGTCTCCATATGCCCTTGAATCACATTTGAGCCATAGAAAATACTAACAGCCTAACAAAACCATCTCCACTCAGGGATGTTATCAATAAAACTTACTAGCTCTCACACATAAGGATTCTGATAAAGAAGTCTACTAATAAAAATACTTGAGCGTTCATGCTCTAATCATTTGTCTGAAAGGAAGTAATCCTCTATCACATTTTTCACTTAGTGAGAAATTGGAATTTAGGTCTTTTTAGTTGGTCTATGGGGTTGCACAGAGTCGGACACGGCTGAAGCGACTTGGCGGCAGCAGCAGCAGCTAGTTGGTCATGGCCAGCAGGTGGCAGTCTAGGACCACGTGCTATCTTTCTCTTGCTGCTGCTGCTGCTGCTAAGTCGCTTCAGTCGTGACCGACTCTGTGCGACCCCATAGACGGCAGCCCACCAGGCTCCCCCGTCCCTGGGATTCTCCAGGCAAGAACACTGGAGTGGGTTGCCATTTCCTTCTCCAATGCATGAAAATGAAAAGTGAAAGTGAAGTTGCTCAGTCGTGTCTGACTCTTAGCAACCCCATGGACTGCAGCCTACCAGGCTCCTCCTTCCATGGGATTTTCCAGGCAAGAGTACTAGAGTGGGTCGCCAGTGCCTTCTCCAATAACTGAAGCTTAGAAAGATTAAATGACATGTCCAGGGTCACCGACCACTGGTATTGTATTCCAGTTTGGCACTGAAAAATATTTCTAATTTCTATCTGTATTATCACTGAACTCCTTTAATCTAACTGTTGCAGGAAGGAGGACCCCTTCCAGGGCCCAAAACTGGGCTCTTGTCTAACACTCAGAAATGAATTGTCTGAGGAGACACATGTGCTGACAAAGCAAGAGATTTTATTGGGAAAGGGCACTCGGGTGGAGAGCAGTAGGGTAAGGGAACCCAGGAGAACTGCTCTGCCACGTGGCTCGCAGTCTCAGGTTTTATGGTGATGGGATTAGTTCCCAGGTGGTCTTTGGCCAATCATTCTAATTCAGAGTCTTTCCTGGTGTCACACGCATCGCTCAGCCAAGATGGATGCTAGCGAGAGGGATTCTGCAAAGTGGACGGACACACAATGTCTCCTTTAGACCTTTCCCGAACTCTTCCGGTTGGGGGTGGCTTATTAGTTTCGTATTCCTTATCAGGATCTCCTGTCATAAAACAACTCATGCAAATGGTTACTATGGTGCCTGGCCAGGTTGGGCGGTTTCAATCAGTATATTTCCCCTAACATAACCTGTTCTAGGAAGAATTAAGAGCTTCACAACAAGTAGTTTATCTTCACCTGGAGCTAATCTTATTATTCCTAACATGAAACTGACTTTGGTTACTTAAGATGATCTCAAATTTAATTGTCTACTGAGTTCAGTTCAGTTCAGTCACTCAGTCATGTCCGACTCTTTGTAACCCCATTGAATGCAGCACGCCAGGCCTCCCTGTCCATCACCAACTCCTGGAGTTTACTCAAACTCATGTCCATTGAGTCGGTGGTGCCCTCCAACTATCTCATCCTCTGTCATCCCCTTCTCCTCCTTCCTTCAATCTTTCCCAGCATCAGGGTCTTTTCCAATGAGTCAGTTCTTCGCATCAGGTGGCCAGGTGGAGATTCAACTTCAGCATCGGTCCTTCCAATAAATATTCAGGACTGATTTCCTTTCAGATGGACTGGTTGGATCCAGTGAGTGGATCCACTCACTTTGTACTACTTTTGTACTATTTCTGCATATTTCTACATTTTGTATAGGTTAAATAAGAATCTTTATCAGGAAATTACCAGTTCACCGCTGTAGAGAGCTTGGACAGGTTTACTGACAAAAAGGCTGAACAAAGTGAAATCTATTACATTTCCTGGACCCACGATAAAACTGAGTTTGCAGAGCAAACTGGCAGCCTGAAATATGGAAAAACAGACAAATCCAAAGATTCATAGCCAAGATTTGCCTATCTGAAGCAGAAGCTGCTAAAGTCATAAAAACTGGTAGGAAAACTTAGCTCATGATTTTGGTGAATTATTGGAATCTGAATGCAGACTAGCATAAGTAGGAGCCACAGTCTCAAGGCAAAAGGCCTGGGGGGTAGGGGGCAGAAGGGAGGGTGGGGAACAGGGGAGGTGGCCAATCCCACTGGGTTCTCAAAGTAAAGATCTGAGGAAAATGCCCTTGTGAGTCTCGCCAGGGTTAGGGAAGCATAATTATTATAACAACTTTACCAGAGCCTTGTCCCAGATTCATGAGGGAAGGACATTCCTCTCACTCCAGCCTTCTCATCTTCCTGTCTCACCTAAAGTGAGGTAAAGGCTATCTAAGAATAAATACTTGTGAAAATCATGGGCAAGAGACGTGGGCCCAGTAAAAGGTTGGCAATGGATTGGAAGATTGTACACCACGCCCCCTTCCTTACACCTTACCACTACTCCAGCAAGGCTCCAGTGTAATAATAATGGGTTATAACTGAAAAAAACTGCAAGACACAAGTTCTTCTCTGAGAGAACTTAGGGCAGACCAAGGTCAACAGAATATATAAAATCAAGAACACTAGAGGAATCTGATGCCTTCGGTACCTATAGCTACAGCAAACATTAAACAAAGCTCAACTCCTAGCCAGATGACCATAAATTCTCACACACCTCAGCTCCTGTTACCTAATACGACACACTAGGCTTTCAACAAAAAAATGAAAAGAAATGTCAATATTCAAGAAAAGAAAGTCCAAAGAGGCAAAGCAAGCATCAGAACCAAACTTAGATATGAATCAGATGTTCCAAGGATCGGAAAAGGAATTTAAAATAACTATGACTAATATGTTAAAGTCTCTAATCGAAAAAGCAGACAACATGCAAGAACAGATGAATAATGTAAGCAGACAGAGAGAAATTTTGAGAAAGAAGCAGAAGGAAATGCTAGAAATCAAAATCATTTTAAGAGAAACTTTTAAAAAATGTCTTTGATGGATTTACCAGCAGATTTGACAGCCACGGGAAGAAGATAGGTCAATAAAAACTTGAAGATAAGTCAATAAAAGCTCTCCACGCTGAACTGAATAGAGACAAAACTTGACAATCAGAAAAGTGAATTTTAAAAATGTCAAATACTTTTGAAGATATCACATATGAACACTTGGAATGCCAGAAGGAGAAGAAAGGGGAATAGAAGAAATATTTGAAGTAATAATGGCTGCAACATTCCAAAATTAAAAACCCCAAACCACAGATCTAGGAAGTTTAGAGTTACAAAGTAGAATAAATACCAAAACCAAACAAACAAATGAGCTACATGTAGGCATATGTAATAAAACTGCAAAAAACCAAAGGCAAAGGGAAAATCTTCAAAGAAGTCAGAGGAAAAAAGAAATATACTTTTTGTATAGTGGAACAGGGTAAGAAGTATAGCTTCTCATTAGAAATCTTGTAAGTAAGAAGAGAGTAGGGTAAAATACTTAAAATGTCTAAATAAAAATAAAATATATAAATAATTATTTAAACTAAATGATAAGAAAATATTTTAATCTTTTTAGTGGGAAAAAGATCTGCTTGGACATCTCATAAAAGAAGACACGAGATTTTTAAAAAAGCATATAAAAAGAGGCTCAGTATCATTTAATATTAAGGAATTACAAATTAAAACAACGATAAGATACCATTCAGTTCAGTTCAGTCACTCAGTCGTGTCCAACTCTTTGCGACCCCATGCATCACAGCACGCCAGGCCTCCCTGTCCATCACCAACTCCCGGAGTTCACTCAGACTCACGTCCATCGAGCCAGTGATGCCATCCAGCCATCTCATCCTCTGTCGTCCCCTCCTCCTCCTGCCCCCAATCCCTCCCAGCATCAGAGTATTTTCCAATGAGTCAACTCTTCACATGAGGTGGCCAAAGTATTGGAGTTTCAGCTTCAGCATCAGTCCTTCTATGAACACTCAGGACTGATCTCCTTTAGGATGGACTGGTTGGATCTCCTTGCAGTCCAAGGGACTCTCAGGGGTCTTCTCCAACACCACAGTTCAAAAGCATCAATTCTTCAGCGCTCAGCTTTTTTCACAGGCCATTATACTAAAATGGCCAAAATCTAAAAAAAACCCAAAATACCAACTGTTGGGGAAGATTCAGTAGGGACTCTCATTCACTGCTGGTGGAAGTGCAAAATAGTGCAACTATTTTGGAAGACAGCTTCTGATAAAATTAAATGTTGTCTTTCAATGTAATCTAGCAATTGTACTCTTAGGTATTTACTCAACTGATTTGAAAACGTGTGTTCACACAAATACCTGCATGTAAATATTTAGTATTTTTTATAACAGCCAAAAACTAGAAGCAATCAAGATATCTTTCAATAGATGAATGGATAAGCAAACTGGTAAATCCTTGCAATGGAATACTATTCAACAAAAAAGAGAAATGGGCTCTCAAGTCACAAGACATGGATGAATCTTAAATGCATAGTACTATCTATGTGAAAGAAGGCAATCTGAAAAGGCTACATACTATATCATCTCAATTTTTCAAAACTCATAGAACTTTACAGCACAAAGAGTAAACATCAAATGTATGCAAAATAAAAATTAAAATGGGGAGGCAGAGGGATCCCAGATGGACTGCAGAATGTGACCAAAAAAATCTAAATGTATTACAAATGTTTAAAACAATCTCACTGAAGAGGGTAGGTGAGAAAGGTGCTGACCAAAGGAACTTTGGAAATGGAGTCTGCAAATCTAAGGCAAAAGGAGAGTGAAAGTGAAGTCATTCAGTTGTGTCCGACTCTTTGGCAAAAGGAACTGTACATAAAGACTATACTCCAGTGTATCAAGTTGCTGCCCACAGGAGTGCAGGTTAACAATTCTGAAACCACTGTACATGTACACTGGAAATGAGCAATTAAGTAAATTTGCAGTGGATATTAGGAACCAGTTTTCTCACTGTTGTATGGGAGGAAGCTAGAATAATCTGATTGTAATGAATTAGTGTTAGAAACACTTCAATAGCACACCTAGTTCTCATATATTCTTTTCTAATATTTTTTTCAGTAAAAGTAACTAGGCCCCTTGGAGAAATGGCTATTCTAGGAGTGAGGCAAGAAAGAGACAAGATGAGCCTGGAGCATCTTATAGGATCAGAAAGTAAGCAAGTGCACAAAACACGAAACAAAACCCCCGAATGATGGAGTATATCAAAGGGATACAGGAGTCAACTGAAAGGCTTATCAACAGTCAAACCTGGAAAATTTTGAGCAAAAATAAAGTTGTATTGGATAGTAACCCAAAGCATAAAATAAATATCCACAAGTCCTTTCTGATACAAATAAATGATTGCTTGATAGAATAAATAAATAAATGGAGGAGAATAGACAAATCTCCCATGCAGAAGAATATTAAATAATTTAAGTAGGTAGTTACCCTTAAGGAGATGTAGCATAATTCTCCACTCAAATCTGCACTGTGCATGGTGACTTTTTTCCAAAGAGTATAGCATGGAAAAGGAGAGAAAAAAGTAATTTTACAGTAAAGAAACCTGATAACCACTGCCTTAGCCAGGTGATCAAGATTAACAGCAACGGTGATGTCACATTCATAGTAGATACTCTTGATGTGGGTCTTCTCTCAAGGCTCAATGGATAAAGTATCCACCTGCAATGCAGGAGACACAGAAGACACAGTTTCGATCCCTGGCTCCAGAAGATCCCCTGGAGCAAGGCATTGAAACCCACTCCAGTATTCTTGCCTGGAGGATCCCAGGGACTGAGGAGCTTTGTGGGCTACAGTCCAAAGGGTTCCAAAGAGTTGGACACAACTGAGCTACTAGGCACGCACTCACACTTGATGTGATGTAAAGAGAATGGCACTTTACTGTATACTCTTCCTCATAAAAATGCATAATTTCAGTCCAATCATGAGAAGGCAATGGCACCCCACTCCAGTACTCTCGCCTGGAAAATCCCATGGGCGGAGGAACCTGGTAGGCTGCAGTCCATTGGGTTGCTAAGAGTTGGCCACGACTGAGTGACTTCTCTTTCACTTTTCACTTTCATGCATTGGAGAAGGAAATGGCAACCCACTCCAGTGTTCTTGCCTGGAGAATCCCAGGGACGGGGGAGCCTGGTGGGCTGCAGTCTATGGGGTCGCACAGAGTCGGACACGACTGAAGCAACTTAGCAGCATGAGAAAACATCAGTAAAACTCCAACTGAGGAATATTCTGTAAAATATTTGACCAGTACTCCTCAAAGTTGTCAAGGTCATCAAAAATAAGGAAAGTCTGAGACGTTGTTACAGCCAACAGGAACATAAAGAGACATCCCAACTAATTGCAATGTGGTATCCTAGATAGGATCCTATAACAGACATCCACTGAAGAGATTTGAATAATGGTAGTTTAGTTTATGTTGTTTTTTAATTGTGACAAATATTTTGCAATATGCTAATAATAGGGGAAATTGAGTGTGGTATATGTAAGAACTCTGTGTACCATCTTCACATTAATCTTGTAAATCTAAAGCTGGTCTAAAGGTAAAAGTTTATTTTAAAAGTCTTTATCAGAATTTGCATATGCATCAGTAAATTATCCTGAATATCTCAAGGTAATAGTACCACAGTTGAACCTTTGAGATTGAATTTTTAAGTTGCATAGAAAAGGACTCATTCTACATGCAAAAATGCATGTGAGCAAAAGTTTGCATGCCTGCATTATTAGTTTCTGCATTGTTGTACTACTAGTCATCTGCAATACAAACAGACACAAGCTATCATTAGTTATTTTCTTGGGCTCCAAAAACATATGGTGACTGCAGCCATGAAATTAAAAGAACGCTTGCTCCTTGAAAGAAAAGCTGTGGCCAACCTAGACAGCATATTAAAAAGCAGAGACATTACTTTGCCAACAAAGTTCCATCTAGTCAAAGCTATGGTTTTTCCAGTAGTCATGTATGGTTGTGAGAGTTGGACCGTAAAGAAAGTAGAGCACCAAAGAACTGATGTTTTTGAACTGTGGTATTGGAGAAGACTCTTGAGAGTCCCTTGGACTGCTAAGAGATCAAACCAGTCAATCCTAAAGGAAATCAATCTTGAATATTCATTGGAAGGACAGATGCTGAAGCTGACGCCCCAATACTTTGGCCACCTGATGTGAAGAACTGACTCATTGGAAAAGATCCTGTTGCTGGGAAAGATTGAAGGCTGGAGGAGAAGGGGGCGAAAGAGGATGAGATGGTTGGATGGCATCACTGACTCAATGGACATGAGTTTGAGCAAGCTCTGGGAGTTGGTGAAGGAGAAGTAAGGCTGGTGTGTTGCAGTCCATGGGGTCGCAAAGAGTCAGACATGACTGAGTGACTGACTGAAATCATTACTGGCACAGTCTAGATTTTCTAGATTTTTCTCTAACTGGACATGAACTTTGTTGAGCCACTGATGATGATGTTCCAGACAAAGAATGGCACTGCTGGCTTTCCTCTTGCATTCAATGCAGTTAGAAGACAAGGACTCCCTTTTGACTCTTACTCCCTGACCTAGAACATGAGAAGTGCTCGCCCTTGATAATCTGAACATCATTTAAAATCCTGCTTGGGCTGTGGAGGCTTACTTCAAGGTTCTTATGGGGGGGTCAAAGATGAGGAGCACTGATTCTTCAAGAGAGTCACCTTAAAAGATAATGACACCTGAGAACTGTCATAACAGTTTAAATCATGTGATATCAAGTTATCTTTGTTATTGACATGAAAGTGATGCCTTGAGTCAGATTCTTATTTAGAGAGCCAAGGATAACAAACGTCTGGATATTCGGACCACTGCAATACTTATAATAGTCTTATGAAGGACCACCAGATGAATATAGATTCTATTTAGAATGTATCTATAATACAAATATACATATATATCCTATCATATTTTTGAAAGAATGTTTTCCAAAATTTTGAGAAAGTTGCCTCAACATATGCTAGAGTATGTAGAATGGCTCACACCCAAGTACACATTCTCTGTAACCCCAGGAAAGTACAGAAACCTAGAGGAATAACTGTCTTCTGCTACTAGGAGTCCATGTCCAAGATACTCATGATCCTGGAAGAGAACAGCTACAGGGAAGGTTAAGAATTTACCCAAAGTGCTCTCTTAGGAACTAGGGACTGTTATAATTGCAGCTGAAGATGATCGGAGTCTGAGTTCTGCCTTTTTGTTCAATGTTTATATGACTTTAGCTGAGCACTCAACTGCTCTGAGTCTGATAGAAACCCTAAAAACTACTTCATGGAGTTTAGGATTTAAATGAGAAAAGTGATAGAAATCAGAGGTCAATAAATCAAATTAATCGCTTATGCTAAATCTAATGTGAACCCTTCTGAATATAATAGAAAAAAAGGAGCACTACTTTCTTTTGAGAGAAGGGGAAATGAGCTTGATTAAGCTATGAAGAGTTTTGTTTTGTTTTGTTGAGAAAGGGAGGGCATTTGGGAGGTGTCAGCTGTCTGCTTCTCTGCTGAAACTGAGAATAGAGAAGGAAAAGAAAGTGGATGCTTCCATGTGTAATTATTTTCTTTACCTTGCATGCCACCTTAGGACCCTCCTTGGAGACAAGGAAGCTGAGAAACTGAATTTGTGTCTCCCCACATCATAGACAGATGGGAACGGCTACCTACTCCAATATTCTGGCCTGGAGAATTCCATGGACTGTATAGTCCACAGGATTGCAAAATGTCAGACACGACTAAGCAACTTTAACTTTACCTTATCTCTCAAGTATCTCTCAAGTATCTCTTCTCTGGGAATGCTCTCCTGGAGCGAGGAGGAATGCTGAGAAGAATAACAGTTGAAAAGCTTTGGCTGGTAGCCTTATACCTTGGACATGCACCACACAGCCTCTGGGCACTGACACGAGGCATCAACTGAGTCAGCTTCATTTTTATTAATGATGAGTATGAAAGCTACATAGATAATAGTTTTAATCAAAAATATTAGTATCTTGATTCACGCATTGCATCACTTTACTTGAAATGGTGAAAGGTACTTTTTTTCTATAAAACAGAAAAAATGAATACAAGTTTAAGTGAAAGTGTTAGTTGCTCAGTCATGTCTTATTCTTTGCAACCCCATGGACTGTCTGTGGAATTCTCCAGGCAAGAATACTGGCATGGGTCGCCATTCCCTTCTCCAGGGGATCTTTCCAACCCAGGGATTGAACCCAGGTCTCCTGCATTGCAGGCAGATTCTTTACTATCTGGGCACACAGCACACCACAAGGTCATCAAACACAAGGTCTCTGAAATAGTCACACATAACAAGCCCTTTAAACAAGGAGTGCCTGTACTTCAGTTCAGTGTACATGTAAGGGGTCAGAGACATGCTGCAAAAACATAAATCTCATCCTCCTTCAAAGATGTTGTAAATGAGCAAAATATGAGTGTGGTAATATTGAAAGCAAAACAGGTGACTTTGTGTTGGAGTCTCCATTTATATATGGTGAAACTTAAGATGTTGGAGATGAACCAGAAATATTTTATTTGGAAAGACAAACAAAAAATAATTTCAGATGGATTTCAATGACATGTAAACCCTGGAGGAAGGAGAACTTAAGTAGCTCAAAAGGAGTGTCTCATATTTATGAAGAGATGAAATTATTTGAGGATAAAAGCATGGAAGACAACGTAACCTTCCCAAAATCACTTTAACTGACAAAGTGAAAGTGAAGTCGCTCAGTCATGTCCGACTCTTTGCGACCCGGGGACTGTAGCCCACCAAGCTCCTCCGTCCATGGGACTCTCCAGGCAAGAGTACTGGAGTGGGGTGCCATTTTCACTTCAACATAAACACAAACATTTACTATGTCTAAGTAGGAAAGCCAACAGCTATCAAAACCTGCCTAGAAAATAGAGCTGCAGTCCAGACCACATACCCAGTCTAGCTCCACTGTTTTAATCACTACACTCTGTATCTCGTTGTCAGATAAGGCAGGCTCGAGTTCATATTTGCCATGTAATTACCAGAGTGATCTAATCTCTCTAAACCTTTTCCTCATCTGTGAAATGGGGACACAGTTTCCAATACCTGGGTATTTCGTGAACATTAACTGAGATAATGCCCAAAGCCTCTTAGCGTGTGTGCTTCAAACCTGAGTACTGTTATTACTGCTTTCCTATCTTCTGAATATTGACATTGTTGTTTTGTGAGATACTTTTAAATAAAAATGATATACTGATAAACTTTTTTAAACACTTTTGATCGCTGTACTGTATACCTCACTGTAAGATACTCCACAAGGTTTCTTCTGTTGTAAAGAAGGTTTTTGTCTGTTGATTCGTATATGTTGGTCTTGAGCCCAGTAACTGTTGAATACTCAATAGTAGCTCTAAAAGTTTGTACATTTTCTTGGAAGTTTTGATGTGTCAGTATCGACAAGTAGGGTCACAGAAGGTTTCCCTAAGAAGTATTATTTTATCTAAGTCTTAAATGAAGACTGGAATTTAAACACAGGAGGAAATGTATGAGGAAAGGCGCCAACTCCCTGCATCTCCATGGCACTTCTGTTAAGCTCTTTGCTCCCTTGGGACTATTTCCACTGCATAAACATCTCCCTCCCACTGGGTACTGTTGCCTAGAGGGATTCTTCCCATCTTTGTCTCTCACAGCCACAGGATCATCTCTTTCTCCCTCCAAATTTTATCTCATCTCTGCTTTCTGCCTGCTATTTGGAACTTGTTTCCAGTTTCACTTTCATCTGGGCTTCAAACTCTCCCTAGAGGTTCCAGCCAGAGCAGTGTCTCACATCGCTTAGAAAGACAGGCCAGACAGCAAGCCTGATAGACTAACACCAAACTGCTTAACTGCAAGTGGTAAAAATTGGGGGAGATGGGGCTTTTACGTTTCAGAAAGGTCACTTTATCTGCAATGTGGAGAGTGGATTCTGGGTGAGCAGGACCAGAAGTAGGGACATGGCTTGGAGCCGTTAAAAACTAGACAATAGGCCCAAAATGGAGTTACTTATGCTAAGTCAAATGTCAACAAACTGATTTAATTACAAGTTTGGATCTCCAAGAAATGGAAATGTAAACCAGTCAATCAGGAATCATCTAATCAGCACTAGTTAGATAATCTGCCTCACAGAACCCTGCATGCATGCTAAGTTGCTTCAGTCATGTCCTCTTTGCGACGCTATGAACTGTAGCCTGCCAGGCTCCTCTGTCTATGGGTTTCTCCAGGCAAGAATACTGTAGTGAGTTGCTATGCCCTCCTCCAGGGAATCTTCCTGACCCAGGGATGGAACCTGTGTCTCTTAAGTCTCCAGCATTGGCAGGTGGATTCTTTACCACCTGGAAAGCCCCATAGAATCCTGGTATTCCCTAAAGGAAAGTAACTTTACCACAACCAACCTACTTATTTCTCAGTGTAACTTCCTTGTTCCTGCTCCCTTCTGCCTATGAGAGTTTTTCATTTCATACCTCTTCTTGGAGCACCTTTCTATCTCATAGATTTGATGCTGCCCCAATTCAACTCTGATTTTGCTCAAATAAACTCAAAATTTTAATATGCCTCAGTTTATCTTTTAATGGAGGTTATTGAAATAAAAACCAGACATGACATAAAAAGGCTATGAGAAAGAACAGTGGCTGTAAGGAAGCCTTTTGGATATAAAATCTGCAGACTTGGAGATGAATTTGATACGGAATTTGAGAAAAAAGGATGAAGCTCAGAGTTTCAATGTGAGTGACTGTGTAAAATGATGGTGTCACCAACTAAGTTGGAAACACTAAGGAAAATGTTTGTGGATGATGATCATAGGTTCAGTCTTGGTCACACTGAATCAGGGGTGCCCAATGGGCCATCCAAAGGCTATATCCAGAAGTCAGTGGTTCTAATTGTCTAAAGTCAAAGACTGGAGGAAGGATCTGGAAGCCATCATAGAGTGATGGGATTGTCAGAGGAGGACACACAGAGACGCACTGTTGGAGAAAGATATCCTTAAGAAAAAGTAACATTTAAGAGACATGCATAGCTACCAATTTTAGCCCTCAGATTCAAGTATGCAAGAAATAGAATAATATTTTGAGATACTGACCCTGCCTTTCATTTCTTGCACTTCAACCCCTTATGCAGCATAGGAAACTAGAGCATTCTACATTTACTATCTACATGGAAAGCTGGTGCCTCTGCTGCTGCTGCTAAGTCGCTTCAGTCATGTCTGACTCTGTGCGACCCCAGAGACGGCAGCCCACCAGGCTCCCCCGTCCCTGGGATTCTCCAGGCAAGAACACTGGAGTGGGTTGCCATTTCGTTCTCCAACACATGAAAGCGAAAAGTCAAAGTCAAGTCACTCAGTCGTGTCCAACTCTTTGTGACCCCATGGACTGCAGCCTACCAGGCTCCTCCGTCCATGGGATTTTCCAGGCAAGAGTACTGGAGTGGGGTGCCATTGCCTTCTCAGAACACACAAAAAAGAGTTAAATTCTGGATTTTTAGTTTCCAAAACAAATGTCCAGAGATGTTCCGAGAGGCCACAGAGAGTCAGGGTCACTTCTCTCAGCTCCCTAGAATAATTGGCTGCCCCAAGAGAGGAGAAAGGGGAGGGTAGTAGAAGGGTTCAGGCTCCTGTGGGCCCTCCTCCCGGAGGAGAATCCCTGCCACAGTGCTCAGCAAAACTGCAGGGATCTTATCCGAAGAGACCTGGGTTTACTTTCCAAGGGAAAGAGGAGTTTATTCCTAAAACAGAAACTGACTTGTCATCTTCAGGTATGAACTCCTTAAAGAGATTTTTGCCCATTTAACTGCTAAAAATCCTATGAATTTTATATCATTAAATAGAAAAATTATCTGGAAGTGAAAATTTATGTAATGTTATCCAAAAACAATTTTTTTCAGAGACTTTATTATAATGGCCATATATCTCACAAAACCTTCATTTTTTTCGCCCACTTGTTCATCTTTTATTCCCTCTCTTTGTTCATGTAAATTTTAAAATTCCTTGTTTATTGTAGCAGCTGGTTTAGTTCAGAGGATATAGGCACAATATATTTTTGTGAATAACTATTCCAAATTCTACTGCTGGCAATAAGACCCTGTGCAAGAAACAGTTTATACCAGGACTCAGCAAACCACAGTCCTTGGACCAGATCCAACCCACCTAACGTTTTTACATTTTTAAAAAATCAAAGAATCAGATTTTGTGACACAAAAATATTACATGAAATACGGGTTTTGGCGTCCATAAATAAAATTTGGGGGAATAATTGTGGTTGTTTATATATGGCTTATATAAAGACAGAACTTAAAATTATAAGAGGAGCCATCTAAGCCAAAAATCTTCACTATCTGACTGTTTATAGAAAAGGTTTGCTGACCTAGGCTCTGTCTCTATTATCATTTTCTTTTACTTGGAAAATCTGTTCTGCTTTAAGGAAAGAAAAGGAGAGAAAATGTTTAGAAAGAAACATTTCTAACATTCTTAGAAAGAGAAGGAAAAAAAATGTTTAAAGTCAACTTTCAAAAGAAGTGTCCAAATATACCAATTCATTTGGTTTCTGATTTTGTCTAAATTGATTTTTTATCCTTATATAATAGTACAGATTGGCTTCCCTAGTGTCTCAGTGATAACAAATCCACCTGCCAAGGCAGGAGATGCAGGTTCAATCCCTGGGTCAGCAAGATCCTCTGGAGAAGGAAATTGCAACTCACTCTAGTATTCTTGCCTGGGAAATCCCAAGGACAGAGGAGCTTGTAGGGCTACTGTCCATGGGGTTTTAAAAAAAGCTGGACACAACTTAGCGACTAAACAGCAACAGTAACAAAGGAAAAAAAGTTCAAAGATTCTAAGTTTACACAATAGGCATCTACAATAAGAATCTGATAAACTAATTATTCATAATTATTCATTTCTTTTTCTTTCCATTTTTGTATAATAGAAGGTTGATGTCATTAAGTAAAATTAATCATTTGCTTATCTGTGCTCTCCCTAGTTCTTGTTCTCTCAACTGAAATGAGGAAATGCAAAAAGTTTTAAGATGTAATACTTGCTTTTAATGACCTTCAGTCAAGCAAGGAGTGGCAACATATGTACATTGAAAGAAAGCTACATAATTATAATTTAATGTATTTCAAATGTATCACACAAGCAACAAAGTCTTGAGAAAGATGTGCTCCAGCTTTGGGAAAATTTTATTAAAAATTTAGGATTTTTATCTGAATATTTGAGGAAGGAATAGGCTTGAAATGCTTAGGGGCAGAAAAGATGGGAGAGAAGAGAATGGAAGCAGTCCGTGTGAAGGGGCAAGGTATGGGCAAGAAGGCCTCTTGGTGGGAAAACATGAGATGTTTCAAGGGATAATAAGTACTTTTGCCACATAGGATTCATGGAAGCGGGAATGTCACACTCAAATACCTATAGGTAACAAACTGGTAAGATAAATCTTCAAGTGGCTAGGTGGGGACTGCAGAAAACTGGAGAGTCCCTGGCTGAACTAAGGATCCCGATAGTTAGACATACCCCTAGTTGGTATAAGGCTTTTAATCTCCAGAAGGCAGAACTTAGGTCCACAAAACAGGACGTTCTCAGCCCCAGTTAAGCATTCTCCTCACCCATCAGCATGACCTCAGGCCAGAGAAACATAGCTTAAAAGCAACATCCAGCTCCCAGACTGAAGCATGGATGCAGGAAAACAAACTGATCCCTTTAGGTGGAAAGACAATTCACTCACACTGTCAGAGTAAGAGGTCAAGACACAGCTGCCTATGTTCAACATCATCAATGTTAAAAAGAAACTGCCTGGCAACCACACAAATAGAATGCACTCCAATAAAGGAGCAATAATGAAAGGTGACATTCAAAAGACAGATGACATCTAACAATAAAATAACTGAGGAAAAGCCACAGAAGCATATTCCGTGGGATACCTTTGTGTTGCAGAAGAATTTAAAATAAACACACAAACTCAGTGAGCAAGAACTTGAAAAGGGGAGGGTGATAAAACCACAGCTTGAGGTAAAATGAGAGACTGCCAAGACAAGGGAAAAAATTAAGAAGCCAAATGTATGACGCTTCATCCTGCTGACTACACCAATGGTATTGCTGATCCTGTTCGCTGTGCCAATTGTCTTGCTGTATCTCACTGTGCACACTGTTCGTTAAAGCCAGGGTAGGCAAAGCACAAGATCAGAGGCTGGAAGGGGATCCAAGGAGCTGTAGCAACTGCAGACACGTTTATTTTCTCCTGGTTGGCACAGCGGCAGCAGCAGCAGCAGTAACATAACCTAACACAGTACAACCTCTCTCCTGGCTGGTGCAGCAGCCGTAGCAATAGACACGCTATATTCTCTCCTCTCCCAGCTGACCCAAAGAACACAGCCGTGTCACAGCAGTAAGGCTGCCGCTTTCTAAGTGGAGCTCATACCGGCATACGGCACAAATTATCCTGTGACCCAGCGAGCACCTCATGCCGGGCATGCACCGTGCCATAAGTGAGCTCAGCTGTTACATAAACCTCGTGACATGCATGCACAGTGCTCTAAGTGAGCTCAGCTGTTACATAGTCATTTACAAAACGTGGAGCAAGAGAGCCTGACCACGCCATCTTGGCTAATTTGCTTTCTCCCCACACCAAGTAGCGCTGTTACCGAAATAATAGACAAGTTAGAACTTGACTGGAATAAAATATATCTGGTTGAAAATTTAATTAACCGTGTAGCAGAAACACTTGAGATAATTACAGTGAATTCAGACAAAATAGAAGATGAAAACAATTTGAAATATGATGATTGATATAGAGTGTAAGAATGATCAAAATAATTGTTGCTCCTCAAGTAGAGAAACCAACAAATAAAACAACAACAAAAATGTTTTCAGAGGTTTAATACAGGAAAATTTCTTGAGATGAATATACAGGAAAGACTAGCACAGACCTGTTAATGTTAAATCCTACCTTTGTCAAATTGCTAAATTTAAGGGATTAAGAATTAATTCTTCGGGCCATCAGGAAGGAAAAATAACTCACAAAGATGAGAACAAAGACTGCCTCAGATTTCTCCTATCAATACCTGTGCTAGAGGCTGGAAAATTTTTAACAGCATTCTGAGGCAGAGAAAGTATTCTTCCTTGGGAAGACCCGGACTACTGTAATACACATTTTTGTTCAATTTAAAGTCAAGAGGTACACATTCTCAAATGTGAGAGAATTCCAGGAAAGTGGAGAATATCCCTGAATTGTTCTTGCAAAGGGGACAATAAAATACCTTCAACCAAAGCATGAGTTAAATGGAAGAAACTTAGAGGAAGAAATCATTGTTAAAAAACAAACAAACAAACCTGATATTGATCAACTTATACAAAGACTAAAACTAAAAACTGAGGAACCGTGATTGTAAGAAAAGTAAATATCATCAACCACAAAAATTAGGGGTTTGGGACTTCCCTGTCAGTCCCGTGGTTAAGACTCTGCACTTCCAATGCAGGGGGCATGGTTTCCATCTCTGGTTAGAGAACTAGATCCCACATGCCTCGAGGTGTAGCCAAAAACAAACAAAAATGAGAGGTTTGGAGAACGGAACACTGAAAGAAGTGTGAGGGTACAAATTACCTCAACAGTCATAGGAAGAAGTAAATGGTAAATTACTTTCTCCTCAAAGCCTTTCAAAAGCTCACCATTTCACTCAGGACTCAGGAAAAATATAGATTTCTTGGCATGTTTACCAAGTCCTGCTACCCCTGAACCTCATGTCTTAGTACTGCTTCAGCCCTTTGGCCATCTTATCTTTTTGTTTTTAAACTTGTTCTATTAGAGTTTCCAGAGAAGCAAAACCAATTATGGAAGCAAAACCAATTATGGCCCACCTTGAAGATCTTCAGTAGGCTAGAACTCTAGGGAAGAGCTGATGCTGCAGGTGAAGTCTGAAGGCCACCTGCTGCAGAGTTACCTATTGCCTGGAGGAGGTCAGCAACTGGCCGGATGACTGTGAACCAGCCAAGTTGACATAAAATCAACCATCACACCTGCCTTAGTATTTTATCACTAACTGCTTCCTCCACCTGGAACATTGTATCAGACCCCAGCCATGAGACCTATTCTGATCATACTGCTTAAAATAGCAACAGCTTCCAACTCCCATTCTTGAATCCTTTTAGCCTGCTCCAACTTTCCCACTGTGTTTCTTTTCCTCCCACCCTATAACACACTACAAAATGTACTCAACTGTTGTGCTTATTGTTTATTTTTTTCCACTTGACCTTTTATTACCAAACCAATTCAGTAAAGCCAATCTATTGACGCTGGGGTTGTGATTAAGAAAAGTGCAACGTTTATTGCAGCCGCCAAGCAAGGAGTCCAGGCAGACAGCTAATGCTCAAAAGCCCCAAACTCCCTGATGGATTTCAGGGAAGCGTTTTTAAAGGCGAGGTGAAGGAGAGAGTCGCAGAGTGCGTGACCAACTCTACACAATTCTCTGCTTTACGGGGAGGTAGTAGAGTGGTGTCACAGGTTCACATCATCAGTCCTCAGGCACCAGTGGTCTGGGGGATATGTGCTTACGGTCATCAGGCAACATAGCTGCTTCTTTCTGGCAGAGGTCTCAATATCTGCAAAACAACTTAGGAATGTACATCAGACCGTATGTCCTTCAGGTTGGAACAAAGATTCCATGACTGCTATATGGCTGCTCTATTTAAACTGTTACCAGTTTCCCTAGCCCAATTGCTAATTTTTGTTACTACATGTTCACATTCTTTCAGTCATTAATTCTTGAGCCAGGATTTTGTGACTCAGGGGAGGCCTGGAGACTAAAGCTTTTCTACAAACTACAGGCAGGCAGAGGACACTGAGGGTTGGGGATCTGTCCTGAGACGGCCCATAGGATCCTACTCGGTTACACGTTCCCCCAGGTAACTCTGTGAAGTTAAGAGGTGGGCCCCCCAGATGGCACAGGGGTAATCTGCCTGCCAATCCAGGGGACACAGGTGATGCAGGTTTGATCCCTGGATTGGGAAGATCCCCTGGAGTAGGCAATGGCAATCCACTCAAGTATTCTTGTCTGGAAAACTCCATGGACAAGAGGAGCCTGGCAGGCTACAGTCCATGGGGTCACAAAAGAGTCAGACAGAATTTAGCAACTAAACAACAGATTTTTATATAGAGATGAAAAGATACTTTTATTTGAAATATACATTGATTACCCAGTGAAACACTGCTTATGATTGGACAGTGGAATTTTTATTTCATTACTTTTTCTTTGTACTTTTCTTTACTGCTTAATATTTAAAATTATTTTTGATCAACCACAATAGAGGCCTTCTTTGGCGGCTCAGTGGTAAATAATCTACCTTCCAGTGTAGGAGACATGAGTTCAATCTCTGATCGGGGAAGATCCCACATGCCGAGGAGCAACTAAGCCCGTGTGCCACAACAATTGAGCCTGTGCTCTAGAGTGCAGGAGCTGCAACTGCTGAGTTCACGTGCCGTAACTGCTGAATCCCATGCCCTAGAGCCTGAGCCCGGCAAGCCACAGCAATGAGAAGCCCGAGCACCACAGCTAGAGGGTAGCCACCGTTTGCTGCAACTAGAGGAAAGCCTGCACAGCAACGAAGATCCAGAACAGTCAAAAATAAATAAATAAAATTTTTTAAGTACAAAAAAACTTAAAAAGTGAAGTCCATTTTTAAAAAAAAAAACTCAATAACAGAAACACTAGCATGTAATGCACACTTACTATGAGCTAGAACTTCTGGGATTAGAATTTCATACCTTATTCTCAATCCTCACAATAACCCATGAGATGAGTGTGGCTAATGTTTTATTATTAGAATTTTACCACTTAAATATATTATAGTAGTAAAAGTCAGAGTTCTACAAGGTGTACTGAGAAGAGGAGTCTTGTCTTTCCACATACATTTCTAATTTTTTCACTTCCCAGGAGCAGCCATTTTAAACTCATAGCTGTTTCTATTAGTATTTACCTTGTATTTCTTTCCCTCTCAAACATGCTTATATAGCTAATTCTTAATTTTCAGTTTTAGATACTATCTCTTTAATTTCTACCGTGGAAGATGAATATCTTTAAAGCTGCTACCACTTTAACAATGCATATAACTTTGTTAGGTCAATATTCTGTGTAATATTATGTCCATGCAAATATAATTCACAGAGAAGCCATGAGTATTATCTTTCTGGTATAACTTTCTCTTTTCCCTTAAGTTAATAACTGGGCTTTTTCTTACATTGATGTTCAACTAAGGGTACCCAGCACCTCCAACTGTAGCTTTTCTGTGGTTCTGCAGTGTGAAGCAACTTGCTTCTTGGCTTCCCTGACTTCATAGGTTTTACTTCTCTTGCTTCAGTGAAAACAATTCACACTGGTCTGTTTGCTTTCCAGCCTCCAGAATTTTCAAATAATTTTTGTTTCTTGATTTTTTTTTTTTTGTCCTTGTAGATTTGGGGCTATGTTAAATAATATTTAGGAGAGAGTAATGGTAAAAGGGATGTGTTCAGTCCACTCTTTAATGAAACTATATTGCGAATATTATCTGTATATCATTTTTATAAAGAAAATATGTTTTATGAAGAAAAACCAATTTAGTTGACAATGAAAAACAGTCCCTGACATCCTTCTGTAATTCTCTCAGAGTTAAGGTCAAGTTTCTCATGTGTCATTTCATGGACACCCCTGTGAACTGGTCTCCTCTCTGCATGTCCTCACCTACCACCTCAGCAGGGCCACTGGAGAAGAAACCACGGGCCAGGATACTTCAGGTTACCCACGAAATAGATGACAATCCACTTTACCAATGCTATTGCTGCCCCTAATTTCTCTGTGCCTGTCTTTTTTGTAAAACAGGAACCACAACATTGATCTCACTGAATATGTTTTATCAGATCAGGCCAAGGAATCTATGCTGCATTGTGAAAAGAGGCCTTTTGAGAAAACGCTTTCTATAGAAACAACAAAGTATTGTCAACTGGGCAACTTACCTTAAGGCTTACATAGATGACAGTGTTTCCAGTTCCTTATATTGACATAAGTATTTCATCGCTCACTGTGGGTTAAGTTGAATTGCCGGTTTCCCACCCACGGTGTCAAAGCAAAGGCAACTTAAAAGGAGAAGACAAGGGTTTTGAAACCAAAGAATCTTAAATGTCATTTAAGTCTCAATTTATGTCTTTAGCCACCTCACAGAAGCAGAGATTCAAGAGATGAACCCTTTTCTTCTTGAACATTTTGAATGAATCTAAAAGAACCAGTAAAATGCTTAATTCTTAAAGCATAAAAGCTGTTATTTAGCCATAAAACAACTTTATTGCTAATCAAACATTTGTGATTATAATATGACTGAACAAGGACATGGAACCTAAGCTTTCCATGGATTTATATGCCAATGTAAACCCTGCACCCAGAAGACATGCTAAGTACAATTGTGTTGATTCTTGAAGTCCGTCTTTCATAACAATCTCAATTACACCATGACAATATCTCTAATATACAAAGTGAAGTGAAGTGAAGTCGCTCAGTTGTGTCCGACTCTTTGCAACCCCATGGACTGTAGCCTACCAGGCTCCATCCATGGGATTTTCCAGGCAAGAATACTGGAGTGGGTTGCCATTTCCTTCTCCAGGGGATCTTCCCAACCCAGGGATCGAAGCTGGGTCTCCCGCATTGCAGGCAGACGCTTAACCGTCTGAGCCACCAGGGAAGCCCCTAATATACAAACTCCACCTCAAATGAAAAACTTTCTGAAGAGACAATTATACATTGCGTTGTTTGCTTGTGAAAAGCCTATAATCACAATGAAAATGAGCCTGCTGCTAAGAAAAAATTAGAACACTCCTGAGTTAAGAGGTTTTCCTTGGTGGCTCAGATGGTAAAGAATCTGCCTGCAGTGCAAGAGACCAGGGTTTGATTCCTGGGTTGGGAATATCCCTTGGAGACAGGAATGGCTACCCACTCCAGTATACTTGCCTGGAAAATTTCATGGACAGAGAAGCCTGGGGGGCTAGAGTCCATGGGGTCGCCGAGCCAGACACAACTGAGCAACTAACACTTTGGACACTTTCATGAGTTAAGAAGACAGATGTTATCAAACAAATCTTGCAAGCTGGCATCCTTGAACCCTTGGGGACCTTGAACACAGGTCTTTAAATTTTCATATTATGGGGCTTCCCTGGTGGCTCAATGGTAAAGAATCCACTTGCCAATGCAAGAGACGAGGGTTCAATCCCTGGTCCAGGAAGATCCCACTTGCTAAGGAGCAGCTAAGCCTGTGCACCACAACTATTGAGCTCTAGAGCCTGGGAGCCACAACATGAAGCCCACATGCCCAGAGTCCACGCTCCGCAACAAGAGAAGCTACCACAATGAGAAGCCGGCTCACCACAGCAAGAGAATTCAAAAATCAATAAATAAGTAAACATTATTTAAAATTTTTCATATTTTCATTTCAATGATAGACTAAAAATTAATATAAACACTGCTGCTGCTGCTGCTAAGTCGCTTCAGTTGTGTCCGACTCTGTGTGATCCCATAGACGGCAGCCACCAGGCTCCCCCATTCCTGAGATTCTCCAAGCAAGAACACTGGAGTAGGTTGCCATTTCCTTCTCCAATGCATGAGAGTGAAAAGTGAAAGTGAAGTCGTTCAGTCGTGTCCGACTCTTCACGACCCCATGGACTGAAGCCTACCAGGCTCCTCCATCTGTGGGATTTTCCAGGCAAGAATACTGGAGTGGGGTGCCATTGCCTTCTCCAATATAAACTCTATAGGGATAATATTTTGAAAATATTTACCAGGTTATATTTTTGTTTTCCTAATTAATCATGTTTCCCAGTACCTTACAATAGTAAGATATTCATGCTAAGCCACATGGCCCCCCAGGAAAGAAGGTACAAACTAGAAGAAAATTCTGTAAAATAGGGAGGATATGACAGACGGCAGGCTTCCCGGCTGGCACTAGTGATAAAGAACCTGCCTGCCAATACAGGAAAGTAGGAGATGCAGGTCTGAACCCTGGGTCTGGAAGATTCCCTGGAGGAGGGCATGACAGCCCATTCTGGTACTCTTGCCTGGAGAAGCCCATGGACAGAAGAGGCTGGCAGGCTACTTACTTCAAGATTAGGAAGGGAAGCAGAAACCTCTGGAAAGGGAAGGAGGTGGAAGAATGAGGCAAGAGGTCAAAAACCACTGTGTCCTTCTCACTGGTCTCCCAAACCTCACTCCTCCTTGTTCCTTTCTTCTCCATTCAAATTGCTTCTTCCTGGAATAAATCTTTTAGGAGTTCTTTTATGAGTGGTAAATTTAGTCACTTTGTCTTAAAGTATATTGATTTTTACCTTATTTAAGCCTTCCAATTGAATGATAATTTAGATTTGGATAGAATTCTAAGTTGACAGTTTTGAAACAATTATTCCATTAACTCTGACCTTGTTCTGTTGGAATCTGTTGTCATTTTAACTTATGTTCACTTTCTGTGTAATTTTTAAAAATTTTCTGGTTGTTTTAATATTTTCTTTTTTTAAGTATTCTGTAATTCTTTATCCTGAGCATTCATGTCTTTCACTAATTCAAGGAAGTTTTTGTCATTATCTTTTGAAATACTGCCTCCTTTTCACTCTCCAGTATCTCCTTGGAAATTTCTATTAGACACTGGATATCTCCTTTCTCTCTTCCATGTCTCTCAAACTTTCTATCCTATTGCCTTAGATCTATATTCTGTATATATTTCCTTAGATCTATATCTTAGGGCATAAAATCTCTATTTAGGAAATTCAGTTTTCAAGTTACAGCCATATTTTTCAATTTTTATTTTAGAAGTTCTATTTTTAAAGCTTGCCTTTTATAGTATCTCACTTCCCTATGCTTTCTATTTTTTCTTATCTCTTAAACTATTTTAAACATTTGTATTTTGTAGTGCTATAAGCTGAAATTTGGGGAAGGGAAGTTTTGACAGTGTTTCAATCTGCTGTTTATTGAATCTGATAACTTTCACAAATGGTGAGTTGTTTCCTCCTTTGTTTAATAATTTTAAAAATTAGGGTTTATCTTCAGTGGAGATTTTTTTTTTTTTTTGGTGAAGACTTGGATTTGGAAGTACCCTCCAAAGTAGTTTATTTGTTCATTTAATTTTTGCTTTTTCCAGACTACTGAGTGGTACCACAATTGGGGACAAGTTTTTACATTCAGTTCAGTTAAGTCACGTCTGACTCTTCGCTACCCCATGGACTGCAGTTTTTACATTAACTTTTCCATTTGAGGAGTGGAAGCAAGGCACGTTTTCCTAGGCCATTCTAGAAGTTCCAAATCTATGCATGGAGTAAACTTGGGATTTTTTGATTTCTTGTTTATTTTCTTGTTCATACCTAAAGACCTGCTGCTGCTGCTGCTGCTAAGTCACTTCAGTCGTGTCCGACTCTGTGCAACCCCAGAGATGGCAGCCCACCAGGCTCTTCTGTCCCTGGGATTCTCCAGGCAAGAACACTGGAGTGGGTTGCCATTTCCTTCTCCAATGCGTGAGAGTGAAAAGTAAAAGTGAAGGCGCTCAGTCGTGTCCGACTCTTCGCGATCCCATGGACTGCAGCCCACCAGGCTCCTCCATCCATGGGATTTTCCAAGCAAGAGTACTGGAGTGGGATGCCATTGCCTTCTCCAACCTAAAGACCTAGGCATTGACAATTCCCTTTGAGTCTCCCTGAGACAGTGGGAAGTTTTTCTAGTCCTTTCACAGAGATACATCCTTTTCAGTGTCCCTGCATAGGTTTAAAATCCATGTCCCTAAATATTAGAGTTAATTGCCAAGTCTGAAAATTTCCTCTGCTCACCATTGCCACTGCAGGCAGAGCTGTGTTCAAATAGCCCAAATAGCTATGTGTTCAAGCTCATGTTCAAATAGCCCATTCAATTAAACTCATGCTTAATGCTTTTACCAGAGTCAAACTTCTTTTTATGGAATGATAATTCAAAATTAAAAGACATTTCATAGAAAAACAACTTTGGTTTCATAGAAAAGTCAATCCATTAAGACCCTCATTTGTTTGTATGAAAATTATGTGCTGCAGAGGAGTTATGAACTAAATTCTTAAATTGTTATAGGCCAATGAGAGAAAAAAACATGGGGAGCAAATATAATCATCAATGATAGGTTCAATCCAAGTGGAAGCTTATTGTTTAAGTGAGGTAGAGTTTTACAAGTTGTACAAATAGAGACAAGTGGTAGAATTGAACTGAGTCATCACATAGCAAATGCTATAAAGTGTATGTCTTCATAAAACAGCAGTTGTGTTACATAAATTCCATCTTCTTACATAGATGCTTTCAAGAGTTCAGGACCATTAAGTGTAGTGGTAATATGAAATGAAAAAAGTTTTAAAGAGTGTTTTTATTCCTTAGTACTGTAAGGGAAAACACTATTTAATTGAATGTTTCCTTTAATTGTTGCTCATGTAGTTTAATAAAGCTACATAACTCAGAGGTTTATGCTTAGCTTTATGTTTGTACATATTTAAGTGACGTTTAAATAAACACACTTGAAGTAATCATTGAGGATCCAAGTAAGAAACTGTGATGTATCAAATTGGACTCTGGAGTGGGAGACAGAATCCCTGCATGCAAGCTTGGGTTTTCTGTTAGGCTGAACTATATGAAATTCACATATGGTTGTGTGTTTTTTAAGTTACAAAAATTGGAATGACACAGAGTTGCTTTTTAACATGGAGGAAGAAATTTAGCCTCTTTGAGTACCTCCTTTCTCATCTGTAGAATAGAGAAAATAGATCTGATTTGCCTCAAAAAGTAGTTGTTTATCTATTGGAATAGGATTTCTTTTACAGTTTCATATAGATCAAGTCACTTTTTCCCCCTTAGGGATATGTTCCAAGGAATCTGAGGCTTTTCTAAGCAGACAATTGCTGTGTTTCCTCTGAACAAGTGGGATGTCTTGGTGCCCCCAACCACTAGGGAAGAGAGCAGAGCAGAACTAACTGAAAGTGAAACTTGCCCAAGAAGAGTGGAGGTTCCAGCTTCTCCCCAACACAAACCTCAAAGTCAGCTTCTCCAGGCTTAAGAGTTTCCGGTCTTTCTATTCTTAACTCATTGCTGGACTAAATGTTTCTATCATTGTTATAAATGCCACTGTAGTGGTGGTAGATTAGTTACTAAGTCATGTCCAGCCTCAAGGACTCTAGCCCTCCAGGCTCCTCTGTCCACAGGATTTCCCAGGCAAGAATACAGGAATGAGTGCCATTTCCTTCGCCAGGGGATCTTCCAACCCAGGTGTCTAACCTGGGTTTCCTGCACTGTAGGCAGATTCTTTCCAGACTGAGCTACCAAATGCCACTCTAATGAAAGCCAAAATATTAGCAGTATTACAAAGTGCAAGAAAAGCGAGACAGATACCCTCATGGAAAGACCACAGAGATCAGCCCACTTTTTGGTCAGAGAGAGTGAAGCTGACACTTACACTATCACTATTTCCAGGATAAACTAATTTTTAGTAGTAATGACTATCATTTTTATAAGCAACTGATGTATTTGTAAGATCTTAATTTGGTGGAAAAGGGAGACAGTCTATGCTCAATCGAAAATAAAAGTGGACAGATAACAAGAAGTTATCAGACAAGATTCCTAAATATTGGATGCAAATTGTAAGAATTTGGGATGAAAAATCATACATCTGCATATATGCTCAGATATATAAGATTTATACATAAAGACATGGACATAAATGTAAAAATTATATAAACTGACAGATCAAAGACAAAGAAAATATTTACAGACACACAGTAGAGGGAACAATAAGGTGTACCTGAACATAAGGAATTAAGAATTACCAGATGAGGTTAGCTTGTCATTTTCAGTATACATTTATTTTTGTGGCCAGGATGACACCAGATTCAGATCTAAAGTTGAGGTACAGGGATAATAATAATATCTCAAGTACCAACTTTGGACAGCCATGAGGAATAGGGAGGGAGCATGAAATGAGATTTTGCAAGGGGTTGCTGTGGACTTGAATCATATTTACCACAAGAAGATGACTACTGTTTGTGATGCTATCAATTTTATTTATATAAGGTGAGAGGAAGTAAGGAGTAGAAGAGAGAACAGAACATAGATAGTTACCTTTTAAAATTCAAGTCTTTTTATAAAGTTTTTCTGTTTAATTCTGGATAAAACTAGAGATGTAAGTATGAGATTTCCAGATTTTCCAGAAACTACAGTGAAAACTGAATGTGATTATTTCTCGTGTGAAGACTATATAATGTGAGGTTTTTTTTCCATTTAGAATTTGTATATTTCAGTAGCTAAGTGGAAGCAGCCACAAATGTAGACTTCTGTCTGAGAATATTCTTCTTGGAATACTCTATTCTGTATCTGGCAGAAATATTTCTCAGTGTTTTGAGCACCTAATCCCCCTCAAAAATGGATGACAAATTCAGAAAATGAGTGTGTGGCCACACACATGCACACACACAGACACACACACCACCTCACTGCTAAATCCCTAAGCAAATGCTTCCTTATTTTGTCTACTCAAACACATCTGCATTTTTTATGGTGGAGAAGGAAAGAATGGCTTTGCTACTTTGCAGGCAAAGGGGGAACACACTAGCATCTCAAGAACTGTGCCCACATCTGCATTGTTTTTAAAAGTGTTCTCTTTTGATTTGTATTTTATTAATAACTCTAACAAACATATATACTAAAAATAAAAACTAAGTCTTCTTCTGCCACATGAACTTATAAGATTGAGCAAAGAGATGGGGTGGGTTACAAGTCGTAGGAGTCTCTGACAGGTTAGACACATTCGAAGCATTATCCTTAAGTGGTCTAGGTTGCTTGTACTTAGAAATACTGTCTTTTTTTCAATTTTCCCCAAATCTGCCATAAATTCATTAATTACTCACTAGTCAAATACAATCCCACGGTTAACTACTGTCTAGATCTGCTCTGGTGTACATCTGGTGTTAGTAGAAAATGCAGAGAGGATACAGAGAAAAGGCCTTGCCTCATCTGCACCTTTGCAAGGCGACTCAGCTTTTCACACCCACAAACAGCATCTGCACCCCTAGACAAACAAGGTCACAGTAAAGAGGTAAATCTTCTGCCTCTTTCTGAACCACTGGAGTATTCCTGGGTTAGACCTTAGTCATCTTCCTTCTCTTTCCTTTCCTCTTCCCTCTATCTCCCTTTGTCCCCAAACATGATGATCCATTAACAAGCAATACTCATAGAATATTATCATTAAAGAAAAAAACAGAAGCCCTAGGAGCTATTTAAGGATTTCCTACTCCCAGATGGAAGAGTATTTTGGTTTATGTCAGTCTTCAGGTGTCAATTTAAGAGGGACCTTAATTAACATTGAATTTTCCAAGTTTGCTTATGATAAACCTTCTATTCTGGCCCATTTTATTTAGCTGTGCTCTTATATTTTCTACTCTTCTACTGGGCTGTAAAGTCTTAAAGGCAAAGGACTACAGTATTAAGCACTACACTAAGTGGATGCTCATGAAATATTTAAGGGATAGGACAGAACTGTGCTATTCGTAATTCAGCTCTGACTTCAGACACCACCCAGTACCCTGGAATGTGATCATCCTTTCCAAGCATCATGGTGATGTTGACCACAGCAAAGGGAAACTGTCTCTCAGGAGAAACCAGAAGACCTTCTTCTAGTTAGTCAACACACGGAAGACAAGCTGATTCATAAAATCCCAATGAGGCAACCATTAGACAAGTCAAGCAGCAATTGAATCATAAGAGTCATGTCTTAAGCTTGAATGTCCTGACTGTTTTGATCATCAGTTAGAAAATGAGCAACACACCTTAAGTATTGACAAAAAAGATACTGATTATTTTTTTATCTAAATACTCTTTATACAAAAATCTATTTTGCTTTTTTAACTATGGAAGAAATGAAATGAATCATAAACATTTTTCTTTAATTTTATAAACATTTAGTATGCAGTCCTAGGAATTAGATTTATTTACAAATTAAATACTCACTCAACACATCCTAAATTGTCGTGAATAGCTATTTGAAGTGAGGATGGGAGAATACAGTTTTTCCTCCAGGAGAGCCTTTACTATCATAACTGGTGTAACAGTTACCCTTGAGATAACATGACTTCTGTTATGTGTTAAGCAATATAACTGATAAAGCATTGTCACAATATTAAAAGAGATTCTTGGCTGCTACTGTGGTTGATAAATAAAGCTTTCTCTCCTGGCTTTTGGCAAGAAAGAAATATGCTACTTCTCTCTCTTAAGCATTTCAGCTTCTATGTGTATGTCGCCCTTGGCATGACCAAACTTCCTCTGCCAGCTACCATCCTTAAGAATTTTGGTTTCCCACAGAGTATGTTCCACGCAATGAGTATCCAGTATACATTTGATGAGCAAGTAGATGAGTTAATTAATGCATCTCTCTACTTTGACATGGGCTGGATTTATGGTAGGCCTTCCATATAAACTTCTCAAACTGCTTTGATGTGATTCTCAAAACCTCTGTCAGAAGTAGCTTCTCCTCATGCCACCTGTTGATCTTGAGAGTTGCCAGATAAACAACACATCCCTGTGGGTATGTCCCAGACTAGACTCTTAACATTACACTCTGGTCATCTGGCTCTATAATGATCTAAGCAGTGTAAGCATAGGACACAAACCATGATTCTTCCCTCTCAATTATGGCTGTAATGTTTTTCATTGGTTTTAATTCAGCGGTCACAGAATGTCTGATTGATATGCTTTAATATAAATGGAAACTTAAAAAGTATGACCCATCAACACAATTAGACTGACATATGCTGTTGTAAGTTAATTTGTTCATGCTAAGTCGCTTCAGTCATATCCAATTCTGTGTTACCCTATGGACTACAGCCTGCCAGACTCCTCTGTGCATAGGATTCTCCAGGCAAGAATACTGGACTGGGTTGCCATGGCCTCCTCCAGGGGATCTTCCCAACACAGTGATCAAACCAGTGTCTTTTATGTCTACCTGCATTTTGGGAGGTTGGTTCTTTACTGCTAGTGCCACCTGGGAAACCCTGTAGTAATTCATTTGGCATGTTTTGATGGGCATCTGTACCGTAGTGAAAACTGACCACAGGAACTACTTAAATTTTACTATTTACTTAAAATTTACTAACAAAACTCTGTACATGGTCATCTTAATCTTCTTGTTACTTGGGTAAATATTTTTTAAAGTTTTTAATCCAGAAACATATAGACTTTTAAAGTTGATACTCAGCCATTAAAAAGAATACATTTGAATCAGTTCTAATGAGGTGGATGAAACTGGAGCCTATTATACAGAATGAAGTAAGCCAGAAAGAAAAACACCAATACAGTATACTAATGCATATATATGGAATTTAGAAAAATGGTAATGATAACCCTGTATGCGAGACAGCAAAAGAGACACAGATGTATAGAACAATCTTTTGGACTCTGTGGGAGAGGGAGAGGGTGGGATGATTTGGGAG
>NW_011495045.1:1732879-1734449 GCF_000754665.1 Bison bison bison | reverse complement strand
AACCCTGTATGCGAGACAGCAAAAGAGACACAGATGTATAGAACAATCTTTTGGACTCTGTGGGAGAGGGAGAGGGTGGGATGATTTGGGAGAATGGCATTGAAACATGTATAATATCATATAAGAAATGAATCACCAGTCCAGGTTCAATGCAGGATACAGGATGCTTGGGGCTGGTGCACTTAGATGACCCAGAGGGATGGTACGGGGAGGGAGGTGGGAGGGGGGTTCAGGATGGGGAACACATGTACACCCATGGTGGATTCATGTTGATGTATGGCAAAACCAATACAATATTGTAAAGTAATTAACCTCCAATTAAAATAAATAAATTTATAAAAAAATAAAAATAAAGTTGATTCTGATAATAACAAGTACAAGAACTAATAGCCTGACTGCTTTGAAAAACTAGTTCAGAAATTCATATAATTTGTAAAAACTTTAAGATATCTTTTCTGTGTACTGCTTGAAACAATAATTGAATAACTCCTGACCATGTTCTTGGGATGCTCATAAAAAATAAGGGGTGGCACAAACATTTTACAATATATACCTATGTCAAATCATTATGTACACCTTTAATTAATACAATGTAAATTACTACAGTGTTATACAATGATTATATCTCAATAAAAGTGGAGAAAAATGAGGGTAGAGTGATTAGTTGACCCTGTTTCTCTGTCAAATCAGAGAATAACAGTCCTGAAGAACCACTACTAATTCAGAATCTCTGAGTATGCTCTTTGAAGGGCTCATTTTCGTGGGTCTCTTTAAAGTATCTTATTGGAAGATAGGGAGAAATTGCTCCTTTGCCAGTGGAAGCAGGGATACCAAGTAACCTAATGCAGCATTAATCCATGTGTATCACCTAAGGAGTTAGTAGCTGAAATAATTTTATATCTGGTTGAGGTTGCCTGGGAAGAACCAGTACTACTACTTAACATAGTAAGGTATAGCATTATACATGTGTGTGTGTGTATTTATATATATATATATATTGTGTGCTAAGTTGCTTCAGTCATGTCCGACTCTGTGTGACCCTATGGACTGCAGCCCTACAGGCTCCTCTGTCCATGGGATTCTCCGAGCAAGAATACTTTAGTGGGTTGCCATGCCCTCCTTCAGGGAATATTCCCAAACCAGGGATTGAACCCTTGTCTCTTATGGCTAACCTGCATTGGCAGCCAGGTTCTTTACCACTGGCATCACCTGGGAAGCTCATATAAGGGATAGATGTGCATTATTTAATTCCTCCTCACTAGACAAATGTAACTTTATTCAATAGTATCGAATAATGGTGCAGAATACATTTTATTGTTTTTGTGCATTGGGAAGAGAAATCCACAACCATACTCAAAAAGAACTTAAAGTCTAAGCTTTATCAACTTACTTGGTTTGTCCTTTGATAAGTTACTTAATTTCTGTGAGAATCAGTTTCCTCCTCTTTAAAATGGGAATAATAATGTTTATCCTAAAAACACAGGGCCTAGTGAAGATCAGTTCAGTTCAGTTCAGTTGCTCAGTCGTGTCTGACTCTTTGCCACCCCATGAATCGCAGCACACCAGGCCT
>NW_011495045.1:1722749-1732640 GCF_000754665.1 Bison bison bison | reverse complement strand
AAAGTACTGTCTCTGCTTTTCAATATGCTATCTAGGTTGGTCATAACTTTCCTTCCAAGGAGTAAGCGTCTTTTAAGTTCATGGCTGCAGTCACCATCTGTAGTGATTCTGGAGCCCAGAAAAATAAAGTCTGACACTGTTTCCACTGTTTCCCCATCTATTTCCCATGAAGTGATGGGAACCGGATGCCATGATCTTTGTTTCTGAATGTTGAGCTTTAAGCCAACTTTTTCACTCTCCTCTCTCACTTTCATCAAGAGGCTTTTTAGTTCCTCTTCACTTTCTGCCATAAGGGTGGTATTATCTGGATATCTGACGTTATTAATCTTTCTCCTGGCAATCTTGATTCCAGCTTGTGTTTCTTCCAGTCCAGCATTTCTCATGATGTACTCTGCATATAAGTTAAATAAGCAGAGTGACAATATACAGCCTTGACTACTTCTTTTCCTATTTGGAACCATGGAGCCCAATAAATGTTTATTCCTTCTTTTAAATTGTAAAATGTTTTGACAAGCTCTAGTAAAAATAGAAACAGAGTCAGATTTTGCTCCCACAAAGTCAAAAGTCATTAATAAATTTATTTGGTTCATGCATCACATTGTAAAAGAAATAAGAAAGATTTAAAAAGAAGTACAGAACTTCCCTGGGCTCCCCTGGTAGCTCAGCTGGTAAAGAAGCTGCCTGCAATGCAGGAGACTTGGACTAGATTCCTGGGTAGGGAAGATCTTCTGGAGAAGGGATAGGCTATCCACTCCAGTATGCTTGCCTGGAGAATCCCCATGGACAGAAGAGCCTGGTGGGCTACAGTCCATGGGGGTCACAAAGAGTCGGATATGACTAAGCAACTAAGCACAGCACAGCACAGCATGGAACTTCTCTGGCATCCAGTGGTTAAGACTCTGCACTTCCAGTGCAGGGGGGTTGGGTTTGATCACTGGTCGGGTAACTAAGATCCCACATACATATGGTGTGGCCAAAAAATTTAAAAAAAAAAAATTTTTTTTTAAGAAGTAAATGTCCTAGTTCTAGAGCCACAAAATATTAGTGAAAACACAACTTCCCTGGTGGCGCAGTGGATAAGAATCCACCTGCCAATGCAGAGAACGTGGTTTCAATTCCTGGTCCAGAAAGATTCCACATGTTGCAGAGCAACTACACCTGTGGGCAAAAAGACAGAGCCTGAACTTAGAGCCTGTGCCCTGCAACAAGAGAAGCCACTGCAGTGAAAAGCCTGCACCCTGCAACCAAGAAAGCTCCCGCTCGCCACAACTAGAGGAAGCCCACTTAAAGGCAACGAAGACCCAGTGCAGCCAAAAAAAATTTAATTCATTTAAAGAAATAAATGAAATGTTTGTGAAAGCAAACAAGCCTATGATGTTTAAGAAAAATTCAGTAGAGGAGTAACAAAATGTAGTGGGAATAAAGAATAGGTTTTGGAGTTAGAGACAACTAGGGTCACATCCTCATTCTGCTGCTTAGCTGTGTGACCTTAGGCAAGACACTTAACATCTTTAAGGCTCTTTTTCTCTATTGACAGGAAAATGATCATACATTTCATTAGATCATTCTGTGTATTGTGAGACATTCTTTCACGTAATGTAAGAAAACATTGCCAACTATACACAATGCTTTCTAGTAGTAATGTCGAAATTTTATTTCAAGACTATTGAAAAAGTTTCTTTAAATTGTGCAATTTTAATCATATGCCACCCTGATCCAGAGATAAAAAGAAAAACTTAGCAAAATAAATTAAAAATATTCTTTAAATTTTATATAGTGAGACCTTTCTGAATCACCTTTGACTCCAAGTCATAGACGTCTCCTTTTTTCTACACAATATTGGCCTCTATGCCATCATGAGCCTTGAAGATGGTTATTTCTTAAAAGATACCTCCACTATGGCTTTCAGAATCTTCTTCCAAGTCATGCTTTGATGACTCTCTCACGCCACCAGGAGTAACAATCAAGTTTGCTCACAAGCAGGCAATGACAACAGTTATTATGCCTGCTGTCTTTCTGATAGTACCTAGGATAACATCGAATAGAACAAAGCTCATCGATTTTCTTTATTGCTATTTAGGGCTAAATCATTCTCTTTTTTTTTCCGAGGCTATGCTGTGCTTAAAGGGTAATTGGCAGCATCACTGGTTTCTACCCATTAGATGCCAGTATCACCCATGCCCCCCATCTCCCACTCCTATCCCTGAGCTGTGACTATTAAAAATGCCTCCCAACATTGCCAGTGTCCCCTGGGAGGCAAAACATCCCTACTAGTTAAGGACCAGTTACATAGGATAACACTAATAAATCAGTTCATAGATCTTGGTGAGATAACAAGAGCCCAAAACAACTCTGAGTGTGGATGACTAATTCACTCAGGAATAATTCTCAGGGACAGTGGTTACTTGTTTTAGCCTTCAACCCTAGACTCACTTGTTCTCCCGTTCTCTCTGGCATTGAGGATGAAACTTTGGTCTCAAGGGAGCAGCCCTCCAAGACAGAAGTCTTTGCAATCTCTATAAAGCACTTTCCTATACCATCAAAGTTACACATTGGCCAATTCTCCTAGCTGCTGGGAAGGAACTGCAGAAAAGCACGCAGGGCATCTTCCTTCTGTACTCCATGAATGTGCATTCACTAGTGGGGATAGGGACTTTTAAGAAGAACTGAGTTTAATAGTGGTGTATTTGAAGGTTTTTCTATTTCCAGAATATTATTAGCCTGTCCTGAATGTCTATTTTGAGAATTCTATAACCACAAAAGTACCTTTCTTTTGTAGTACACTGTTGTAAGGTGATGAGCAGAACCTTGGGAATCTTTAGGGAAGTAAAATTTGAACATCACAAAACTTGGTGGTGGTTACAAACTTTAGTGTGCATAAGTGTTACCTTACAGTGCTTGTTTAAAATGCAGATTCCTTATAAACATCCAATAAAATATTATTCAGTTTGAAAAATAAGGAAATTCTGACAGATGCTATAACCTGAATGAACCTTGAGGACATTATGCTAGTGAAATAAGCTAGACACAAAAAGGCAAGTATTTGGGATTTCCCTGGCAGTCCAATGGTTAGTACTTTGCCTTCCAATGGAGGAAGTGTGGGTTCCATCCCTGGTTGGAGATGCCTCATGCCTCATGGCCAAAAGATCAAAATATAAAACAGAAACAAGATTGTAATAAGTTCAATATATACTTTAAAAATAGTTCATATCAAAAAGTATCTTAAAAAAAAAAAGTACTATATGATTCCACCTAAATGAGATACCTAGAATAGCCAAACTCATAGAGACAGAAAGTTAAATGATGCTTGTCAGGGCTGGGGTTAAGTGGAAAGGGAAGTTATTATAGCATTCAGTTTTGCAAGATGGAAGAGGTTCTGGAAATGGATGGTGGTGATGGTTGCACAACAATGCAAATATTCTTAATGCCACTGAACTCTACATTTAAAAACAGTTAAAATGATACATTTATGCTATGTGCATTTCACCACAATTTTAAAATAATTTTAAAAAATAAATTTAAAAAATCAGATTCCTGGTTACAACTAGTGATTCTGATTCTGAATGGTCCATAAATCTGCATTTTTAATAAGCAACTCAAGATCTGATTCTGATCTTCAGAATAATCTTCAGATTATTCTTTGAGAAATACTAATTTATAAAGGAGATAACTATAAGGATTCACTGAGGCCAGTTAGAAATGTATGATTTGCCAGAAATGCCAAAATACAACTCTCAGTAGAGAACGATTAAAAAATTGGTTCATAGGGAGAAAGCTCTGAAAAATAATAGGACAGATCTCAAGGGCTACAAAAATGACTCTATATTCGATCTAAGAGAAGGCAATAGGTAGACATACATGGGACCTTGTTTGATGTACCTGTGGGTGGAGGTGTGAAAGATTACTAAAGGGGAGGGATTCTTCATATGCATAAATCACCACTTAGGAAACTGGGTAATTGCTTAGCATTTAGGCAATTATGCATGCAAATTAGAAGAGTATATGTGTATATATATATATAAGAGCCAACAAAACAAAGAAAATTGTTAGCACATTCTTGAGCCACCATGCCAGTCACACCATCATTTCCAGCTGCTAAGATGTAAGTACCAGTAATGACATGGCTTCCAACTGTTTGATGCTCTGACAGTCGTGTGGGGAGGCAAGAATGTTTCATTTAGAGAGTATTTTGAAAAAAGAAAAATTATGATGGAGTCTTTTCCAGTTGACTTCATAGACTCCCCACACAAAACAATATGACATTTAATAAATACAGGCCTAAGGAAGTTTTTAAACTAATTCTCATTCTCAGTGTTAATATTAAGTGGGAATTCTAGAATTCTTCCTTCTATCTTTCTTCCAGTTTTTCCACTTTTCAAGGCATGTAAGTAACAAGCATGTGATAAAGGAAACAGACAGATTATGAGACTTTTCTTCCCTTTTTAAAAAATCTTATGTTAGTGATATTGTCATTAGCAATGTTTTGTATTTGTGTTGTATTCGTCTACTGTCTGGAACAGCTTCTGTTCATTCTTAGATTCATAGTTCAAGGTATTACAGGAGAAGAGCCTCTATTTTTAGAGCTTCTAATCTCTCCTATTTCTCTTGATCTTTAATATGATAACTCTTAGATGGCCATAATGCAAAGTCATCATCTAAGATCTTTGTCTGTAAAGTTAAATGGAAATGCTCATGCTCTCAATTGTTTATAATTTTAAAAATCAATAAATTTTATATGAAAAAATTGAACCTAGAGAAGAATGTATGAGTTTTAAAAAATAAAAATAATTAAGATACAGTTGCTGCTCCACAAGGTTTACCAAAATAGTTTACCATCTAGCTAAGGGAGAAAGGTATGTAAACAAAAAGTACAGTAAAAATTAATTCCAGGGCTATGGTAAAGGTCTGTATGGGTAGAATGAGGCTTGAGGGAGGGCATCATCAGGCAGGGATGAATCACATGGGGAAGCTCAGGAAGTCTCATGAGCAAAGCGAGCTGAGTCTTTAAAACGAAACTCTGTTTTTAAAAGATTTAAAATCATCAGGTTTATAATCTCCTCAGAGATCAAAATTCTAAATATATGAAAAAGTAGTGAATAATATGGCATTAAGTTGTGTGGGACTGATTAATAGATCTCAAAGCTTTTGGAGAAGAAGGGCAGATAGGTTGGAGAAGGTGCAAACAGAAGATATAAAGTAAAGTTAAGCAAACCGTACGATGAGCAGGATATATATTAACAGTGGAGGAGACGGAGGCACACAGGCAGGGAAAGACTGAGCAAAGACAGGGACCATGAGGAAACAAGTGACCAGAGCACATTTGGAGGAATAGCAAGATCAGATCAAGATGGGGTTTTAGAAGTAGGCAGTTTGGAAACTGACGTAGAACAGATTCCTGATCCAGGAAATCATATGCTAAAAGCAACACTTCAAGAAAACAAGTCTAGTTTCCATTTTGAAAATGGACTCAAAAGAGCCTGGAGTGGAATCCAGGAGGGCAGCAGAAAGGCTGCTGATTTTGAAAATGGCCTCAAAAGAGCCTGGAGTGGAATTCAGGAGGGCAGCAGAAAGGCTGCTGAATCCTCCAAAAGGGAGGAGTTGAGGGCCTGAGAAGGGGTGGCAGCAGAGAACTGGGTAGGAGGGAACTGTCAGTCACTGCCTCTGGTGGTGAATAATTACATTCCTATTTCTCCTCATACTTTTCAGAATGATGCAACAACATTCATGTCATCTATAAGATGTTACAGAAAAATCTGAACCAACTTTTTGGCCAACCCAATATATATGTCCAGCAACTTTATCTGATCCATCAGAAAAGCCAAGTAGTTTCTCAAAGGACTGGAGAAGGAAATGGCAACCCCCTCCAGTGTTCTTGCCTGGAGGGTCCCATGGGCAGAGGAGCCTAGCGGGCTACAGTCCATAGCGCTGCAAAGAGTCAGACATGACTGAGCGACTTCACTTTCTCAAAGAACAGAGAATTAGCAATGAGTGCAGCATGTCCCAGAACCCAGGTTCTTCAGTCCAAATCACTTTAATACAGGGTTTCTCAACCTCAGCCCTATTGACTGAGTTTTGGACCAAATAATTCTCTGTTGTGGGGAGCTGTCCTGTACATTGTAGGGATTTCAGCAGCATCTCTGACCCTGTAGTAGTTGCCAGCAGCACCCCTGTCCCCAGTTGTGACAATGAAAAATGTCTCCAGACTGTGCCAAATGTCCCTGGGGGCAGCAAAATAGTTGAGAACCACTGCTCTAATATATCATACAGTTCAATTTTTATAAGAATAACATCTCCTCCTATGCTTCAACTAGGCAGATACTTTCCATTACTTTCGCTTGTAAACCTTCAGCAAGTGCCGTCAGACACTGAGTCTTCGAAGGATGGAAAGAACCTAGACAGCATGGTCACTGCTTTTGTGATCAAGTCATTTTGGAAAGGATGGCTAAAATTCATTACCAGTGACAGTTTCTCTTCCTTGAAATATCATTTCATGGTGTCTCATCTTGACATACTAGTTCTGTCTGGAATTGTGGGGATGATTAGCTTGATACTCTTGTCCTAGAAAGTTTTTGGTTCTTTTTTTTTTTGCTCCTTGAGACCCCATCTCAGTCCCTGTGATCTTGCTCTTGAAGCATGTCCTTCTTATTCACTTCTTTATTTGTGATCCTTATCTTCTTTCTTTATCCTATTTATCTTCTTTATGATCTCTTTTTAATTCCCAATCCCTTCCAAGTTAGTTTCATTCAACTTAGCTTCATATGATTGCCTTATTTCTCTAACTTGACTATATGACCTCTGAAACCCTGATTAACTTTATCAAAATTTCTTATACAATTATGAATTTTGAGTCTTCCTTCCTCTTTAATAAAAACTGATTTTTGTCCTCATGACCCAAATTTCCTCTTTGACCAGAGGTAGTAGCCAATTCTTCCCTTTGACTTTGGGGTCTCAGAACCCTCAGGCATTTGCATTCAATTGACCTCCATATCCACTTCCAGACCACTTTTCTGGCTGCCTCTCTTCGGTACCCTCTTCTTTAAAAGTCCTCTTCTGGACGTTCACACTGTCTTCCCTTCTCATCTTCTATAAACCAGGACACTTGCTTATAGAAAAGGGATTGGGCCAAACCTCCTCAGTAGAAAAATCTCTCTGAATTCTAAATTGCAATAATGATATACCTGAAAGAAATACAGAAAATCAAAAGGTTGGGTAGGATATGAGCAAAGGATGAATTGAAAGGAAAATAGGTTCTTTTTAATCAGTTAAAAAAAAAAAAAATTCATCCCTTACCCCAATTTCATGCAGCAAAAATCATTGCCTACCTTCAAAAATTAGTCTAAACCAGATCAACCCAACAGAACATCTTATCTTCTGTCCTAAATCATAAGGCACATCTCAAGTGCATATTTACTTATACTAATAGCATTGTCATATTTCCCCAACATCGTTCCAGAATCCCAACCACCTTTTCCCTTAAATCTCTTAGATCAGTCTTGCTTTTTCTAGAAACAGCCTTTCTTTTCTCCATATCAATCCATAAAGTCTTGCTCCTTATGGTTATTAGGTATCATTAGGAACAGCTATCTTCACCCACAGGTGGAGATCATATGTGTTCCAGCATTCAGAGTCATGTGGAAGGAACAGGCTATAAAATCAGACTAGAGCAGGTGTGCCTTGTAAGTATTTACAGCTCCTCTGACTTAAGGCTAATCTGCTGGACTAAACTTAAGCTTCATATTTTGAAAAAACTGAGTTAACAATGACATTATGTTTGATACACTGAGTTTATATTTGGATCATTCTCTAGACTATTGAGATGAAGATGGAGAGGTTCACAATTTTATCAACATGGACAAAAAATTTTTTTATTGAGTTGAAATTTACATAACATAAAGTTAACCATTTTAAATTAAATAATTCAGTGACAATTAGTGCACACCATGCTGTACACATACCACCTATGTCTAATTCTAAAACATTTTTAGCACTCCATTGAAGTATGACTTTTACATCAACCTGGGAAACTATACATGGTTTGCACAGTATTTGCAGTAGGCATTCAGTTTCAAATTTCCTTTCTCATCCTACTGCTGCTGCTGCTGCTGCTGCTGAGTCGATTCAGTCATGTCCGACTCTGTGAGACCCCATAGACTACAGCCGACCAGGCTCCTCCATCTATGGGATTTTCCGGGCAAGAGTACTGGAGTGGGGTGCCATTGCCTTCTCCATCTTATCCTACTAGTACCTTGTAACTCACTTGATAACATAGGATGGCTTTAGTTGAAGTGGGAGTACAAAGATGACAATGAGTAATGGAAGGAACCCCATCTAACCGAGGTAACCTGCCTCTTTGGAAAACTGTGAGGTAACATAGATCCATATAGAATACACCCTTCAAAAAGAGAGGTGTAGGATCTTGGGGCAAATAACTGCTTAAAATGACCATAGAAGGATTTTGGAGGAAATTAAAAATAGAAACTAAAATTAAGATGTTAAGAATCATGCCTGACTCAATAAATAGTTGTTGAATGAATACATGAACAAAACTAATCCTAAGTGAATTAACGAAATAAGTCAGAATGAATGGATGCATGCATGCAATGGAGACAGATGCAGGATGCAAGGAGGATGTTTCAAGCGAACAATTTGATAAGCCGTGAGGAAAAGCACAGTAAATGCTTACTGTGTCACTGCAGTTGGGCCAGCCTTAAAAACAAACAGGAAAGAGATGTAAAGAATCTATCGTTTTGTATTCAAATATTTACACTGTTCACAAAGGATCAAAGTCTCCATAGCTTTTGCTGTTATCATATTTAAAAATTTAAAAGTAGGGGTATACTTTATACCTGGAGAAAACAATTTCAAGGAAAAAATATTGGTTGAATTCCAGTATTTAAGGTCTTAAAAAAGATCCCAGAAGTAGAATGGCATCTGTTATTATACACATTATTGTTTATAAGCTTATATTGCTCCTCAGGCAGTCATAAATTTACATGACCATTTCTTAGTCAGCCTTGTGATACTATTCCTACTTTGTATATTCTTTGTGTGTGGAGTCGTTTTTCTCTCCTATGACTGTTATTTGAAGTATGCTCTTAATTTTTTAGAATTGTCTATCCAGAAAAAAATTATCTAGTAAACCCCTTGACTAGAAGAAAATCTAATGTGATACATACCATCAGGTGATTATTGGTATTATAACATAGACTTAATTAAAGCACTGGCACATTTTCATCTACACAGTAATTAATTTAATAGGATTTCACATGACCTAGAAGTTACTCTATTCCAAAAGAGTACTCATTTCAGCTCCATTATCCTCAATTTAGACATTCCAACTCCAGGACAATCAGTATATATGGCATATTTTTAATCTACTGCAGGAAGATGCTATTAACTACAGGGAGGTCCTCTATTGCAGACAATTCTTACCCATCCACTGCTGCTGCTGCTGCTAAGTTGCTTCAGTCGTGTCCGACTCTGTGTGATCCCATAGACAGCAGCCCACCAGGCTCCCCCGTCCCTGGGATTCTCCAGGCAAGAACACTGGAGTGGGTTGCCATTTCCTTTTCCAGTGCGTGAAAGTGAAGTTGCTCAGTCGTGTCCAACTCTTAGTGACCCCGTGGACTGCAGCCTACCAGGCTCCTCTGTCCATGGGATTTTCCAGACAAGAGTACTGGAGTGGGGTGCCATTGCCTTCTCCACAGTCTTAGCTAAAGGATTCAGCATGTTTCTTAGCTATGTTCTTTCAACAGCTCATATTTAGAAGCTTATGTATCATTATCCTGTTTGAAGGTACTTGATAACATTCTACTTGTACAAAGTTACATCCAACTTGTCACTTAACAATTGTCCTAGCCTGTTCAGGCTGTTACAACAAAATACTGAGGG
>NW_011495045.1:1717909-1722405 GCF_000754665.1 Bison bison bison | reverse complement strand
AGTCCAAGATCAAGATGTCAAAATATTCTCAGTGTCTAGAGAGGACCACTTCTTGGTTCATAGACTGCCATATTCTCTCTGTTCCCACAGAGTGGAAGGCTCCAAGGAGCTCTCTGGGGGTTCTTTCCCTGAGTACTAATTTCATTCATGGGGACCTAATCACCTCCCCACATTCCTACATTTTAATACCATCACACAGGGGATTTAGTTTCAAAATATAAAATTTGGGGGGACATAAACATTAGGTTTGTAGCAACAATGAAGTGAAGTGAAGTCACTCAGTCACATCTGACTTTTTGAGACCCCAAGGACTATAGTCTACCATGGGATTTTCCAGGCAAGAGTACTGGAGTGGGTTGCCAAAACCACATGAAATAATAAATAAAACCAAGGGAAACAATCAGGTGCCACAGAACAGTTCAGTTCAGTTCAGTCGCTCAGTCGTGTCCGACTCTTTGCGACTCCATGAACCGAAGCACGCCAGGCCTCCCTGTCCATCACCAACTCCCGCAGTTCACCCAATCCCATGTCCATCGAGTTGGTGATGCCATCCAACCATCTCATTCTCTGTCATCCCCTTCTCCTGCCCTCAATCTTTCCCAGCATCAGAGTCTTTTCCAATGAGTCAGCTCTTCACATCAGGTGGGCAAAGTATTGGAGTTTCAGCTTCAACATCAGTCCTTCCAATGAACACCCAGGGCTGATCTCCTTCAGAATGGACTGGTTGGATCTCCTTGCAGTCCAAGGGACTCTCAAGAGTCTTCTCCAACACCACAGTTCAAAAGCATCAATCTTTCTGCACTCAGCTTTCTTTATGGTCCAAATCTCACATCCATACATGACCACGGGAAAAACCATAGCCTTGACTAGACAGACTTTTTTTGACAAAGTAATGTCTCTGCTTTTCAATATGCTATCTAGGTTGGTCATAACTTTTCTTCCAAGGAGTAAGCATCTTTTAATTTCATGGCTGCAATCACCATCTGCAGTGATTTTGGAGGCCCAAAAATAAAGTCTGCCACTGTTGACACTGTTTCCCCATCTATTTCCCATGAAGTGATGGGACCGGATGCCATGATCTTCGTTTTCTGAATGTTGAGCTTTAAGCCAACATTTTCACTCTCCTCTTTCACTTTCATCAAGAGGCTTTTTAGTTCCTCTTCACTTTCTGCCATAAGGGTGGTGTCATCTGCATATCTGAGGTTATTGATATTTCTTCTAGCAATCTTGATTCCAGCTTGTGCTTCTTCCAGCCCAGTGTTTCTCATGATATACACTGCATATAAGTTAAATAAACAGGGTGACAATATACAGCCTTGATGTACTCCTTTTCCTATTTGGAACCAGTCTGTTGTTCCATCTCCAGTTCTAACTGTTGCTTCCTGACCTGCATACAGATTTCTCAAGAGGCAGGTCAGGTGATCTGGTATTCCCATCTCTTTCAGAATTTTCCACAGTTTATTGTGATCTACACAGTCAAAGGCTTTGACATAGTCAAGGTGGGTCAAATCCTGAAATTTGTGTAGTTTATATACTATTTGAAGTATGTCCCATAAATTAGAGCAAATGACGAGTAAAGGCAAGAAGGATCAAAATGTACTTAAAATACATCCAAATTAAGTTAAGGAGGTTAGGTTGGGGATGGGGTAGGGGATTTTATTTAGGTTTGCCTAAAATCTTGCAACCAGACATTAGCTTGGTCCTGATAATGAATTTAGAAACAAGAAATGAAATTATCAAACTTTGTGTCATAGAAATTTGCCTTCTTAAATCACAATACAAGTTTTAAAGAACCCTGGTGACTCAGATGATAAAGAAACTGCCTGTACTGTGGAGACCCAGGTTCAATCCCTGGGTCGGGACAATCCCCTGGAGAAGAAAATGGCAACCCAGTCTAGTATTTTTGCCTGGAGAATTCCATGGACAGAGGAGTCTGGTGGTCTACAGTCCATGGGGTAGCATAGAGTCGGACACGACTGAGCACCTAAGACACAGACACACCCACGCAGTCTTGGTACTGTGCTAGTTACACTAAACAGAAAACTATTTTGTCCAGTTTAAAACCTAGGATTTTTTGTTGTTGTTATTTTTTAAATTAATTTATTTTTTATTGAAGGATAATTGCTTTACAGAATTTTGTTGTTTTCTGTCAAACCTCAAGAAGAATCAGCCATAGGTATACATATATCCCCTCCCTTTTGAACCTCCCTCCCATCTCCCTCCCTATCCCACCCCTCTAGGTTGATACAGAGCCCCTGTTTGAGTTTCCTGAGCCATACAGCATATTCCCATTGGCTATATATTTTACATATGGTAAAATATACATACATCTCACCCTCCCCTCCCCTCTCCCACTGTCCATAAGTCTATTCTCTGTTTCTGCCCTGTAAATAAATTCTTCAGAACCATTTTTCTAGATTCCATATATGTATGTTTGAATACGGTATTTATCTTTCTCTTTCTGACTCCTTTCACTCTGTATAATAGGTTCGAGGTTCATCCACTTCATCAGAATTGACTCAAATGCGTTCCTTTTTATGGCTGAGTAATATTCCATTGTGTATATGTACCACAACCTCTTTATCCATTCATCTGTCAATGGACATCTAGGTTGCTTCCATGTTCTAACTATTGTAAATAGAGCTGCAATGAACAATGGACTACATGTGTCTCTTTCAGTTTTGGTTTGCTCAAGGTATATGCCTAGGAGTGGGGTTACTGGGTCATATGGTAGTTTTATTCCTAGTAAAACCTAGGATTTTTGAATCAAAAGAGAAAAAAAAATCCAAATATGCTAATAAACTTTCTTTAAAATGTACAAAAGAAAAAAACCTTCAGTTTAGTCTGAGCCACCATTTGATTTAAGCATGTATTAATTAACTATAATGGTTCAGTTAATTAGAGGTTGCAAGAGGCTGTTGTGTAGCAGCTAATGGGGAAAGGAATATGTAGTTCTCAATCTTGCTTATTTCACTCTGAGTGGACGTTTCTTCCCAGCTTGGAAGGAACTGAACTCTGTCTTTTCTATATTAGAATTTTCCTTTATTCTTTCTATTTCACTTTTCCCACCTGTCCATGAAATCAAGCTGGGGTTAAATAGAAAAGTGTTCTCTTCTCACCTTCATTGTACTTTCCAAATTACCTAGTGAGCAATCTCCTGAACTCAAAGATCAATGTCATTTTTGATGGATTAGCACCATGGAAGCCAAAAAGTATAAGTCCTTGATTTTGAAGAAGTTGATTATTCAGAGCTTTTTAAAGAATCTACTGAGAGTTGGGATAGCATTATTTCCCCTGGATGGGCAGTGGCTATCAAAGTCTCCATCCCACCATCATTGTGGGTGCTCTCACTTACCCTAATTTATTTACGTATGAGAAGATGCTCTGAGAACAAACAAAAATGATTTATTTTTGATTTATCCCTTGATAAATGCATAAGGATTGTTACAGAAAGGGCACTGTCTTTTAAAAGGAAAAGCAACCATAATGGAAGTAGGCAGAATCACTATTTAGAGGAATGTCTAAAGAATGAGTATTGAAAAGTGTCAAAACTGGTTGCTGATGTAAGAAACATCAGTGGCCTTATTTTTATGAAACACTTTTAAAGTTCTTGAAGAACCTTCAAAATTTGTTCTTTGATTCCTCTAGATTGTGAAACCATCTTCCATAGAAGTCTTTCAGTAACAATATTTAAAGATTTTATCCAAATATGCATACTGTGATTACCACTGAGTTAAGAGTGTGAATATATATGTACACACAGTTGTGATTATAACTATCAGTTCAGTTCAGTTCAGTTCAGGCGCTCAGTCGTGTCCGACTCCTTGCAACCCCATGAATTGCAGCACACCAGGCCTCCCTGTCCATCACCAACTCCCAAAGTTCACTCAGACTCACGTCCATCGAGTCGGTGATGCCATCCAGCCATCTCATCCTCTGTCGTCCCCTTCTCCTCCTGCCCCCAGTCCCTCCCAGCATCAGAGTCTTTTCCAATGAGTCAACTCTTCGCATGAGGTGGCCAAGGTACTGGAGTTTCAGCTTTAGCATCATTCCATCCAAAGAAATCCCAGGGCTGATCTCCTTCAGAATGGACTGGTTGGATCTCCTTGCAGTCCAAGGGACTCTCAAGAGTCTTCTCCAACACCACAGTTCAAAAGCATCAATTCGTCGGCACTCAGCTTTCTTCACAGTCCAACTCTCACATCCATACATGACCACAGGAAAAACCATAGCCCTGACTAGACCTACTTTGTTGTCAAAGTAATGTCTCTGCTTTTCAGTATGCTGTCTAGGTTGGTCATAACTTTTCTTCCAAGGAGTAAGCGTCTTTTAATTTCATGGCTGCAGTCACCATCTGCAGTGATTTTGGAGCCCAGAAAAATAAAGTCTGACACTGTTTCCACTGTTTCCCCATCTATTTCCCATGAAGTGATGGGACCGGATGCCATGATCTTCATTTTCTGAATGCTGAGTTTTAAGCCAACTTTTTCACTCTC
>NW_011495045.1:1710119-1717809 GCF_000754665.1 Bison bison bison | reverse complement strand
CTCATGATGTACTCTGCATATAAGTTAAATAAACAGGGTGACAATATACAGCCTTGATGTACTCCTTTTACTATTTGGAACCAGTCTGTTGTTATCTAACTATATATATATATATGCATATGAGAAAGAACTTTAGGATAATAATCAAATGTGGGAAAATAGTCTTTGAATTATAATAATAAGATTGTTAAATCTTTCTTTCTATTTTACTACTTCACTGTCTCCTTGCTTTATTTTCAATTAAAAACAATTTTAATTCTTATATCATAAATATTTTGAGGTAAGTTCTATCCACAAGTAAGATTTCCTTCATCTTGCAGATAGGAAGAGATGGCATCTGAAAATCCTTTCTTATCCCAGAAGCCAGCCGGCAAAGAGAAATCAGAGTGGAATGCAACAGGCCACCTGTCTGAGGAGCATACTCTGTCTCTTTCTCTCTTTCTGACCTTTTCTGTTTCATACATTATTTCATTAGAGCTAACTAAGTGCTGGGAGGGATTGGGGGCAGGAGGAGTAGGGGACAACAGAGGATCAGATGGCTGGATGGCATCACCGACTCAATGCACATGAGTTTGGGTGAACTTCGGGAGTTGGTGATGGACAGGGAGGCCTGGTGTGCTTCTATTCATGGGGTCGCAAAGAGTTGGACACAACTGAGCGACTGAACTGAACTGAACTGAACTAAGTGTTAAGCACGTCACATACATCATTGCATTTAATTCCACAACTTTACAAGGCGGGCACTATTATTACTCTTATTTTGCAAGATCACATATCTAGCAGACTATGTAGCCAGAGCCTGAACCAAGGTCTCCCAGCTGATGCCCTGAGAATAAGATTTAAAATCCCTTGCCTTGAACTTTCTTGTTATCAGACCCATACCTATCACTTTAACCTCATTTTATGTCCCTTTTCCCTACTCTCCTCCCCATTGCTAAGTCACTTCAGTCGTGTCTGACTCTGTGCAACCCCATAGATGGCAGCCCACCAGGCTCCCCTGTCCCTGGGATTCTCCAGGCAAGAACACTGGAGTGGGTTGCCATTTCCTTCTCCAATCTCCTCCCCATGCTCCTCCCGTATTTATGTCAATTCAGAGACATTGGCCAGGGGGTGTCAATCACTCTCCTGCCTCAGCATCTCTGCAATTGCCTCTGCATGTAAAGCTCTCCTCCCTGCTCCTCTCCAAGGTTGGATTCATGTCACCTTCAGATTTCCATTATGTGTAACTTCAGGTTGGCCCTCCAGAGTCCTACTCCTCCCCAAAACTGCTCTTCATCACATCGCCCTGTTCATTTTCTTCAAAGTACTTACCACATTTGGTTACTCTTTTATTTATACGTGTATGTATTGTCTGTCTCTTCTCTCGGAAATGCAACGTCCGTGAGGACAGAGTTCTTGTCTCTGTACCTCTTTGTTTCCAGTACCTGGCTCTGGGCCTGACACAGCAGTTGAGCAAATACAATTAAGCAAATGCTTAACCACCAAGTCACACTACCTGGGGCAGGGAATCTAATAGATTATTTCTTGCATGAAGATGACATAGGTTCAAAATTTTTTGTAAATAGCTAGTAAATCTACATTTTACCAAAATTTTATTCAAATTTAAACTACTTTGAGGACATCTGTATATTTATTTTCCAAGTTCTTTCCAAATATGGCTTCTAAGACTTCAGACCTCAGCTCAAATGGTACCTCACTCAAGCTTTCACTGATCATTCTCACTGGAGCCAGGATATCTGTCCATCCATAACCACACTATTATTATGGATCACTTATCACACTCTCAGTTCAGTTCAGTCACTCAATCGTGTCCAACTCTTTGTGATCCTATGGACTGCAGCATGCCAGGCTTCCCTGGCCATCACCAACTCCCAGAGCTTGCTCAAACTCACGTCCATCGAGTCAGTGATGCCATCCAACCATCTCATCTCTGTCATCCCCTTTTTCTCCTCCTGCCTTCAATCTTTCCCAGCATCAGGATCTTTTCCAATGAGTCAGTTCTTTGCATCAAGTGGCCAAAGTATTGGAGCTTCGGCTTCAGCATCAGTCCTTCCAGTAACACATTCTATTGTATGGTAATTTGAACATTCTTTGCATTGCCCTTCCTTGGGATTGGGATGAAAACTGACTTTTTCCAGTCCTGTGGTCACTGCTGGGCTTTCTAAATTTGCTGGTGTATTAAATGCAACACTTAAACAGAATCATCTTTTAGGATTTGAAATAGCTCACTCGGAATTTCTTCATCTCCACTAGCTTTGTTCATAGGAATGCTCCCCAAGGCCCACTTGACTTCACACTCCAGGATGACTGGCTCTAGGTGAATGACCACACCATCATGGTTATCTAGGTCATTAAGATCTTTTTCATACAGTTCTTCTGTGTATTCTTTTCTTAATCTCTTCTGCTTCTGTTAGGTCCTTGCTGTTCCTGTTCTTTATTGTACACATCTTCGCATGAAATATTTATTTGGTATATCTAATTTTCTCGAAATCTCTAGTGTTTCCCATTTTACTGATTTCCTCTATTTCTTTCCATTGATCACTGAAGAAGTCTTTCTTATCTCTCCTTGCTATTCTCTGGAACTCTACATTCAGTGGAGTATCTCTTTCCTTTTCTCTTTTGGCTTTTGATTCTCTTCTTTTCTCAGCTATTTGTAAGGCTTCCTCAGAAAACCATTTTGCCTTCCTGTATTTTTTTTTTCCTTGGAGATGGTTATAAACCCCTGTGCATAGTTCTTCAGGCACTCTGTCTTCCAGATCTAATCCATTGAATCTATTTGTTATCTCTACTTTATAATCATAAGGGATTTGATTAATATCATACCTGAATGGCCTAGTGGTTTTCCCTACTTTTTTCAATTTGAGCCTGAATTTTGCAGTAGGGAGCTGATGATCTGAGCCACAGTCAACTCCAGGTCTTGTTCTTTGTTGACTATATAGAGCTTCTCCATCTTTGGCTGCTAAGAATATAATCAATCTGATTTCAGTATTGACCATCTGTATAGAGTCACGTATAAAGTCCTCTCTTGTGTTGTTGGAAAAGGGTGTTTGCTATGACCAGTGCATTCTCTTGGCAAAACTCGGTTAGCTTTTGCCCTGCTTCATTTTGTAGTCCAAGGTTAAAGTTGCCTGTTACTGGCATGTACCTCTTGACTTTGATTATGCTCAAAATCCTTCAAGCTAGGCTTCTGCAGTATGTGAACCAAGAACTTCCAGATATACAAGCTGTGTTTAGAAAAGGCAAAGGAACCAGAGATCAAATTGCCAACATCCACTGGCTCATAGAAAAAGCAAGGGAATTCCCCCAAAAACATCTGCTTCATTAACTACACAAAAACATTTGATTGTGTGGATCACAACAAACTGTGGAAAATTCTTCAAGAGATGGGAATACCAGACCACCTTACCTGTCCTCTGAGAAACCTGTATGCAGGACAAGAAGCAACATTTTATACCAGACATGGAGCAATGGACTGGTTCAGAAGGCTCTACATTGTCACCCTGCTTATTTAACTTATAAGGAGAGTACTTCATGGGAAATGCTGAGCTGGATGACCCATGAGCTGGAATCAAAGTAGGAAAAATATCAAGTAGGAAAAACATCAAAAAATATCAACAACCTCAGATATGCAGATGATACCACTCTAATGGCAGAAAGTGAAGAGGCACTAAAGAGCCTCTTGATGAAGGTGAAAGAGGAGAGTGAAAAAGCTGGCTTAAAACTTACCGTTCAAAAAACTAAGATCATGGTATCTGGTCCCATTACTTTATGGTAAAGAGATGGGGGAAAAGTGGAAGCAGTGACAGATTTTATTTTCTTGGGCTCCAAAAATCACTACAGACAGTAACTGCAGCCATGAAATTCAAAGACACTTGCTTCTTGGAAGAAAAGCTATGACAAAACTAGACAGCATATTAAAAAGTAGAGACATCACTTTGCTGACAAAGGTCCATATAGTCAAAGCTATAGTTTTTCCAGTAGTTGTATATGGGTGTGAGAGTTGGACCATCAAGAAGGCTGATGCCGAAGAATTGATGCTTTCGAGTTGTGGTGTTGGAGAAGACTCTTGATAATCCCTTGGACAACAAGGAGATTAAGCCAGTGAGTCCTAAAGGAAATCAACCCTGAATACTCATTGGAAGGACTGATGCTGAAACTGAAGCACCAGTACTGTCACCACCTGAGGCGAAGGGCCGACTCATTGGAAAAGACCTTGCTGCTGGGAAAGATTGAGGGCAAGAGGAGAAGCGGGCAACGGAGGATGAGATGGCATCACTGACTTGGTGGACATGAGTTTGAGCAGGCTCGGGGAGATGATGAGGGACAGGGAGGCCTGGCGTGCTGCAGTTCATGGGGTCGCAAAGAGTCAGACATGACTTGACAACTGAACAACAACAAAAATCACACTCTAAATTTATGTTGATTTGTTTCTTATTTTTCCCCTCTGCTCATTAGAATGTAATGTTCTTGAGGGCAGGAACATCTTTATCTTAACACTGTACATGTAGTTTCTAGAACATTTCTTAACACATACTAGACTTTCCATAAATATTTGTTGAATGAATCAGTACACTGACATGTATTCTAGTTTTAATTCTTAAAGTTTTTAAATGGATTTCCTGTGGATTCTTTCTAAATAGACAATCATCACTTATAGTCAGTTTTTGTTCTGAATGCTTTACTTTTTCTTCCTTTATTGTATTTGGCTAGAACTACCAGAATAATGTTATCTAATATAGGTAATTGTAGGTACCTTTGATTTGTTTTTGCTTCAGTTACTCACCACTGATTATGACACTGGTATTATTTGGGACAGACATTCCTTACCACAGCATATTAAAGGGAACAGGCTCCTAATCCTAAGAATTAAGATGGAAGTCCAATTTAAATAATTAGCTTAGTTCTAACAAAAAGTAGTCTTGAATTTTATCAGAGAACTTTTGATCAAACGTTAAATCAATACTTACTTTGAACTCCTAATAAACTATGATAATATTAAATTATTCTTGCTTCTGGAATCGGAGAAGGCAATGGCACCCCACTACAGTACTCTCGCCTGGAAAATCCCATGGATGGAGAAGCCTGGTGGGCTGCTGTCTATGGGGTTGCACAGAGTCAGACACGACTGAAGCAACTTAGCAGCAGCAGCAGCAGCAGCGTCTGGAATAAATTCTACTTAATCCTTTAATATATTGCTATGTTTGATTTACTGGCATTTTTCTTTGGAATTTTTTCTACTTCTATAGTCACAAGGGAAGTTGTCCAGTCTTGTTTTTTTGTTTGTTGACCTAGATGTCTCAGATATTACTGTCAGGATCACAGTAGATCCATGTAATGTCCTGGTATGTGTTTTACCTCTTTTGAGTTTTGGGCAGAGTCACAGCTGTTTGTACAAGTCTCAGAGCCCACTGCTCCCCTCCATTATCCTTCAGGTAGGATGGGAACAATGAAAGCCCCTTCCATAAGGATGTGGGGTGAGGCAGAATGTTCAGGACTAGGATGAATAATAAGTGTGTGTGTTGCTCTGTGTCTTGATTTGGCAGGTCTTTTGAGTTTTATCACCTAAATTTTGACATCTAGGTCTCACATATATTGAAATCTGACATGAAAGAACAGGAGGTTCTTGTCCCTTTGCCTTACATTATACTTTGGAATCAGGACCATACTTCTGCTATCAGGCCTAGCAGTTTTCAGTGACTTGTTTAAATACTCCAGGAGTCTTTATAAATTTTGGATTGTGTTTCTATTACCCCAAGAGCCATGATACCACATTATCCTAGGTAGCTGTATGCAGCCATGTAAAGGGACATTATAGAAGACTATTCAATACAGTGTCATACATTAGATATAAATAGCAAGGGGGAATATCAGTTATTTTCAGTTGCTCAGTCATGTCCGACTCTGCAATCCCATGGACTGCAGCACACCAGGCTTCCCTGTCCATCACCAACTACATGAATATATAAATATATGAAGAGGGAATACATAAACATATAAATAAAAATATTAAATGTGTAGTTGTGACTGATTCACACTGATGTATAGCACAGACCACTAAAACATTGTGAAGCATTTATCCTCCAATAAAAATAAATAAATAATATTTTAAAAATAATAGTAGTTGGATTATAGATAATTATACTCTTTTTTCACTTTTCCGTAACAACATTTGAGGGAACAATCATTCCTTCTCTTTTCTATGAGGGAACTCCCATGACTGAAATAACTTCCCAGCCTCTCTACTTGATATTTGTTTACTCCTTCTTAGGGTAGATGGAGAAGCAAATCATCTGGTTAGAAGATTATTGTTGTTACTGAGCTTCCCCAGTGGCCCAGGGGTTAAAAGAATTTGCCTGCAATGCAGAGGATGTGGGTTCCATCCCTGGAAAGGAAAAACCCCTGGAGAAGAGCATGGCAACCCACTCCAGTATTCGTGCCTGGAGAATTCCAAGGACAGAGAAGTCTGGCAGGCTACAGACCACAGGGTCACAGAGAGTCAGGCATGACCGAGCGACTGAGCACACACAAACACTGTTGTTACTGCTCAGTCACTAAGTCCTGTCCCACAATTTGCCACCCCATGGACTGCAACATGCCAGGCTTCCCTGTCCTTCACTGTCTGCTGGAGTTTGCTTACATTCATGTTCATTCAGTCAGTGATGCTATCTAACTTTCTCCTCTTGCCCTCAATCTTTCCCAGCATCAGGGTCTTTTCAGATGAGTCAGCTCTTCGCATCAGGTGGCCAAAGTATTGGAGCTTCAGCTTCAGCGTGAGTCCTTCCAATGAATATTCAGGGATGATTTTCTTTAGGATTGACTGGTTTGATCTCCCTGAAGCCCAAGGGACTCTCAGAGTCTTCTCCAGCACCACAATTCAAAAGCATCAGTTCTTTGGCCCTCAGCCTTCTTTGTGGTCCAACTCTCACATCCATACATGACTACCGGAAAAACCATAGCTTTGACTATATGAACCTTTGTTGGCAAAGTAATGTCTCTGCTTTTTAATATGCTGTCTAGGTTTGTCATAGCTTTTCTTCCAAGAAACAAGTGTCTTTGAATTTCATGGCTACAGTCACCATCTGCAGTGATTTTGGAGACCAAGAAAATAAAATCTGTCACTGCTTCCACTTTTTACCTATCTGTTTGCCATGAAGTGATGGGACCTGGTGCCATGACCTTATTTTTTTTGAATGTTGAGTTTCAAACCAGCTTTTTCACTCTCCTTTTTCACCTTCATCAGTAGGCCCTTTATTTTCTCTTCACTTTCTGCCATTAGAGTGGTTATCATCTACATATCTGAGGTTGTTGGTATAGCTCCCAGTAATCTTGATTCCAGCTTGTGATTCTTCCAGCCTGGCATTTCACATGATGTACTCTGCTATGACAAATCTAGACAGTGTATTAAAAAGCAGAGACATCACTTTGCCAACAAAGATCCGTATAGTCAATGCTACAGTTTTTCCCGTAGTCATGTATGGATGTGAGAGTTGGACCATAAAGAAGACTGAGTGTGATTGATCACAAGAGGAGAAGGGGGCAGCAGAGGATGAGATGGTTGGATGGCATCACTGACTCAGTGGACAACTTGAACAAATTCAGGGAGATAGTGAAGGACAGGAAAGCCTGGTGTGCTGCAGTTCATGGGGTTGCAAAGAGTCAGATGTGACTTAGATACTGGACAACAACAGAT
>NW_011495045.1:1709767-1710003 GCF_000754665.1 Bison bison bison | reverse complement strand
TATAAGTTAAACAGGTGACAATATGCAGCCTTGACATACTTCTTTCCCAATTCTGAACCAGTCATTTTGCTCTATGTCCGGTTCTAACTTGCTTTCAACCTGCATACAAGTGATCCAGCTATCGCACTGCTGGGCATACACACTGAGGAAACCAGAAGGGAAAGAGACACGTGTACCCCAATGTTCATTGCAGCACTGTTTATAATAGCCAGGACATGCAAGCAACCTAGATGTCC
>NW_011495045.1:1669592-1709667 GCF_000754665.1 Bison bison bison | reverse complement strand
CAAGCAACCTAGATGTCCATCAGCAGATGAATGGATAAGAAAGCTGTGGTACATATACACAATGGAGTATTACTCAGCCATTAAAAAGAATACATTTGAATCAGTTCTAATGAGGTGGATGAAACTGGAGCCTATTATACAGAGTGAAGTAAGCCAGAAAGAAAAACACCAATACAGTATACTAACGCATATATATGGAATTTAGAAAGATGGTAACAATAACCCTGTGTACGAGACAGCAAAAGAGACACTGATGTATAGAACAGTCTTATGGACTCTGTGGGAGAGGGAGAGGGTGGGAAGATTTGGGAGAATGGCATTGAAATGTGTATTATATCATGTATGAAACGAGATGCCAGTCCAGGTTCGATGCATGATACTGGATGCTTGGGGCTGGTGCACTGGGATGACCCAGAGGGATGGTATGGGGAGGGAGGAGGGAGGAGGGTTCAGGATGGGGAACACAGGTATACCTGTGGTGGATTCATTTTGATATTTGGCAAAACTAATACAATTATGTAAAGTTTAAAAATAAAATTAAAAAAAAAAGACAGTTCATCAATAATGAACTGTCAACAGTTAAGAATTTTCAACAGTTATTGTGATCCACACAGTCAGGGGTTTAGCATAGTCAATGAAGCAGAAGTAGTTTTTCTGGCATTCGCTTGTTTTCTCTGTAATCCAACAAATGTTGGCAATTTGATCTCTGGTTCCTCTGCCTATTCTTCCCTGGCTTCCTGTGGCTCAGACGGTAAAGAATCACCTCCAATACAGGAGACCTGAGTTTGTTCCCTGGGTTGGGAAGATTCTCTGGAGGAAGGCATGGCAACCCACTCTAGTATTCTTGCCTGGAGAATCCCTATGGACAGAGGAGCCTGGCAGGCTGCAGTTCACAGGGTCGAAAAGAGTCTGACACGACTGAGGAACTAACTAAGCACATGATTGCCTATTCTAAACCCATTTTGTACATCTGAAAGTTCTTGGTTCATGTACTGTTGAAGCCTAGCTTGAAGGATTTTGAGCATTACCTCACTAGCATGTGAAATGAGTGCAATTGTGTGGTAGTTTGAACATTCTTTGGTATTGCCTTTCTTTGGGATTGGATTGAAAACTGACCTTTTCTGGTCCTGTGACCACTGCTAAGTTTTCCAAATTTGCTGGCTTAATGAGTGCAGCACTTTAACAGCATCATCTTTTAGGATTTGCAATAACTCAGCTGGAATTCCATCACCTCCACTAGCTTTGTTTGTAGCAATGCTTCCTAAGGGCCACTTGACTTCACACTCCAGAATGTCTGGCTCTAAATCAATGACCACACCATCGTGGTTATCCAGGTCATTAAGACCTTTTTTGTGTAGTTCTGTGTATTCTTGCCACCTCTCCTTAATCTCTTTTGCTTTTCTTTGGCCCTTACTGTTTCTGTCCTTATTATGCCCATCTTCGCAGAACAAGTTCCCTTGATATTTCCAGTTTTTTTCAAGAGATCTCTAGTCTTTTCCATTCTATTGCTTTGCTCTATTTCTTTGCATTGTGCATTTAAGAAGGCCTTTTTATCTCTCCTTGCTTTTTTCTGGAACTCTGCATTCAGTTGGGTATATCTTTCCCTTTCCCCCTTGCCTTTCACCTTTCTTCTTTTTATAGCTATTTTTAAAGCCTCCTCAGACAACCACTTTGCCTTCTTGCATTTCTTTTTTTGTGGGGATGATTTTTGTCACTGACTCTTATACATTGTTAGGAACCTCTGTCCATAGTTCTTTAGGCACTCTGTCTATCAGATCTAATCCCTTGAATCTGTTCGTCACCTGCAGTGTATAATTATAAAGGATTTGATTTATTCTTATCTGAATGGCCTAGTGGTTTTCCCTACTTTCTTCAATTTAAGTCTGAATTTGGCAATAAGGAGTTCGTGATCTGAGTCACAGTCAGCTCCTGGTCTTGTTTTTGCTGACTGTATAGAGCTTCTCCATCTTCAGCTGCAAAGAATATAATCAATTCGATTTTGGTATTGACCATTTGGTGACATCCATGTGTAGAGTCATCTCTTCTGTTGTTGGAAGAGGGTGTTTGCTATGACCAGTGTTCTCTTGGCAAAACTCTGCTTGCTTTTGCCCTGCTTCACTTTGTACTCCAAGATTGAACTTGCCTGTTATTCTGGGTATCTCTTGACTTCCTACTTTTGCATTCCAATCCCTAATGATGAAAAGGACATTTTGTTGGCTGTTAGTTCTAGAAGGCCTTGCAGGTCTTCAGAGAACAGTTCAACTTCAACTTCTTCAGGATCAGTGGCTGGGGCATAGACTTGGATTGCTGTGATTTTGAATGGTTTGCTTGAGGAACAAACTGTTATCATTCTGTTATTTTTGAGGTTGCACCCAAGTACTGCATTTTGCACTCTGCTATTCACTTTGAGGAGTACTCCATTTCTTCTAAGGGATTCTTGTCCACAGTAGTATATAGAATGGTCATCTGAATTAAATTTGCCCATTCCTGTCCATTTTAGTTCACTGATTCCTAAGATGCTGATACTCACTCTTGTCATCTCCTGCTTGACCATGTCCAATTTACCTTGATTTACCAGCCTAACATTCCAGTTTCCTATGCAGTATTGTTCTTTTGGACTTTACTTTCACCACAGACACGTTCATAGCTGAGTGTCATTCCTGCTTTGCCTGGTCACTTCAGTCTTTCTGGAGTTACTAGTACTTGCCCTCTGCTCTTCCCCAGTAGCATACTGGACATCTTCCAACCTGGATGGCATATCTTCAGTGTCCTATCTTTTTGCCTTTTCATACTGCTCATGCGCTTCTCATGGCAAGAATACTTGGATGGTTTGTCATTCAAACCTCCAGTAGACCACATTTTGTCAGAACGCTTCAGTATAACCCATCTGTCTTGGTGGCCCTGCAAGTCATGGTTCATAGCTTTATTAACTCATGCAAGCCCCTTTGCCATGATAAGGCTGTGATCCGTGAAGGTATGGTAATGTCTAGAATTCCTTGATCCATGCTTTTTGACTTGATGAAACTATTTCATTAGAAAGCCTTAAGCATTTGGTGGGCATTCTCCCTACAACCTTCCTAGCACCAATTATATCCTTTCCCCAGCTCCAAATCTCCCTCTATCACTCTGCCTTAAGGATGAGACTTGGAAACGTTGGTACTAGTGAGCCCATGTGGCTGCAGAACTAAGAGGCATTCTTCCATCAACTTAGCAGAAAAAAAGCTGAGATTTTGTTGTATTCTTATTTTTATTTCTCAGTTTTCCCCAAACCCCAATAAATAGATAGTACTTTTGTTGTCAGAGAAAATGTTACTTTTAAAATTGTAGGCAGCTCTGTGTGTGAACGTTATTAATAGGTACCATTTATTGAGCATCAACCTTTTTACCTGCTTTATGTGTATTTTCGCAGCAATTTTTTAGATAATCATATAAGGCTGGATCTATTACTATCCTTGTTTTTATAAAAACAACAACAACAACAAAAACTAGCATTCAGAGAGTTTAAACGACTGTTCTAATTTGTATTCTGTAATTGTGTATTCAGGGTGAACCAAAAGGGAATTTCCTACCTAGATTTGCAACACTATTCACTGGGCAATTAATATAGTGAAAACTGAAATGAACAATTGTGTGAGCTCCTGGTAACTCCCTTCTCAGAGTTTTCCATCTCTTGTTTACTAATAAAGGCCTGTCTGTTGAAAGAGAAGATACCTCTGAGAAAAACCTATCTAAAATCTACAGAGATGATTTTAAATGGCTTACTGCAGGCATAAGTGACTTTAGGTATCAAAAATTCAGAAATTCAAGCAAGTATGTGATCTGTACTTCTCTTGGCTGGATGAAGTAAGTGTCAGTGAAGAGAAAAAACAAACAAACAAAACCAAGCTTTCTGCTGGAGATTTGGCCAAGAGATCGGAGAAAACAGGAGACAATGAAAGATTTCAAAAGATCATTGCTATCTATCTAGCTGCTACTAATAGTAGCAGTTTTTAAATAAAAAACCAAACTGATCGGCCTCTCTAGCTGAAAGGCTGGGCAGGAGGTTGTCAGGTTTACCAGATATCAAGGATGACAACAGCTGTTTGGAGCTGGCTGAGCCCATAAAACAACCCATTGAGAATTACTTTTACTTTACTATACAATATTTACTAAGCACTAAATTTATAGTTCCACAGAAACTGCCTGTATGGTTTCCAAGGCAACCTCAATGCCTTATAAATTTCTCAGTATAAAACCTCAGTATAAAAATTTCTCCATCATATGCCTCCTTATGCCATAACTCAGGGCTGAAACATGCCTGGGTGTTGATGTCCACAGTGGCCATTCGAAGTTCTGAACACAACTCCTACTCTCTGTCTATCCTTTGCTCTGGCTATCTTATCTAGTCTCAGAATTTTGGCAATCATCTTTAAGCAGATGACTGCCAAATCTACTTCTCCATCCCTGTGTCAAGAATTCCCAATCCCACATTTTTCACTTTTGCTCAGTATCTCCACATGGATAAATTGCAAGTAGCTCAAACTCTAAGTCTAAAACTGAACTCTGGATCTTTTTTAAAAGCCTTATGATTCCCCCATAATCAAAAAGACTACTCTACTTTAAGATACTTCTCGTGACACCTTGCATCATCTTTGGCCTCTTTCTTCTTAACTCCAATATTTAATGAGTTACCAAGTCCAACCGTTATCTTTGGACTCCCATCCTTCTTCCTATCCCCACTTCCACCACTTAGTTCTGATCCTCCTTCCCCTTTAGTCTGCATCCGCATTCCGATCCAACAGGGCCTCTTGCCACCACCCTCCCTCTACTTTTTCTTACCAACTGCTGCCAGAATCATCATCCCAAGGTTCAATTTCAACTTTATCATTGTCATCCTTAAAACCTGCATTGACTACTCATTGCTTGCATAGTAGAGTCCAGATTTTTCAGCATGGCAGTCATCATCAGGGTTCAGCCTTCTTTACTCTATGTTCCATGTCCTACCTCAGGGGTTTTTCAACCTTTACAATTATTGTCCCCCAAGGGGTCTTTTAAAGTTTTCTTTTTTCTTAATCTTCCCTCTCATGACATTTTAATGCTATAGCCCATACTGTCTGTTTATGAACTGGGTGTGTCTCTATACTTTACATTTTAAAAGTAAGATGTTTCTGCCCTCTAAGAACCAATTATTGCTCCACTAGGACAATATTGTTCCTATTTAGAATGCATACTCTAACCAAAATACATCATTTTCCAATCTCTGAATATGCCCCTGTTTTTTCTAGCTTCCAAATTTTTACTCACTTTGGCCATTAGCCAAAAGAGTTGAGGGACTATGAGAAAATTCCTAGAATCTACTTCTGGTATTCGGTGCCCTGCTCCCCTAGCCTGGAATAGTCACACATCTCCCCCACTACCCTCCATTTCTTCTTACTGAAATATGACCCTTCATGTTGTAACCCAAATACCATTTCCTCCCCCTGAAGCACTCAGTTGGAACTGACTTCTTCCTTCTGTGCTGTAATAGGACTTACTTTATACATCTATTATGTTCTTCTTTGTTATGGAGTCATTTTTCCATTTGTGTTATCTCCTTCACTGTATTATAAACTTCCTAAAGACAAGGATTATCTTCTTCACAGTGTATATTGTTGTTCAGTTGCTCAGTCATGTACAACTCATTGCAACCCCATGGACTGCAGCAGCACGCCAGGCTTCCCTACCCTTCTCTATCTCCCGGAGTCTGCTCAAACTCACATCCATTGTTGACGATGCCATCCAACCATCTCATCCTCTGTAGTCCCCTTCTTCTCCTGCCCAGCTGGAATTCTATCACCTTCACTAGCTTTGTTCATTAGTAATGCTTCCTAAGGCCCACTTGACTTCATACTCCAGGATGTCTGGCTCTAGGTCAGTGACGACACCATCGTTGCTGTCCAGGTCATTAAGACCTTTTTTGTATAGTTATTCTATATATTCTTGCCACCTCTTCTTAATTTCTTCTGCTTCTGTTAGGTCCTTGCATTTTCTGTTTTTTATTCTGCCCATCTTTGCATGAAATGTTCCCTTGGTATCTCTAATTTTCTTGAAGAGATCGCTATTTTTCCCATTCTATTGTTTTCTTCCATTTCATTCCTCTTAAGCATTGTTTACTTAAGAAGGCCTTTTTCTCTCATCTTGTTATTCTTTGGAACTCTACATTCAGATGGGTATATCTTTCCTTTTCTCCTTTGCCTTTTGCTTCTCTTCTCAGCTATTTGTAAGGCCTCCTAAGAGAAACATTTTGCCTTGTTGCATTTTTTTTCCCCTTGGGGATGGTTTTGATCACAGCCTCTGTCCATAGTTCTTCAGGTACTCTATCAGATCTAATCCCTTGAATCTATTTGTCACTTCCACTGTATAATCATAAGGGATTTAAGTCATATGTGAATGATAGTTTTCCCTACTTTCAATTTAAGTAAAAATGAAATTCAAGTTGACTGCAAATTCAAAATAAGAATCTCCTTATTGCAAAATTCACAGTGTATGGTGCTTCCTTATAGTAGGTGGAAATCAATTAATTGCTACACCAGGAACAAACAGCCTGTGCCCACATTTTAAAAGTCCTATAATTATGCTGAATAAATGAACACACTAAAGAGGAGAAAATATGGACATCATGAAGGAGACACATTCCTAAACCATCATTAATGCAGAGATTACTTATAAAGGAGTTCTGTGAGTTGTACATTAGTGAGCTGAATTAGTTCCTGCTTCACAGAAGTAACAGATAGACACCCACGAAAATTTATTTAAATGGTGACTTGCCTAGACATATCTTAAATAAGGTGAGGCCAAAACATAAATAACCATTTCTGACATGTTTTTGTTACAGATACAAAATCTTTATTATGGTTTTTGCCATGAAAAGGGATGATGCACATGGAAGCAAATTTAAATGTTAGTAACCATCACCACGACATAAGAACCGACCAAATTAAGGCTTTGGGGCAGTAAAGTTGATCTCATGAAGTTACTGTGTGCAAAGTGAAGCCAAAGAAACAAACTGTTTTCTGAAACAGATTTGATAATTTTAAAAGTGTATATTTTTGAACATATTTAGAAATTTCCATCAGATCTTGGAATAATGCTTTCTAGGGAAAGGTATTTCTGTGGTTTCATAGGATTACATTTTACTTTAGTCAGAGGATTAAGATGTTTTAAAGTGGCACTTTTATTACTTCCCTGAAACTTTTTATTAAGAAGTTTATCAAATCTTATAGAAAACTACAAACAGGTGCTTTTTAACCATCCTTTCGGTATGTCCTCTCCTGAAATACCATAAACAGTTTTGATTTTTCCAAAGTCTGAGAATGACTTTGTGAAACAATGAGTTGCAGGTATCTGAGAGGTGGGAGACTCGGCAAACCCTTGTGGGCTGAACCCAGAAGGGTTCTTCTGGGTCTTTCTAAAAGGAATAACCCTTCTGCCAGTTCTAAAGCTCCTAAGTGAAGTGAAGTCGCTCAGTCGCGCCCGACTCTTTGCCACCCACAATTCTATTTCCTATGGGCTCTTTATTAGAAACGAGAATTAGTCGTGAAACTCTCTTTTTCACGCCTACTAGTCAAGTTCAAGTTTTGTGGGCAAACAACAACAGCCAAAATAAATACGCTGGAGCCAACACTCAAGCCTCCACCCCACTTCGGGGCTAAATTATGTGTAGGCTTGTTAGTTAAACAAGTTTGATACCAGGTGGAGGAGGGAAAGGGAGGAGCGCGGAACCGCCCGCCCCTTCGGGATGGGATTGGTTCCCTCTCTCCCTCAGCGGTTCATTTTGCATCTCGGTTGGATACGCTGAGAGAAATGTGTCATTAAGGTGTCATCAAAATTAGTCCTGTAGGTGTGGGCTGCTCCCTAGGTTTTAGATTTTCAAAGGGACGGGCTTCATTGGCTCTGGAATCAAGTACCTGAAACTGGTCTTCGGTAGCTTGAGAAATGTCATTGTAACAGGAGGCGCCAAGGAGCTTAAGGGTAATGCACACACAGTAGAGAAAATGACGAAAGTTCCTCAGGGGTTTGATTGCAGTTTCCTAAACGATGAAGAAGCCAGGAAGATCCTTCAGGTGCTGGAAAGAAATGAGGAGCTCCAGAGAGCAGAGAAGGAGAGGATCAGGTACCGAGCTAACTCTTTGTTCCCCCGGGTCTGGTGCACAGTTGAGGGGGGCGTCCGTGGCGTCCACCGAGCCCGGCGGGCGCGGAGCTTTCGCCGGGCACCTGTCTGAAGCTGGGGGACGTGCAGTCTCCGCCTGGGGCGCGCGGCGCGGCAGGGGGAAATCTGAAGAACCTGGGAGGCCTGGCGAGTGCTCTTTCTAGACGCCGCCTCCCGGGCATGCTGGTCGGCGAGCTCCGCTCCCGCCCGGGGGGCGCGCCCCTGCCCTCGGCGCTCGGCCCGGCGCCTCGGCGCGCTTCTCTCCGCGTGGGTCCCGCTCGGCTGCCCCGCCCCTCGACCGCGACACGTGGGCGGCAGTCGCTGCTTGCGGTCCGTCCGAGGGGGGTGGCAGGTCGGTCAGGTGTCCTCCAAGCCGCCGCGTGGCGTGGGCAGGGCGGACCCGTGAGACTGGGCGGGGAGCGAGGTCTTGGCCGGCGCGGACCCACGTGCTTGTAGAGTCCTCCGGGTCGTCCACTCTCGCCGCACACACTCTTGGAGAAACTTCCCCTCTCCACCCACCGGGGCAGTCAGCGAGGCCCAGGAGAGCTGGCACCTCACTGAAGGTCAAGTGTTTCCCGCCTCAAGAGCTGGATGGAGTTCGAGAAACTAGCCAAAGGGTGTGGAGTGAACTTAGCTGGAACTGGGGACGCTTGGGGTCGCTAGAATGGTTTGATCCCCTCGTGTGTGGTGCTTGGGGAAGATGAGTTGCTGCAGACCGTCACCCTTCACCTTATTGTGCGGTGTTACAGGTGAGGGATTAGTTACCAGGGAATGAAATCCGGAGATAGTTGCCTGAGGTAAAGTAACCAATTTTTTCTGCTGGGGAAGTGTGGGATAAGTCCTGGAATCAATTAAAGACTTTCTCATCTGTCTTGGATTAAACCCACCCAAGGCCTTCTCCAGTGGACTATGGAAGAAAATTCAAAGTATCAGTCTCGGACCAAAAAGTGTGGCATTGATTGGAATTTAGAAAGCCGTTTTGTTTGTGAACAACTTGGTGGTGGTCTAAGTTCTGTGTTGCCACTTTCTTCCAGGCATCACACTTACCCACCCACCAACACCCCAGCAAAAAAAACCTCCAAAGATACTCTTCACATAGGGAAACCTTTGCTGGTTTTTTAGAAGCAATTAGAATACACTGGGCCCAAAGCCCTGTCTTCACCAGATATGGCTAAGCCCACCCCCAGACCCCAGAAATGACTCCTGTGGGGAGAAACGAACATTTGAAGTTTAAGGATGTGTATTTCATACCATCATAATCTGCCATTAGAAAAACAGGCTCTATCATTTCCTCAAACTGCAGAAGTGTGCCCTCCTGAGCCCAGTATATCCATACACACACACACACACACACACACACACACACACGCTTATACCCACATGTGGGCACATGCAGTGTATACAGGCACACCCAACCTTGGAAAGGAGAGCTTTAGAACTGCACACAGTTTTGTTTTGTTTTTTTAACACATACTCCAAAAGGACTAAGAAACTGGTTGCTCTTAGTGTGTGTTCTTGGAAGTGTTTGTTGTTTCTGGAGAGGACTGGACTTCTTAAGTGGACCCAGTATATTTGGGGGGAAAGTGAGGGTAGAATTAGGAAATAATGTGGAGGGTAGCTTCCATTGAAGATGTTATCAACATCCTGCTAACTGTTCATGAAGTATAGTTTTTAGAAATAGTAATGTCATTTATTTTAAAATTCAAGGAAATTTTGACTTTTTGTATTTGACCTGATGCTTGCCTTATTGTATTTTCTCTATAGCAGCCTATGGTGCCCATGGCAGCTGACTTTAGAGGGAAGTGGAATTACACTTGGGTGGCAAAGGCCCTTAGGCTAGGCCTTAGAAGGAAGCCTAAAACACACTTCATGGCACTCATATCCTAACTGGAACATCAGCAGAAAAAGCCATAATGCAAAGACAAAATCAATACTGTTAACTACTAAACAAAATTTGAAAAATAATAATAATAAATAATTAAATGACACCATTAAAACAGAAAAATAACTTAAGGAAAGCAGACACTTGAGCCCAATGCTCGAGGCAATTATTTCTAGTATTTTATTTTCCCCTGGTTGATTCCTGTGTCCCATTGTCAAATACCTATCATTGGATAGCGGTCTCCATGGGATTGCTCTGCTAATGAGCTCGCATGCATCAGTTTTAGTAGCGGATACTGGCATGCAGAAAAGCCCTGCAATGACATATCAACTTGGTTCTTCTACTCAATTTTTTATCATCACATTTTCCTAATCGAAAGTCAAGACACATGACATATAAATCAAGGGTATTATTGGGAGAAAGTACAACAGTCCCAAGAGATGCTCAGAGGCCTTTTTAACTATACTGAGGAACAGTCTCCAGATCTCTTGACCAGGACAAAAAGAGAAGGGGTTAAATGTTGAAGCTTGGAATGTTTGCTGGTTGAGACCTATCTATGATAGCATTGAGCTATCTACAAGACAACTAAGAAGTATCCTACAGTTAGAAATACAGGACTACAGTATCATGCAAGGCCAGAGGTATCCAGAGGTGGATCTTAATAGCATAGAACTAGCTGAGTTCACTGTGCAGGAGATTGTAGCCCCACCGACAGAAGTGAGCTTCCCCTGATCTTCCTTCATTGGTACCAGAACTCTCTGACTCCACCTTACTGGGGAAGTATTTGCATTAAATATTATAATGTTTCAAATATATGAAGAGTTTATTCAAATTTTTAAGAAAACATGAAGATTCAAGTTGTTAAATAGGCAAAACATAGAAATAAGTCATTTATACTACTGTTTGGAATATATCCAAACAGTAAACAAAACATATGGGAAAATGTTCATCCTAACAGCAATTTTAAAAGAAGAAAATTGAAGTAATCTCATGATACCGTGTTGCACCTTTAAAAATAACAGAAAAGACTTGGTGAAGTGAAATGGATACATTCTGCTTGTTGTTAGTGGCATTCGAAATTGAATACTATCGTTTTGGTGAACAATATGCCAATACCTATGAAGACATGACTTGCTGTTGACCTAGTCATCCAATTCTTGGATGTTTCTCATTAGTAGGAGATTGAGGTGGAGATGACCACACGAACATTTATTAAGTGCTTCCTTTTAGGTAATAATAGTTATTATTGTGATAATAATAATAATAGCTAACATTTATTGGTCTCTTACTATATACTAGGCACTGTATTAAACATGTTATACATATTTAATTAATCCTCTCAATAACCTCAGGTACACACTTAATTCCATTTCACAAAGCTGGAAACAACTTAAAACATAGCATATGTTATGTTATGTTAGAGGAAAAACAGCACATATACTCTCAGATATTGCAGTTTTACCTGTAAGCAAAAGAGTGGGAATTTTCAAATCTAAGTAAGAGTGCAGTCATTACAAAGGACAGTTGTGAAGACATCATTAGGTCCCATCCAGTGTGATATTTTAGTTCAATATTTCTGACTACCTTGGTTGTTTTGTATGCACCTCAAGCTTTTCATGGATGCAGTGGTGGAAAAAAATGTATGAGGCATTGTTCTATGAAAAAGCAGAACACAAAATACTGCTTATGTTATTATTTCATTTTCTTCTGGGCATCTGGGCACGTGCTTAGCAACTAGAAGAAAATAAGTAAAAATTTGTTGATCTCCTTTCTGTGACTCTCTAGGGCCTGCCATAGCTCTTGGCCTATGGGGAACATTCAGTAAATGTTTGCTGAAAGGTGTGGGCTTGCCCTGACAGCTGGGGGCTGGGCTCCACTGCCCTCAAGCCCAACACTGCCAAGATGGGAAGGCAGACCTGCGGGTAAGGATGCAAGAATCCTGGGCACATGCCACCTGGCTCTGGGAAGGCAGATGAGGGGAAGGGTGTAGGATTTCATGGCTTAAAGGAGAGGGAGGCCCTAGTCACAAGGTTCCTGTCTGTATAGCCCCTTGTAAATACTTGATGAAGGAATTAATGGTCTGCTCTGGCTGGAGTCAGAGGTTTCTGCAGTCCCTTGCTTTTCTTCCCATTTCTCAGTCTCTGTTTCACCTTCTTTTCATTGCCCAGTACCCTCTGCAGGATGGGATTTCTCCCTCCTGAACCCTGTCATGGACTACAACCACTCTGTTACACGTGTCCTCTTCAATCCTGTGAGTTTGGGATCTGAGCTACAGAAATTCTCTGAGATCCCATAATAGAAGTGAAAATTACAACTTAAATTCCAGTCTGTCAGTTATACTTCATTTTGGATTGTGGAAAGGTTTTTTTTCCTGGAAGTATTAACTTGGGTATGACTTTTTGGGCCTGGTACAGTCTGTGGTTCTAGCTGCAGTGAAGAGAAATGGCTGAGAGTTTAAATCACGATTGGCAAGTGAAAAATTTCCCCTTACTGCTCTCACACCTTGGAGAAAATATACATCTGTGTGTATACATACATAAATATACATATATATACACATAAATATGATACATAGAATAAAATGTGAAAAGCATCTTACACTTTACAAAAGTCTTTGGAAAACCCAACTACCTATCACCCTCACCACGCCCATCTCATAAGTGTGACTGAAAGTACTAAGAGATTATATCAAGTAGTCAGCACACTGAAGAGACAACAATAACCAAAATGTGTGTTTTTTTTCTATTGCAGAAAACTTACAAAGTATACGATGTTATAGCACCTGATGTAATTAAGTTTAAAAAATGGCATATCCAGATTTAGACTATCTTTGCCCAGTGGCAAGATTGCAGCCCAGGATGGTTTTCCCATGCTTAGCTGTTTCAGTTGATTTACACTAGTGTACCTGAGCTGTGGCTCAGTCTTGAGGAGGTCTGTATATATCAAAGTGGTGAAGTAATTGATAGCTGGTGGCAACTGTAGTGTCCTGCTGAGATTAAAAGCCAGATACACAGGTCTCCTGTCTCTCTTAGGCTTTCTGCCTGCTTTCTCCTCTCGCAGCAGGTAAAATCTGCCTCTGACAAGGACAGACTCAAGAAACATTGAATACCTATTTATGGGGCATCTGTTATGTGCCAGACACTGTGCTGACCTTGAGGATACAGCAAAGAAATTCTGCTGCAAATGGCTTCAGTCTATGAAAGTTTTTGGTTGGTGGTAAACCCTGTAAGATGAAGAGTTCATATATATGTAGCTTGCTCTCATGGAGCCCTGCATGGCTGAGGAAGGGACCATGAGAACTGCATGGAGGTCATAGGGATGCCCTATAGGCTGGAGTGTTCTGATAATGTAACAAAGAATGGGATCAACATCATGGATCTCTGAGGTGTCTGTACTTTTCAATAACATCCAGTTTAGTTAATTCCTTTAAATTGAGAGGAAAGCTTTCTCTCAAGCAAATTCTCCTGTCTAATTGCTCCTTAGATTGGTCTCTGTGGGCAATACATGTGGAACTACTATACTATTATAGTTCCACACCTAATCTGTAAAAATATTAAAAAAATAATTAAAAGCTCAGAATAACCAAACAAGGTGAGTTTACAGCTTATTGTACAAGTGAGTTTGTTTTAGTGACCTTAGGAATTATTGACCTTTCATAATTTTTACTTTTTGAGTTTTTTTTAAAAATATAGCCAAACTGAAAATATATTAAGTAGATCAAAAGTTAGATGTGGGTCTTTTCAACTGAGAGTGGAAAAAAAGTTGAGACACTTAAGAGAGATGAAAGAATATGCTTGGCTGCATTTCGTTCTTACAATGAAGAGGGCTGAAATGCAGCCATGTGGGAAGTCTGCTTGAGAGAGTGGTATTGGCAGATAATGACAGGAGCCTGGTAAATAAGGGCTTTCCTGGTGGCTCAGCAGTAAAGAATCTGCCTGCCAATGTAGGAGACATGGTTTCAATCCCTGGGTCAGGAAGATCCCCTGGAGAAGGAAATGGTAACCCACTCCAGTATTCTTGCCTGGAAAATCCCACGGGCAGAGGAGCCTGGTGGGCTACAGTCCATGGGGTCGCAAAAGAATCAGACGTTACTTGGCAACTAAACAACAACAACAAATCCCAAGGTTGACGATTAGTGCCCTAGTTAGGTTTTGTGACATTATAACTCTTAAAGTTAGTTTTTATCCTCATCCTAAACTAATAAAGCAGGTATTTTTTTTTCAAAAGCTAACAAAAACAGCAACAGTAATAATAGCTCATTGAGTACTTGCTCTGTGCTAAACTCTTCATATGCATTATCTCCTTTAATTATTTTTACAACAATCTGATGAATTGAGGGATATTTTTAGTCTCCATTCAGAAGAAGTTTAGGGAGGATAAGTAACTTGATTGAGATAATATTGCTAAGAAGCACTGAATTTGTGGACTCCATCAGCACTTAAATCACTGTGCAGTACTGCTTTCTACAATGAAGTTGAAGTGATTATCCTCACATTGTCACGTAGCTTGTAACAGAACCAGCACTGAGGTCTTTGCACTTACAGATCTTGCTATTCATTGACCATGAAAATAGAGAACATACAATTCTAGGTAATCATGTGTCCTTGAAAGCAATGGCACCCCACTCCAGTGGGAAGTCCCACTCCTGGGAAGTCCCATGGATGGAGGAGCCTGGTGGGCTGCCGTCTATGGGGTCACACATAATTGGACACGACTGAAGCGACTTAGCAGCAGCAGGACTTATAGCCCCCCAAACAGCCTCTCAGATAACTCTGAAGAACTTCTATGGAGAAGCATGGTTTTCAACACAGTTTTGTGTATTTTCAGAGCAAAGAACATCAAACAAGTCAAGGATACATTCCTTCAAGTTAAAAAAAAAAAAGAAAATAGATCAGCATGTACATAGCAAGTCAGTACAGCCTTAGCACCTGGGAAAGGAGTCTTATCATTTAAATAGTACTAGTTTTGGTATCCCAGGAAGAGAAGCATTTAATCTTTATTTTTAACATGCACATTCTTTACTTTTGCACATTCTGCCCTTTTCTTTAATAATTAAAGCAGATATACAATGTCTATACACACAGACTGTTTTAGTTAGCACAAAGTTCAAGTTTACTCATGTATAAGCCAGAATGACTTCCCTGTACCTCAGTATGTGAAATTTTCTCTTATCACTGTTTGCTTTTTTAAAAAGTATATATGCATTTTGTAAGGATATACTGTAAACTACTAAGATGGTTATCTCTTGGGTGTGATATTTATAGGAACTCTAACCATTTTATTATTATTTTATTCCTTAAAATTATTATAGATTTTTTTTATTATTTCTTTTGATAATAAAGAAATGCAAGAGATACAAAATAACTGTCTTTTCCTTCATAAGTATGACTTTAAATATCTGAATTTTTTCTGCCCTTTTCATGATAATGTTTTATACATTTTGTAATGTTAATGTATTCATGGGTAAGTTCATTTCTGTACATCAGTCTCGAGTTCCTGTGGTCAAGGATTGTCTCAGGGATGAGAGCCTCATACACCTAGTAGGTACTCAATTCCTAATTAAGTGAACCTTAACTTACTTCTGTGAGGGAACACAGAGTGAGAGAAGGATAGATCTGGGGATACGACATGAAGGGCAAAGAAGGTCAAGTTAAGGTTAGTCAGAAAATATTTTTCTTCCTATTAACATATTTGAGTTTAAAAACTGAGCTAAGTTGGCTAAGAGCCTTGCTGAAGCAACTCGGGTCTGTTTTTCCACAGTTAGTTACTGCACAGGCCATAATATTGAGAGCCTTAGGCTCGCTTCACTTTGCCCAGGAATGTTTCCTTACTGGCCTTGCCAGTGGCCCTATCTAAAGGCTGTACTCAAAACACCAACTTGGCATACCACAGGAGCCAGCTTCCTCATTCCTCTGTGTGTTAGACTTTCTAGTGATGAAAGAGGAAATTAGGGGCTACAGCGACACCGAACTCACCACTTTCCAAAGAAAGGCTGTGGTGTTTTATATTTATATCAAGTTTGCCTTGGTTTCAACTTTAAAACAACACATGGAGTGGCAGTGGAGGAGGGAGCAGTCTGATCTGAGCTGGGAGAGGGTAACCTGGCAACCACTGCTCTGTTCTGCAGATCTGCGGTAAAGAGCTGGCCTCCAGGTGTCAGGAAGGGCGCGCCCTCTGAAGGCGCTTGAGTAGACTCTGTCCCAGGGCTCTCCCAGGAACTCTGCTGGTTCCAGGGCTGGTGGCACTGTAACTCCAGTCTTCACATGGCATTCTCACTGTGTGTGCATCTGCCTCTGCTGTCTAAATTTTGCCCTCTTCATAAGGACACCAATCATTACTGAATTAGAGCCCACACTAAAGACCTCATTTTAGCTTGATTACCTTTGTAAAGACCTTGTCTCCAAATAAGGTATTAAGAGTTAGGACTCCAACATATCTTTTTTGGAGGACACAATTTAATACAAAACAGTACAGGTTGTTCTCTATTTTAAAATAAATTACTGTAAACCACTATATCAACAATCTAAAGAAGAAACACATGTGATCATATCAATTGATGCAGAAAGGGCTTTGAAAAAAAAACTCTTGGCAAGGAAGAAATAGACCCTGATAAAAGGCATCTACAAAAAATCTTTTAGCTAACATAATACCTAATGGTTTAAGACTACTTTCCCCCTTAAGATTGAAAACAAGACAAGATGTACAATCAATCTTACTGTTCCTACTTAACATCATAGTTGAGGTCCTAGCCAGGCAAGGAAGTAAATGATACACATATCAGAAAGGAAGAAATAAAACTATCCATATTTGCTAATGACATGATTGTTTACAAAGAAAAAAATCTACCAAAAGGAAAAAAATCCTAGAACTAATAAGTGACTTTAACAAGGTGGTAGGATACAAGATTAATATATAAAAACCTATTGTATTACCATATACTAATAATGAACAATTAGAAATCTAATTTTTATGGAAGAACAAAGGAACTGAATAGACAAAGCAATTTTGAAAAAAAAATTGGAAAGAATCACACTAATTGATTTTAAGACTTACTATAAAGTCATAGTAATCAAGATAGCATAGTATTTGTGAAGGGGAAAATTTATATGATTTAATGGAACAGAATATAGTCCAGAAATAGAGCCCCAAAATATAGCCAACTGATTTTTTTCACAAAGGTATGAAAGCAATTCAATGAAGGATAGTCTTTTTCAACAAATGGTGTTGGAATACTTGGACACAAGGCCAAAAAAAATCTCATCACTTCAAAATTAAACTCATTAAATAGTTACTCTTTGAAAGATAAATACCATATCTATCATTTATATGTAGAATCTAAAATATGACACAAGTGAACTTATCTATGAAACAGACTCACAGGCATAAAGAACAGACTTGTGATTGTGTTGCCACGGGGGAGAGGGGTGGGGGCGGGATGAACTGGGAGTTTCAGATTAGCATATGCAAATTTATATGTATGGAATGGATAAACAGCAAGGTCCTACGGTATAGCACAGGCAACTGTATTCAATAAACTGTGATAAACCATAATGGAAAAGAATATGAAAAATAATGAATTGCTTTGGTATATTAACAGCAGAATTAACACAACATTGTAAATCAACTATACTTCAATGAAATTAATTTTTTTTTAAGTTATTCTTTATTCCTGCTCCCTCCAATTGCTGGCAGCCACCAATCAGCTTTCTGTCTATATGTATCTACCTCTACTGGACATTTCATATAATAGAACGTTCCATGTGATATGTTGGAGAAGGTGATGGCACCCCACTCCAGTACTCTTACCTGGAAAATCCCATGGATGGAGGGCCTGGTGGGCTAAGAGTCAGACACGACTGAGCGACTTCCCTTTCACTTTTCACTTTAATGCTTTGGAGAAGGAAATGGCAACCCACTCCAGTGTTCTTGCCTGGAGAATCCCAGGGACGGTGGAGCCTGGTGGGCTGCCGTCTATGGGGTCACACAGAGTCGGACACAACTGAAGTGACTTAGCAACAAATGTGATATGTAACCTTTGGTGCCCACTTTACTCAGCATGTTTTGATGTCTGTCTTCCTTGTAGCATCTATCTGTACTTCATTCTTTTTTAAAATTGTTCTGAATGATATTTCATTATATGTATATACCACAATTTGTTTATTCATTCTTCATAAACATTTGGGTTGTTTCCACTTTTGTCTATTGTGAATAGTGCTGCTATGAACGTTTATCTACAAGGATTTTGAGTACTTGTTCTCCTTTCTTTTGGGTGTATACCCAGGAGTGGAATTACTGTGACATTTGTTAATTCTGGGTTTAACTTTTTAGGAACCATCAAAACTATTTTCATCCACACTCACTTTCATATAATTGTAATAGTATTATGTATATTTTTATGTGTAATATCTGACATAAAAATAACCCCTTCAAATGTAAGACTCTTAGTCAACATTTTTTGTGGCTGTATACTATTCTTCTACGTGTATTTTATAATTTAATTAATCATTCCAATATTTTAGGTACTTCAATTTTCTCTTATTCTTTTTTGTTTCTCGTTATTGTTAACAAGTTCAAGCTCATACTGATTACTATACTGCAGGCCTATAAATTGAGAGATGAGTTGTTGGGGCTACTTTACTTAGAAAGCCAGCAGATCAAGAAGATGATGGACTAGTACCCCAAAGAATCATCTTACCTGAGTTAGAATTCAGGCTTCTTTTATATCTGGAGGGGAGGGGATGTGGCTGGTTGTTGCAGACTTCTTGATGCCAGAATTCTTTGTTTTTGCATCTGTACATTTAGGTGTGATCACAATGTTCTTACAAACCTCCAACAAGACAAATATTATTCTCTGTTCTGCAGCTTTTTATCTCTATATGAGTGGGGAAAATGTTATGCCTTTAAAGATAAGAGTCTTGAGAAGGGGCTATCCTGTATATTTCAAGTTACAGGCAACATTATTTTACAAATGGCTCAGAACCAGCATAACTAAGCACAAGCAACAGAGCACAAAGATTAGAGATAAAGGAATAGATTCAATATGGAGTCAGGTTTGTCATGCTGTGTTACAGTATGTTAAATAATGTCATTACAAAATTTGTGCTTACATCCTTAATTCAATTAGAAGTGTGTCGCTCAGATAAATTATGGGCTTCCCTGATAGCTCAGCTGGTAAAAAATCCACCTGCAATACAGGAGACCATGGTTCGATTTCTGGGTTGGGAAGTTCCCCTGGAGAAGGGATAGGCTACCCATTCCAGTATTCTTGGGCTTCCCTTATAGCTCAAATGGTAAAGAATCTGCCTGCAATGCGGGAGACCTGGGTCTTGTATTCTTGCCTGGAGAATCCCCATGGACAGAGGAGACTGGAGGGCTACTGTCTGTGGGGTCGCAAAGAGTCAGACACAACTGAGCGACTAAGCACAGCCAGGTAAATTCCACAGTGTAGAATCATTATTCTATAATATAAATATTTTCTAAATTCTTGTTATATGTTGGGAAATGATTTCCAAAAAGTTCTACCAAATTGTACTTTGACTTGCAGCAGAAACTGTCCTTCCCAGGACTGAATTGTATTATTATTTTTAATCTTTGCTAATTTTGTAGGCTAAAAATTCTTATACTAGATTTAATTTCTGAAACTGTGGTTATAATGAATTTGAACTTTTTTCAAATGTTTACTATTAATTTACATTTCATAATTTATGAATTATCTATTTATACCTTTGCCTATTTGTATTTCAGAATTTATACTCAGAATGCTTCTTGTCACAAATAACAAATCTAATCATGGCTTTAATCCATTGGGAATAAATTGTTTGGAAATAACAAGGTATCTGGAAATAGGTCTGCTAGCTGGTTTAGTGGTTTAGGATGTCAGTTTGGTCCCTTTGTAATGAAAGATGGCTACAACTGCTCCAAACATCACATCCATGTTTAAGGTGGGAGAGAGGGGATAAAGGTGCAGCCAACTACATCTGTCCATTCAATTATGAAAGTGAAAGCTTTGCTGAATACTATCCCGCACACCTCCCCTTAACTCTGATTGACCAAATCCAGGTCATAAAGCCACTGGTTGCTTCAAGGGAATTGAAAATCAAGGAGTCGGATTTAAATGTTAGACTTAAATCATTTGTGATCCATCCTCTAGGACTGCACATTTTGATGCCACAACAAAATTAAAAAGTGGGGAAACTAGGGGAATGGATTCTAGAAAGCAAACACCACTATGACACAGAGTCTTAATGGGGTTTTTTCTTATTGCTTTATATGTTTCTCTATACATGAAGGAAATTGACTTTTGTCCTATTTATGACAAATATGGAGAAGGAAATGGCAACCCACTCCAGTATTCTTGCCTGGAGAATCCCAGGGACAGAGGAGCCTGGTGGGCTGCCATCTAAGGGGTCGAACAGAGTCGAACACGACTGAAGTGACTTAGCAGCAGCAGCAGCAGCAGCATGACAAATATATTTCACAGATTTCATTGCACTTAATTTCTACCTATCTAAGAAAAGGATTTTTAAAAATCTTTATATAATAAAATATAACCAGTCAGTCCTAGAGGAAATCAACCCTGAATATTCATTTGAAGGACTGGTGGTGCTGAAGCTGAAGCTCCAATACTTTGGCCACCTGATGTGAAGAGCTGACTCATTGGAAAAGAGCCTGATGCTGGGAAAGATTGAGGGCAGGAGAAGTGGGCAACAGAGGATGAGATGGATGGATGGCATCATTGACTCAATGGACATGAGTTTGAGCAAACTTTGGCAGATAGTGAAAGACAAGGAAGCCTGGCATGCTAAAGTTTGTGGGGTTGGACAGGACTGAGTGACTGAAGAACAATTACGTTTACATTTTTTTCTTTTTGTTTTTTTAGAAGCAGGCGGGGTTAGCCAAGCCCTACAGATTAGGATCCTTCAAGAGAAACTGGGACCTTGGCAGACCTGTCTGGGGATTTGGAAACCTGGGAGAAACAGTCCCTACCGGAAGTTCTTCATAAGGCAGAGGGAGGAGGAGAAATACCCTGACTTTTCCCTTCTAGACTTCCAGTTCCTGCCAGTGCCTGGCTGAAGCCAGCTGGAAGTCTTTAACTTCTAGTTGAGCATGAGAAATGTACTTATAGGGGTCATCTCCCAACAGCGCAGAGCAGGGAAAGAAATTTCTTGTCCTCTTCTTTTGTCTTCCATCCCGGTTGCCCTCTTCTATCATCCTGTATATTCTGCTTTTTCTCACTTCCCAGCCTTATATTGCTAAGGCTCTGTTTCCCTGCCAGAAAATTCCCTTCAGTTTTCTTTCTGATTATCCTGCACTCACTGTTCATGCCCCGTCTGCCCTTTCACAGTTTCTGTCTCTTGCTTCAGCATCTTTTGGGAGTTGCCCTGTTCTTCTCTTGCTTCTCTGTGCTTCTGCTTCTCCCCATCCTTCTGGGTGCCATGGTCAGTCTCCAACACGCTCAGGTTAGTCAGGGTCTTTGGATGGAAAGGAGGAGTCACTCAGGGCCCCTTAGATAGAGAGGGCTTTGCCCAAAGGTTACATGTGGGCTGAATCTGGAATTTGAAGGATTTGGGAAACCAAGGCAACTCTAGGGACCAGCTATGCTGCTTGCCTCTCAGAGCCTGTCCTTCTTCTAGGATGTCTTTGATTCCCTCACTTGATGCTGTGCATTTTCAACTGGCTGACTCTACACATTCTCTGGTCAGATTCTGATGTTCATGGCCATTATGGCAGGTCACCTGATGCACCTCTAGCCTGCCTGTGAATGGGCTGCCATAGGATCAGGAATCCAACCTGTGGCACCTCCTAGGGAAAACTTATTGCTGGATTTCCTAAGTGGGAGCTGTAGACCATTCCAGTTCAGCTCAAGGTGATAAAATGTCGACTTGGTAGGTACTAAGATTCACCTGTCTGGAGGGGGTTGCACCTGGGTTCTCTGTACTCACTCTGTCTCCTCTCTGTGTGCCTACCTGGGCACTAAGATACATTCGATGTGTCTGCTTGGCTTCTGTGATGACAAGTCTTGAACTGTAGGCTCTGCCAAGGCAGAGATTCTCAACCCTGGCTGAAATGACAGCCACCTGGGGAACTCTCAAAGCACCTGATGCCATGTCCCACCCTGACATTCCAGCCAAATTGGTCTGTGATCAGGGAGGCATATATGTTTTTCAGAGCTTCCAGATGACTCTAATATGCATAAGAGATCCCATCTTGGTTGCCAGGACATTATGTTGTGACTTCACCTGTCACCTCTTCCGTACAAGCCACTCCTTGACATAAGTTGAGGGACTGTTGATTTCTCGGGAAGTCCTGTGGTTTGGGAGGGGAAAGCCTGGAGTCTTGGAGGGCTATGCCTGACAAATGTAAAAAGTCTCATTTCTAGTACTTTCCCACTTAAAAATTACTTGGCAGGATCAAAAGGACCTTCTGTCCCTGAAGCTGTTTAGTCTGACAGTTGGAAGAATTTCTTTTTCACTTTCTGCTGTTTTTGTTTTCTTTTACTGCCCACTGTGTGGTTACACAATACAAATGCTATAATATTCAGGAGCTGATTAGCTCCTGGCTGTGAACTCCCTTCCCTGAACCAAGCCCTGGTCATACTTCACATTGATTGTTGAGTGGTTATGTTCAACATGAGAATAGGACATAGTTAAAGAAGGACAACACGGAAGTCCGAAGAGTTTCTGAAAAGGTAAAGCATCCTGCTTTCACTACAAGTTGGTCAAAAGAAAGAGGAAGGAATTAGATCTCTTTCTTTACTGATTCTGTGATTATTCAGGAATATGTGATTGATAACATTTTAAATGTATACAGTACTTTAAAGCTTCCCATACGCACCAGATTCTCTCAAATATCCTTGAAAGTAGAAAGATGGAGAAGGAAATGGCAACCCACTCCAGTATTCTTGTCTGGAAAATCCCATGGACAGAGGAGCCTGGTGGGCTACAGTTCATGGGGTCACTAAGAGTTGGACATGACTGAGCGACTGAGCACTAAGTAGAAACAGCAGATATCATTTCCTTATTTTCCCAGGTGAGATAGTATTATCCTTATTTTTCTCTTTTCTCAAAATATCTCAAGACCATAGCACCACCAAGGGTGGATGTGAGACTGGAACACAAGACTGTGCCCTCTGGCAGCTGTGCAATGTATCCTGTGGCTTTATGGGTGAACTGACCCAGACACTGAACAGTGGAGATGTGTGGATTCAAAGGGAAGTTAATGCCTTAGCTTTGAGGGAGTTAAATGGCCATTGAGAGAATGTGTGTGTTATGATCCTAGACTGTGATGATGTGTGCAGGTCAGTGTGGGACCCCTGTGATCCCCCTCACCCCCACCTCTACAGCCGCATCAAATAAACCCACAGTCTAGGTGAGACCCAAGTGCAGTCCATGTGACACAGCTTCTTGACAAGACCCCCACCCCCTTTTCTGCTGCCGATGGCTTGCTGCTCTTCAGCCCCTCGATGACCCTCCCAGAGGTGGGGCTCTGAGACAGGCAGGAGTGACCGTGGGGCCAAGGAGTACAGCAGACAGAACCCCCAAAGGCTCCAGAGTGGCCTAAGGAACGTCCTAGGTGTCCCCATTAAATCCTCTAAACAGCCAGCATTTTGATTTAAACGATGTCAGAGCCCAGAGAGCAGCAAAGGTTTTTCTTTTCATTGGTCAGTTTTTAAATTGCAGAACTCTTTGTAGTCTGTTTTAAAATTTCTCTCATGTATTTTACATGTGGTCCTCTTCCTTTCTTCCCAATGCCATAAGGTAGATTCTCATGACTTTTGGATCATCCACACTTGAGTTGCTAAATCACTGCATTGGCACTTGAGCCTATACTTTGCAGCCCCCTTCAGGATCACTGAAGGCCAAGTGAGAACTCTGTCTGCTGAAAGTTGTCACCTCAGTAGCTGGTGTTGGGTCCTTCACTCCTCAGAGCAGAAGAATCGCTGGGGCTTGGCAAGGGGCCTGCTGATAATGGCCTTCTCAGTGAGGGAGTGGGTCAGGAGGGTCTGGCCTTCCCTGCACTGGGCCTGCTTGCTTGTGCTGTTAATGCAGGTTTCTGTGCCCGTTGCACAGTGAGGCCAAGCAGACTTTGGAGTTTGGAGCAGAGAAAGGTTTATTGCAAGACCAGGCAAGGAGATGGGTGGCTCATGCCCTAAAAACCCTGAACTCCACGATGGGCTTAGGCAAGGCACTTTTAAAAGCCAGGTGAGGGAGCAGAGTCTGTGATCAGCTTGTGCACAGTTCTCTGGCTGATGGACAGGTACCAGGGTGGTGTCACAGGGGTTAACATTGTCAGTCCTTAGGCTCCAAGAGACCTGGGGCTGTGTGCTGATGGTTGTCAAGTAGTTAACATCTTCTGTTTGTTGGAGAGGGGGAAGTTTTTTTTTTTTTATATATCTGCAAAACAAATTAGGAAATGTGTATCAAATACTATCTAGGTACTTGAGAGAGGAGCTAGAGAAGGCCCCATGTCCTGGGAAGGCCCCATGGGGTCCTGCTTGGGTTTAGTGCCTCTTCTTCCTCAAGGACATCAGTTTCTCCCCTATTCTCAGCAACCTGCAACCTTGCACCCCACCAAACACTCTTAGTTGCAGGTTAGGCTATAGCACCGGCTGCACCAAAGACAACAGGAAAGGCCAATGAATTAGGTCATGTCTGTCTGTCCACAGCTGTTTAATTGCTTTGCAGCTGCAATCCAGGCAAAACTCTTTAAAAGGTTTATGAGTAACACATTCCCTCCAGGGTAGCTGTCTCCACCTTCAAAGCCACACAGTCCCCACCCTTACCTAGCTCTACTTTGCACTTTGTACAGCCAGTTCCCCTGAGCTCTGGCTCCAGCTGCTACTCCAGCTTTTTTCACTTCTTGTATCATCTTGAAACATCTTGTTCTGAGCCTCCCAGATCCTTAAGGAGAGTCAGGGGGAACAAAATGATACATTAATGTACATTTAAAAAAAAATTATAAGCAATTTTAAGTTGTCTAAAAGCCAAGGAAGTATTGTGTCACAATTTCCAAACAGTGCTGCAAAACAATTACAGTTTTATCATCAAAGTGCTTAAAGTGCTTTTCTCTCCTTACCTCATCGGAGCTTATCTCTGTTATGCTATAGACGCTTACAGGTAGCAATCCCTAAAGACGGATGATTCTACACCTCCAGGAGCCTAAGTCTCTTGGGCCAGATCCTCGTTACTCATTTGGATCTGCCTGCCTTCTTAGGAGATTGGTTGCCATCAGGGTTTTCTTTTTATTATTGTAGAGCAGACAACTGTCAAATTTAAGTGTTGAGGGTAGCATTGCAATTTCACCTCTTTCTCTTGGACCTGCCAGATATGACAAGCTTCTGTTTGCAACATTACGTCAATAGTCTTGGGAATATGTCGCTGCCTCAGGACTCTTCTCATAGCACCTCACAGCATCGGAACTCAGAGTCAGGTCCTCTGTGATCCTTTCAAGAGTGAAAGCCCCATAGAATAGAATTTTTTTCCCTGTGTGTTGACTCAACAACATGTCTGTTAGGTAGCAACAGTCATTTGTAGATTCAAGGGATTAGATCTGGTAGAAAGAGTGCCTGAAGAACTATGGATGGAGGTTTGTAACATTGTACAGGAGGCAGTGACCAAAACCATGCCAAAAAAAAAAAAAGAAATGCAAGAAGGTAAAGTGGTTGTCTGAGGAGGCCTTACCAATAGCTGAGAAAAGAAGAGAATCAGAAGGCAAAGGAGAAAGGGAAAGATATACCCAACTGAATGCAGAGCTCCGAAGAATAGCAAGGAGAAATAAGAAAGCCTTCTTAAGTGAACAATGCAGAGAAATAAAGGAAAGCAATAGAATGGGAAAGACTAGAGATCTCTGCAAGAAAATTAGAGATACCAAGGGAACATTTCATGCAAAAATGGGCGCAATAAAGGACAGAATAGCAAGGACTTAACAGAAGGAGAAAAGAATAAAAAGAGGTGGCAAGAATACCCAAAAGGACTATACAAGAAAAGGCCTTAATGACCTGGATAAGCACATGGTCACTAACCTAGGCTAGACATCCTGGAGTGTGAAGTCGAGTGGGCCTTTAGGAAGCATTCATACGAACAAAGGCAATGGAGGTGATGGGCTTCGAGCTGAGCTATTTCAAATCCTAAAAGAGGATGCTGCTTAAGTTCTGCGCTCAATACACCAGTAGATTTGGAAAACTGCAGTGGCCACCAGACTGGAAAAAGCATTTTTGTTCCAATCCCAAAGAAAGGCAATGCCAAAGAACGTTCAAACTACCGTACAAATATGCTCATTTCAAATGCTAGCAAGGTAATGCTCAAAATCCTTCAAGCTAGGCTTAAACAGTATGTGAAGCGAGAACTTCTAGATGTACAAGCTAGATTTAGAAAAGGTAGAGAAACTAGAGATCAAATTGTCAACATCCACTGGATTGTAGAAAAAGCAAGGGAATTCCAGAAAAACATCTACTTCTGCTTCATTGACTACCCTAAAGCCTTTGACTGTGTGGATCACAACAAACTGTGGAAAATTCTTAAAGAGGTGGGAATACCAAACTACCTTACCTGCCTCCTGAGAAACCTGTATGCAGGTCAAGAAGCAACAGTTAGAACCAGACATGGAACAACAGACTCATTCAAAATTGGAAAAGGAGTACGTCAAGGCTGTATATTGTCACCTTGCTTATTTAAATCATATGCAGAGTACCTCATGTGAAATGCCAGGCTGGATGCATAACAAGCTGGAATGAAGATGGCCAGGAAAAATATCAACAACCTCAGATATGCAGATGACACCACTGTAATGGCAGAAAGTGAAGAGGAACTAAAGCTCTTCTTGATGAAGGTGAAAGAGGTGAGTGAAAAAGCTGGCTTAAAACTCAACATTCAGAAAACTCAGATCAAATCATCAGGTCCCATCACTTCATGGCAAATAGATGGGGAAACAGTGGAAACAGTGACAGACTTTATTTTCTTGGGCTCCAAAAGTCACTGCAGACAGTGACCTCAGTCATGAAATTAAAAGACACTCCTTGGCAGTAAAGCTGAGACAAACCACTGCATATTAAAAAGCAGAGACATCACTTTGCTAACAAAGATCCATGTAGTCAAAGCTATGATTTTTCCAGTAGTCCTGTATGGATGTGAGGGTTGGACCATAAAGAAGGCTGAGCACCAAAGAATTGATGCTTTTGAACTATGGTGTTGGAGAAGACTCTTGAGAGTCCCTTGGACTGCAAGGAGATCAAACCAGTCAATCCTAAAGGAAACAACCCTGAATATTCAGCAGAAGGACTTCTGCTGAAGCTGAAGCTCTAATACTTTGGCCATCTGATGTGAACAGCTGACTCCTTGGAAAAGATCCTGATGCTGGGAAAGATTGAGAGCAGGAGGAGAAGGGGACAACAGAGGATGAGATGATTAGAGATGGCATCACTGACATAATGGACATGAGTTTGAGCAAGTTTCAGGAGATAGTGAAGGACAGGGAAGCCTGGTGTGCTGCAGTCCATTGGGTTGCAAAGACTCAGACATGACTTAGTGATTGAACAACAATACTTATGATCCTACCATGGGCTTAGTACCAAACATACTAAAGTTCTCTCTACAGTCTCTTAATGTAATGAAGGAGATGTATTTGAAAATAGTATATTCACTATAATGTGGTGGATAATAAGACACTTTAACACAGGGACAAAGAGGTCATTTAGCCCTATGTGTGATCTCAGGGAAGACTTATTTTTAAACAGTTGGACATGGGTACCAAATCACTATGCTATTTAGATTCTTGTGGATTTTTAAAATTAATTTATCTTAATTGGAGGACAATTATTTTATAATATTGTGGTGGTTTTTGCCACACAGGGACATGAATCAGCCACAGGTGCACATGTGTCTGCCTATCCTTAAGCCTGCTCCCACCTCCCTCCCCATTGCACCCTCTGGGTTGTCCCAGAGCTTTGAGTGCCCTGGTTCATGCACAGAACTTGCACTGATCCTCTAGTTCACATATGGTAATATACATGTTTCAGTGCTATTCTTTCTTATCATCCCACCCTCACTGTCTCTGACAGAGTCCAAAAGTCTGTTCTTTGCTGTCTTGAATTTAGGATCATTACCATCTTTCTAAATTCCATATATATGCATTAATACACTATATTGGTGTTTCTCTTTCTGACTTACTTCACTCTGTATAATAGGCTCCAGTTTCATCCATCTCATTAGAACTGACTCAAATGCGTTCTTTTTTATAGCTGAGTAATATTTTGTGTGTATATCTACCACAACTCCCTTATCCATTCATCCTCTGATGGACATCTAGGTTGCTTCCATGTCCTAGCTATTGTAAACAGTACTGTGCTGCAATGAACATTGGGATATGTGTGTCTCTTTCAATTCTGGTTTCCTTGGTGCGTATGCCCAGCAGTGGGATTGCTGCATCATATGGCAGTTTTAATTTCAGTTTTTAAAGGAATCTCCACACTATTCTCCATTGTGGCTTTCATTCATTTCAGTTTGCATTCCCACCTACAGTGTAAGAGGGTTCCGTTTTCTCCACACTCTTTCCAGCATTTATTGTTTATAGACTTTTTGATGACAGCCATTCTGACTGGCGTGAGATGGTACCTCATTGTGGTTTTGATTTGCATTTCTCTGATAAAGAGTGATGTTGAGCATCTTTTCATGTGTTTAATATCCATCTGTATATCTTCTTTGGAGAAATGTCTATTTAGTTCTTTGGCCCACCTTTTGATTGGATTGTTTATTTTCCTGGTACTGAGTTACATGAGCTGCTTGTATATTTTGGAGATTAATTCTTTGTCAGTTGCTTTGTTAGTGGGCTTCATTCCAGGGGTGCAAGGATTCTTAAATATTCACAAAACAATGTGATACACCATATTAACAAATTGAAACATTATCTCAATAGATGCAGAGAAAGTCTTTGACAAAATTCAACACCCATTTATGATTAAAAAAAAAAATCTCCAGAAAACAGGCATAGAAGGAACATACCTCAACATAATAAAAGCCATATATGACAAATCCACAGCAAACATTATGCTCAATGGAGAAAAATTGAAAGCATTTCCTCTAAAATAAGGAATAAGACAAGGGTGCCCACTCTCACCACTACTATTCAAAATAGTTTTGGAAGTCCTCACCACAGCAATCAGAGAAGAAAAAGAAATAAAAGGAATCCAGATTGAAAATGAAGAAGTAAAACTCTCACTGTTTGCAGATGACATGATCCTCTGCATAGAAAATCCTAAAGACACCACCAGAAAACTACTAGAGCTAATCAGTGAGTATAGTAAAGTTGCAGGCTATAAAATTAATACACAGAAATCCCTTGCATTCCTATATACTAACAATGCAAAACAGAAAGAGAAATTAAGGAAATTAAGAATGGTCCCATTCACCATTGCAATGAAAAGAATAAAATACTTAGGAGTAAATTTACCTAAAGAAACAAAAGATACATTATCTCTTGATGAGTATTATCTCCTAACAGTTAAATTCATTTTGGGCCTGTGACCAGGATTGGGGGTGAAGGGAGGAGTAAGCAGATTTCAAAACAGAATTCTGTTTTGAACAAGGGAGATTGAAACTTATTCCCCTGCTCCAGATGGCCTGTATAGGAATCTGGGGAGAAGGAGAAAGCAGGAGAGGAGGGGACTGACTGGCCTACAGGAGCCACACCATGGCCAAGCCAGGGTGAACAGCCTGCACGACAGCAGGTGCTCAGCCAGCAGAGGAAGCTGCAAGGGGTTTCATTTCCTCCCCTTCAGCTCTGGACTTCTGTCAGGAGGTTTATTTCTCTCCCATTGCAAGTAAAAATAATTAAGACTGACTGATCGTTAAAATACCTTCTCCTCCCCTTCCAAAAAGAAGCAAGACCTTTTATTTCCAGTGTCTGTTTCCCTCTGAGAAATTCAGCAGCACCATTCTCTTCATTCTGGACTCGGCAGAAGCATATTTCACCTTCAGCAAGTCGGGGGTGATCCCCTGTCTTCCATGTGCCCTGCCCACCAGCCTAGGGCATTGGAAATCTTGTCCAGAAGCTGTCTAGAGTCACTGAAGAGAGAGGCAAAGCCATCATTCTGCCTTGTGCTACTCAGCACCCATCAGGTAAGCCACTGTACACCAGGCTGAAGGCCCTGGCAGATCATTTGGCCCTGGGTCTTTCAGACTTTGCTTGAATATGTTGAACGCACACCTCTCGGTTCAAAGCAGCAAGACTGAGAATGGTGTCTTCAGCAGGAATGATGATAAAGAAAAAGTATACCCCTTTCCAAGTTTATCATAACACTAGTTTATTTAAATAAATCCCAACATGTTTTAGGATCAAGATTAGTGATATTTTTATTAAAATAAGAAATTGTTGACAAATATTTTGAAGACCTACTATTTGTATGGGCTATGCAAACTTCTTTGGTAAATGCAAAGTACAGAACCCGAGAAATTTATAACCTATCATTTGGGCAGACAAGTTGTGAAAATTTAAATAATATTATAAGGTTACACATGACTAAGTACCTGATGGGTGGTACAGACAGTAGGATTTTAGCACGAGAGAAAGATGGATAGTAGCTGAAGTTATTAGGAAAGACTTAAAAAAGAAACTGGCCTTGAAGGGTGGTTGGATGTGGATAAATGGAAGGTGTATAAAGGGAGAATAATTTTTGATTATGACTTGTTAATGCTTCCATTGAATCAAATCTACATAACAAACTACTTGAACTTTAATTTCTAGCTGGAATATGTAAATCTTCAATTCAGGAAAGCTATTCATGTCAATATTAGAAACAAAAAGTCGTAAGGAAAAAGGCTGACGTTTATGTATTGTGGGAAACCGCTGGCTTGCTAGGGCATTCTGTCAGTTGAATTCCTTTCCTCCTCCTCCCCAGAGATCTATTCATTGTTGGCAACTTGTGCTGAACATTCACTAATTTTTAGCAATCTTTTGCATGGAAAATGAGATTTAGGTTAACTTTATATTTTTTATGTGTATGATAAATAGCAGAGCAGCACAAAATCACTTCTGATAAAACTTCTGTCTTATCAGAAGATATGGAGAAAGGGTTAGACATCACTTTCTCCATATCTCAGGCTTTCAGCTGAATCTGCTACATCAGGGAGCAATCACTAGCTGTGTAAGTGATAGGCTGGAGGCCACAAAAAGAAATCTTTAGCTTCTCCTCCAAGGCCTGTTCTTTACATGAGAGCATAGGAGTCTCCACAAGACTTGCATGATCTTAGTATTGAAATTTATGTGTATATGTACAAAAGAATTGAGAGAATTTCAGGTAATTCTTCTTTATAATCCAATGACCAGGACAGTATTAAAAATATTAATAGATAATGGTTGATCTCCATGAGTAAATTTGGATAATCTTTGTTGATGTAAGGCCAGCAAATGTAAACTCCCTATGACCATTTAAAATAAAACAAACAAAAAACCCAAAGTTCTTTACTTTCCTACTTCGTGTCTTTTGCTCAGATTACTTTCTGCCAATGATGGTCTGCGTGCATCTTCCCTCCCCGGCTCTACACACACACACACACACACACACACACACACACACCCTGGACACAGTAGTGTCCAAACCATTCCATCATTCATTGGGGAATGAGCTTCACTAGTAAAGAACAATGGAACAACCATGGATTCAGACGCTGCCCTAACAGGGCTTATTCTCCAATCTGTATTCTGCTGCTAAGTCGCTTCAGTCATGTCCGACTCTGTGCGACCCCATGACGACAGCCCATCAGGTTCCCCCATCCCTGGGACTCTCCAGGCAAGAACACTGGAGTGGGTCGCCATTTCCTTCTCCAATGCATGAAAGTGAAAAGTGAAAGTGAAGTCTCTCAGTCGTGTCTGACTCTTAGCGACCCCATGGACTGCAGCCTACCAGGCTCCTCCATCCATGGGATTTTCCAAGCAAGAGTACTGGAGTGGGGTGCCATTGCCTTCTCCGAATCTGTATTCTACCTGTCTTTTAAGATCCACTTTCAGGAATGTTTTTCCAGCCTGTAGTCAGAATTAATCTTATCTTTCTTTATGATCCCAAACCAAGAGTCTTGGTTTTCTACTATGTGATTGTGCTATAGTAAGAAATATATATATATTTGGTCTTCATCCAAAGTTCCTGGCACTGAATGTCTAAAACCCTTGATATTTCCTGGGTGGGAGGGGCAAGAGGAGTATTTCTTGTTATTCATTATAAGCCCCTTTCAACCATCTGAGTTTACACAATGCGGTAACTCTTGGAGGATGGGAGTTAGCTGCGAGAGGCACCAATCATGTGATTACAGGCTGGAAATTTTAGCCATCCCCCTAGTTGCTCCCCTCCCCCCCACTTAATCACCATGGCTGGTGATTTAATTAGTCATGCCTACATAATGAAGCCTCCATAAAAACAATAAACAGCAAAGTTCAGAGAGCTTCTGGGTTGGTGAACAAGCATGCCTTTGCATGCCAGGAGGGTGGCATATTCTAAACTCCGTGGGGACAGAAACTTCTGTGCTCAGGACCCTTCTGGATCTTGTCATATGTGTCTCTTCATCTGGCTATCTATTTGTATCCTTTAAAATATCCTTTGTAATAAATTAATGATAGTAAGTAAACTTTATTTACCTGGGTTCTGTAAGCTGTTCTAATAAATTGTCGACCCTTAAGAGGGGATTTTGAGAACCCCCAATTTAGCCAATCAGTCAGAAGTACTGGAAGTCTGGACATGAGGTTGGTGTCTGAAGTGGAGTTAGTTTTGTGGGACTGAGCCCTTGACTTGTGGGGTCTACACTAACTCAAGGGGGTTATTATCAGAAGTGCTGTGAATAGAGAATCTATTGGGTCTATATCACAGCTATTTTGTGTGTATCTTTTCCCACTGATAGATCTTAAATTTCCTAGTGTCTTCAAATCATTCTTACAAATTTAGATTCTCATTATAGTTTAATTGAATTCTTTTCTTCTCCACTCAAAGAATATTTTTCAAACATTTAGCTAACAGCCAACCCAGTTTTTTGGTCATGCGACCAAATAAAAAATGTGTAAGCAAGGGCATTGCAAACAGAAGAGAAACTTGGAAAACAGCCCACAGAGCATGGCAAAAAGTTTAGGATGGCTGGCACATAGGATTTAAATGACAGCGTAATGGAAAACTAGTCCAGATAGGTAATCATGCGATCTGATCATAAAGTTTTACAGATGAGGAGAATGAGACACAGAGATGTTATTTGATCAGCCCCAGCAACAAAGGGATCAGAACCCATCATCTGACTGTCCCCACCATCCAAACCCAGCACTTTTATATAAGCGCAGACGGTGATGTTATGCAACCATGCCAGTCTGAGGCGAGTGGTTGGGAAACGATGAAGATAGCGCTGGAGAGTATCTATGGCAATAATGTCTGGGCATTGGGCCGCATGATGCTGTTCTTTGTACTACCACAGAAGCAAGAGCAATAGGAGGCAAACAACCAAGAAAATTAGGTGCATTGACGACAACAGCTTGCACTGCTCTGTGGCATGTCTTGGTGGCCAACTTGAGCTCCACTTATGATACTCAGACTGGTCTGTGAGCTACGCTTTGAAGCAAACACCAAGAATTACCAGCTCTGCCATTCTTTTGGCCTTTGCCTTGAGTTTAAAAGAACTAATATTTTCAATGACACCTGTTAATTACAAATAATAAGCAAAGGTGTTAAGCAGGTAAGCCATTAAAAAATGACACAGAGCCTATAAACATATGAAATTAAGTTCAACTCTCTCCAATAATCAAAGAAAAATTTTTGTGAAAAAATTCTTTTTCCTTATTAGATATCAGATTATCAAGACTAATAACAATAATAACTACTGTTAGCAAAAACATGGGATAATTGATTCAGATATAGAATCTGCTGATTGGAGAAAAAATTGGTATAAGCTTTCCACAGAGCAATTTGTCAATATGTTTCATTAGTCATTAAAGGGTGCTTATCCTTTCTGGCAATTCTACTTCAGGGAAATTTATCCTAAGACATTCATCAGAGAGGTGCACAATGCTAGGTTGGAATGCTGTTCACTTCAACATTATGGCTATGAAAACTTAGAAATAACTCACATGTATAATATTAGGGAAGTTGGTACATACCCTATGGCACAAAGTCACAATGGTAAAAGGATACTGATATAATGTACCATTCTTAATATAATGCTAAGTGGGATGTGCTGGCTGCAAAAAAAAGTTATTTGTAGCTTAAAAACATTTTTAAAAAACACATACATGTATAACAGGCATGTTGAGCAATCAAGACTCACAGAATAGAATGAGAAAATACCTTTAGTTTTGCCTTGAAATGCCACTGAATAACAACCTGGGCTGTCCCATGACTTTTCTGCCCACTCTCAGGTGATAAGCATCCTTTGGTCACTTGAGGACACAAAACACAGCCTCAATTCAATACGATGGTTAGATTGTCCAGTCTCTAATGAATTCCAGTGTCTTTCAGAGAGCAGCCGTTTCCCCCGGCACAGAGACAGCTTGCGGCAGTGAGAAGCCGGGGACGGTGAGGGAGAGTTTGATCCTACCTTACCCTGTCAGCCTCTCCCCTCCATCCTCTCAGAGATGGCTCTTAACCATTCCAGAGCTGAAATAGAGGGTGGATGGGAGGAGAGGTACATGTTTGGGTGGGAACAGGGTGTATGTTAGAAAGCTCTTGCTTGCCTGGGATAGCGGTAGCGTGGCTTCACGCTCTCTGAAGCTGGGCGGATGTTTAAATTTGCTTCTTGTGAGCTCAGGTGGGGTTTTCATGCTCTGTGCTGCAGCTCTCTTGATGCACGATACGCCCTCCCCTGCTCTCCGCCAACTCCTCCATGTCCCTAGGAATCCTGTGACTCACTCACAGCCTTTCTACTAAGATTTCTTCACCTCCTGAGCCAATTCTCACAGACGTGAATGAAGACAAACCTCGTTCCCCCCGCCAACCTCTCCTGTGGTCCAGGTCTTATCCATGGGAACACATAGAAGTGTTTGTGCGTGAGAAACTCTGGAAGTAAGGACTGAGCAATCTCTCTTCCGTCTTCCGTTACTTCCCTCATTCTGGGCTGGCTGGCTGGCCCCAGTTTCTCAAACTCCTGCTTCTCAGGCAGGAGCTGACACCATTTGTCCTTTCCCCAAAATTCTATGGGACATATATTAAGCTCTTTCAGTGGTACTGTTGAAGTCTATCTTTTAAAAAAAGACTCCATGTCTCTGCTCTTCTGAACCAGCATGGGTGGGTAAAGGGACTAGTTATGTCACCATGAGATTCACTCTCTTTAACAGATTTTTCAGTACATAGTACAGTATTGTTATCTACAGGCACAGTGTTATACAGTGGACCTCTAGAAAATATTCATTCATAAATAAATGAAGTTTTATACCTTTAATTAGCAACTCCTCATCTCCCCTTCCCCTAGGCCCTGGCAACCATTATTCTATTCTTTGCTTTTATGAGTTCGACTATTTTAGAAACCTCATGTAAGTGGAATCATGCATTATCTGTCCTTCTGTGACTGGTTTATTTCGTTTGCTTATCTCATAATGTTCTCAAGGTTCATCCATCTTGCATATTGTGGGATTTCCTTCTTTTTATGGCTGAATAATATCCAGTGTTCTTGCCTGGAGAATCCCAGGGACAGGGGAGCCCCGTGGGCTGCCATCTATGGGGTCGCACAGAGTCGGACACGACTGAAGCGACTTAGCAGCAGCAGCAATATCCTATTATATGTATATACCGCATTTTCTTTTACCAGTTCTTTTATGGATGGGCATTTAGATTGTTTCTGCATATTGGCCATTATGAATAGTGCTGCAGTGAACATGGGCATGCTAAGGTTTTTTCTAGATTCTGATTTCAATTACTTTGGATAAATACACAGAAGTGGGATTGCTAGATCATATGATAATTCTATTTTTTAAATTTTGTTGAGGAACCTCCATGCTGTTTTCCATAGTAACTGCACCATTTTGGAGTCCCATCAATAGTGCACAAGGGTTGCAAATTCTCTGCATCCTTGCCAACACTTGTCTATTGCTACTAGTACCACTATCGTTACTACTATTACACCACCACCACCACCATCACTACTATTACTACAATGGCCATCCTAACAGGTGTAAGGTGATATCTCACTGTGGTTTTAATGTGCATTTGCCTAATGATAGTTGACACTGAGATACTTTTTATATACCTATAATTTACTTATATGCCTTCTTTGGACAAATGTCTATTCAAGACATTAGCCCATTTAAAAATTAGATTATTAGGGGTTTTGCTATTGAGTTTTAGGAGTTCCTTATATATCTTTTCATTCTGTTTATGGGGTTCTCAAGGCAGCAATAGTGAAGGTTTACTATACCTTTCTCCAGTGGACCACGTTTTGTCAGGCCCTAAATCCCAGGGACCTGACCTTCACCAACAACAATTTATCTTAGACATTTTAACCCTTTATCAGAAATATAATTTGCACATATTTTCTCCTATGCCATAGGTTACTTTATCAATCTACTGACTGTTTCCTTTGCTGTGCAGAAAATTTTTATTTTGATAAAGTCTTTCTTGTCTACTTTTGCTTTTGTTGGCTTTTGGTGCCATATCCATGAAATCATATCACACGTCCTATTGTTAAAATATATTACAAAGCTACAGTAATTAGAACAGTATGATACTAGTATGCTGCTGCTGCTGCTAAGTCACTTCAGTCGTGTCCAACTCTGTGCGACCCCATAGATGGCAGCCCATCAGGCTCCCCCCATCCCTGGGATTCTCCAGGAAAGAACACTGGAGTGGGTTGCCATTTCCTTCTCCAATGCATGAAAGTGAAAAGTGAAAGTGAAGTTGCTCAGTCGTATCTGACTCGTAGCAACCCCATGGACTGCACCCTACCAGGCTCCTCTGTCCATGGGATTTTCCAGGCAGTAGTACTGGAGTGGGGTGCCATTGCCTTCTCCGATGATACTAGTATAAAGGTATACATATAGACCAATGGAACAGAACAAAGAGCCCAGAAATAAATCTATGAATATATGTCAACAAGAGTGTCAAGAATACACAAGGTATAAAGCATAGATAGTCTGTTCAATAAATTATGTTGGGAAAACTGGATATCCACCTGCAAAAGAATGAAATTGAACCCTTGCCTTATGGCATACACAAAAATCAACTCAAAATCAACTCAAATGGCTTACACATAAGACTGGAAACTATAAAACTAGAAGAAAACATAAGATAAAGTCTTTGGCCTTTTTTTTTTTTTTTTGCTTTGTTATTATAAATCCTACCAAGCAAATTCTCCTTACTAGTCTTCTCACAATTCACGTGGGTATGTGGAATCTGTTGCTTTCATGGCTCAGCTAAAACTAAAACAGGCCAAGTCCAAGTGTAACATCCTTTTACCCCTGCTTTAAAATGCTCAGTGGACATATGCACACACAGCAGTATCTCTGGTTGTGGAAAGTGAGTGACATTTTTCCCCCCAAGCTTTTCTGCAATTTTCAAGTCTTCTGAACTGAGTGTAATTTCACATATTCAAAAGCAGAGACATTACTTTGCCAACAAAGGTCCATCTAGTCAAGGCTATGGTTTTTCCTGTGGTCATGTATGGATGTGAGAGTTGGACTGTGAAGAAGGCTGAGCGCTGAAGAATTGATACTTTTGAACTGTGGTGTTGGAGAAGACTCTTGAGAGTCCCTTGGACTGCAAGGAGATCCAACCAGTCCATTCTGAAGATCAGCCCTGGGATTTCTTTGGAAGGAATGATGCTAAGGCTGAAACTCCAGTACTTTGGCCACCTCATGAGAAGAGTTGACTCATTGGAAAAGACTCTGATGCTGGGAGGGGTTGGGGGACAGGAGGAGAAGGGGACGACAGAGGATGAGATGGCTGGATGGCATCACTGACTTGATGGACGTGAGTCTGAGTGAACTCGGAGAGTTGGTGATGGACAGGGAGGCCTGGTGTGCTGCAATTCATGGGGTCACAAAGAGTCGGACACAACTGAGCGACTGAATTGAACTGAATTAGAAAAAAACTGAACTTAAAAATTATATAATAGCAAATCAAAGTCAGTTTTGTTGACATTTGAAATTTCCTGCCCCCACCCTTGTAAACAGTTTCCTACATGTAGCTATGGCTGGCTGTTTTCATTATACTCTTTCAGATGACAAGGAGCTTGCTCTAATTTATCTTAAGTGATGAATGACACTTTATTGTAAGTCTGCAGTGGGGAAGTAAGGAAAAAACTGGCTCACCCTGTACAACCAGTCCTTGGGAATAGACACAGTGATTACAGCATAGCAACATTCTGGTGCCAATCCACCAAGCTGAAAAGCTACCAGACTTGTGGCTCAGCTCCTTTGCTCTGCTTTTGCCTGATCACATCCATGGCCACAGCTGATTTTCTTCTTGCCACTTTCCTTTCTGCTGCATGGCTTCTGCCTATTCCAGATTCTGTTGCCTCATGGCTTCTACTCACGGTACTGCTTAACACCTTGTCACTGTGTATCTCAGTCTTTGTGTCACTGTAGTTTGTTTTACTTGTAATAATGATTTCAAGACGTATTAAGAAGAAGGATGTGATTAATCACTTTCCAAAATAGAACACATCAGTTAGACAGCATTCTTGCTAATGTTTAGCTTTGGGGTCAAGCATAAATCCCTGGTTTAGTAGATTAGGGCCAGGAATGTGAAGAATTTTGAATCACATGAGCCAAAGCACAGCAACTACCCATGACTATTTTGCTATGAGTGGATCAGGCTGCCAACACATCATGGACTGCCTGTACGCTAGAAGAGCAGTCTATGTCTTTCAGACATATCTACCACCATGTTTAATTCATTGCCTCTATGGCTTGAGTCCTATTTTTGGATATCAGTAAAACGTCCATTCCACAATTTACAAAGCAAAACAAGAGGGAGAAAACCAGATATCTAGATTTCTTACATTATTTCATCATATCCTACCTAAAAGAAAACAAGCATTTTTGCAAAGTCAAAGTGATTCAAAACCAGAGAATAACTTTTTAAATCTAAGGTAATTCTTAATAAAGAATAGGCCATACCCATCTACAATACCAAGTAAAAAGTTATTTTCATTTCTACTTTTCTTCTGTAAAACACATCTGGAATTACTGCTTCATTACAATTTAGATTTCTTTTCATTTTTGACCACTGATTGTTTACAGATTGAGAATAATTCTGTACCTCTTCTTGATACACTGAGACATATTCATGTAAAGTACATAATAGCTTCTGATGGTGGGTTTCCCTGGTGGCTCAGATGGTAAAGAATATGCCTGAAATGTGGGAGACCTGGGTTCGATCCCTGGGTTGGGAAGATCCCCTGGAGAAGGGGATGGCTACCCAATCCAGTAGTCTGGCCCAGAGAATTCCATGGACAGAGGAGCCTGGCAGGCTACAGTCCACAGGGTCACAAAGATTTGAACATGACTATGGAATGAGGTTCATGACATTGTACAGGAGACAGGGATCAAGACCATTCCCATAGAAAAGAAATGCAAAAAAGCAAAATGGCTGTCTGGGGAGGCCTTACAAATAGCTGTGAAAAGAAGAGAAGCAAAAAGCAAAGGAGAAAAGGAAAGATATAAACATCTGAATGCGGAGTTCCAAAGAATAGCAAGAAGAGATAAGAAAGCCTTCTTTAGCAATCAATGTAAAGAAGTAGAGGAAAATAACAGAATGGGAAAGACTAGGGATCTCTTCAAGAAAATCAGAAATACCAAAGGAACATTTCATGCAAAGATGGGCTCAATAAAGGACAGAAATGGTATGGACCTAACAGAAGCGGAAGGTATTAAGAAGAGATGGCAAGAATGCACAGAAGACGTGTACAAAAAAGATCTTCATGACCCAGATAATCACAATGGTGTGATCACTGACCTAGAGCCAGGCATCCTGGAATGTGAAGTCAAGTGGGCCTTAGAAAGCATCACTACGAACAAAGCTAGTGGAGGTGATGGAATTCCAGTTGAGCTATTCCAAATCCTGAAAGATGATGCTG
>NW_011495045.1:1668566-1669199 GCF_000754665.1 Bison bison bison | reverse complement strand
AGGAGTTCGTCAAGGCTGTATATTGTCACCCTGTTTATTTAACTTATATGCAGAGTACATCATGAGAAACACTGGACTGGAAGAAATACAAGCTGGAATCAAGATTGCTGGGAGAAATATCAATAACCTCAGATATGCAGATGACACCACCCTTATGGCAGAAAGTGAAGAGGAACTAAAAAGCCTCTTGATGAAAGTGAAAGAGGAGAGTGAAAAAGTTGGCTTAAAGCTCAACATTCAGAAAACGAAGAAACAGTGGAAACAGTGTCAGACTTTATTTTTCTGGGCTCCAAAATCACTACAGATGGTGACTGCAGCCATGAAATTAAAAGACGCTTACTCTTTGGAAGGAAAGTTATGACCAACCTAGATAGCATATTCAAAAGCAGAGACATTACTTTGCCAACAAGGTTCGTCTAGTCAAGGCTATGGTTTTTCCTGTGGTCTTGTATGGATGTGAGAGTTGGACTGTGAAGAAGGTTGAGCACCGAAGAACTGATGCTTTTGAACTGTGGTGTTGGAGAAGACCCTTGAGAGTCCCTTGGACTGCAAGGAGATCCAACCAGTCCATTCTGAAGGAGATCAGCCCTGGGATTTCTTTGGAAGGAATGATGCTAAAGCTGAAACTCCAGT
>NW_011495045.1:1665339-1668466 GCF_000754665.1 Bison bison bison | reverse complement strand
TGACTCATTGGAAAAGACTCTGATGCTGGGAGGGGTTGGGGGCAGGAGGGGAAGGGACGACAGAGGATGAGATGGCTGGATGGCATCACTGACTCGATGGACGTGAGTCTGAGTGAACTCCGGGAGTTGGTGATGGACAGGGAGGCCTGGCGTGCTGCAATTCATGGGGTCGCAAAGAGTCGGACACGACTGAGCAACTGATCTGATCTGATCTGAAGCAAATTTCACTTCACTTCACTTCAGCCTCTGATGTACAATGTCATTTTTATTGTGGAACAAAGCTTTATTTAGGCCTTTTCTCCAAAGACCATTGAGATTTTATGATAAAGCATTTAATACATTATGAAGAATGATCAGAATTTTTTTTGTTGTTACGAGAAAGAAAAATTTTAGACATTAGAATCTGGGTTAAAATGATAGTAAATAATGCATAATAACAGTATTGCCAATAAAATTCCTTTTACCTAAGTGTTAAGTTTCCATAAATAAGTTACATAATTTGGAGTAGAGACAAATAATTGTACTGCTGGCATTGCTTCATTTCACCCCAGGTACTGATTTTATTATGGAATAATTCTAGGAGTGCTTCTCAGGTGTATGTTTGGGTAAATAAATGAAACTAAGTCTAAAGACAAAACTTAATAAGATCTGAATAATACCATATGAAAGCAGACATAACTGATCATAATAATAATAATTATCATTAATAATATTCAGCACAAGGATTCAAGGGGAAATGTTCAAAGTAAAGCCCTTTGGGATGTAATTCTGCAGTAATTTCTGATGAAATGGAATGTTGGTTAGTCAGGTGAGTAGATGGAGGAAAGCCCTTTAAACCCAAGCTGATCATTGTGAGGCAAGTTTGCTAGGGAGGACTTGGAAAAGCAGCAGCCCTTTGAATAAGGGTTACTTCAGACTGTATTACAAATTGTAATCCAAACCAATGAACTTTAACTGATGTCCGTGTCAAACTTTCTTTGAATCCTCCAGTGGGTAATGGGTTGCAAGTCATGGACTTTCTGAACCTCTGTTATACCTGGTGAGAACCCAGGGGCCATTCATGGTGGTGGCATTTAGGAAACCTCAAGCATTTTCTTTAAGTTCTGTGTCCCAAAGCAAAAAGTGAATAACCATTTGAGAACTATCTTTCTTTCCCCCTTCGCTTACTTATTTGGTCAGTATGTAGGAAGGGGTCTAGGGGAGGGAGTCTCATATAGTAGCATTAAGTTCCTTGAAGCTAACGATACTTCCAAAATACTGGATTTGAGTTGATTTTCTAACGTCTTTAAGCTTTTATGATACAGAGAATTAATTAGTCAAGTATGATAATTATGGGTATTAATTACAGTGAAGGCAATATAGCCTTGTGACTGTTCTCTCTGGACCCAGAATGAAACTATGAGGGCATCATTTTCTTTCGTGGAAAGAAAGAAATGCCTAGACTCCTGCCTAGGCTCCTCTAAGACATACCTAGGCTCCTGTGAGACCGTTTCTCTTTCTGTATTTTTTTCCTGTCAGGACACATTACAAGAATTAGCATTAAATTGTATGAATATGAGAAAAAACATGCTCTGCATTCTCACTCATGAAAATGGAGGAAGGATGCACCAGATTTGCATGAGTACAGTTGTCTTGCTACATAACTAGCAGTGTAGAGAGTGTGGTCAGAATTTAGGATTAGTTGTTTTCGGGAAGAAGCCATGAATAATATAAGAAACAAATCTAGATGTTGCGATCATATACTTTATCTATTGATCAGAATTTATTGGCTCTAACCTGCCTTGCAGTTGTCCTAGTAACACAACAGCCTTACAAGAGGCATTCATATCTGATTCTGTAGCTCTGAGCAACTTTCCTATACTTGTAAAACCATAACAGTCAACTTGAATTAATTAACAGTTGCCTTACAAGTTCCAGTGGCAGATGTCCGAGCATCTGTGTAAAGAGAATAAGGGAGAAGCAAAGGCTATAAACTCTAGTTTTTAATTCTCTTGTATTCCTTTGTTGGGTTATTCAACAAATACTTCATCATTGTTTGCTGTGTATTCAGAATATCTGGGACTCTGTTTAGGGAGATGGCAATTCAGTGATAAGACACCCATTGTGGAAAAAAAGTTCAGAGACAAGTGAGCACTGATAATTCAGACTCTGGAAAACAATCTGGAAATAACTGTATTCACTCAACACATGTTATGCTAGGTAGCAGGAGCTGAGCCTAGGTGGAAGCCTAGCTCTTTCACTTACCACTGTACAACCACAGGCAAGATTTTTCATGCAGCCTTAGCATGATAAAATACTAGAAAGCATCCTTGAGAAAATCTAGTTCAAATCCCTAATATAACAGAAGAAGTAGTTCTGGTCCATAGAGAAGAAATATATTCATATTCATTTGTTCACCAAGGGCTTACTGAGCCCCTGCTGTATATCAGACATCATTCCAGAAGACAGGACAGGCAAGGTCTTTCCTTTTATGGATTATATTCTCATCAATAAAAAAGTAAATAAATGAAGAAGATGATTTCATATGATGATAAATGAGATTAATAAAGGTAAGCCAATTAATTTGATAGAAAATGATTGTAGTTTTGGAGGGTCATGGAAGGCCTCTCTAAGGTTGTGGCATTTTAGCTAAGGCCTAAATGACACAAAGGAACCGCCATGAGACAAAATAGGGAAGAGTAAAACATCTATTTCTGCTTTATTGACAATGCCAAAGCCTTTGACTGTGTGGATCACAATAAACTGGAAAATTCTTCAAGAGATGGGAATACGAGACCACCTGACCTGCCTCTTGAGAAACCTATATGCAGGTCAGGAAGCAACAGTTAGAACTGGACATGGACCAACAGACTGGTTCCAAATAGGAAAAGGAGTACGTCAAGACTGTATATTGTCACCCTGCTTATTTAACTTCTATGCAGAGTACATCATGACAAACGCTGGGCTGGAAGAAGCACAGGCTGGAATCAAGATTGCAGGGAGAAATATTAATAACCTCAGATATGCAGATGACACCACCCTTATGGCAGAAAGTGAAGAGGAACTAAAAAGCCTCTTGATGAAAGTGAAAGAGGAGAGTGAAAAAGTTGGCTTAAAGCTCAACATTCAGAAAATGAAGATCATGGCA
>NW_011495045.1:1657508-1665239 GCF_000754665.1 Bison bison bison | reverse complement strand
TAAAAAGCCTCTTGATGAAAGTGAAAGAGGAGAGTGAAAAAGTTGGCTTAAAGCTCAACATTCAGAAAATGAAGATCATGGCATCTGGTCCCATCACTTCATGGGAAATAGATGGGGAAACAGTGGAAACAGTGTCAGACTTTATTTTTGGGGGCTCCAAAATCACTGCAGATGGTGACTGCAGCCATGAAATTAAAAGACGCTTACTCCATGGAAGAAAAGTTATGACCAACCTAGATAGCATATTCAAAAGCAGAGGCATTACTTTGACAACAAAGGTCCATCCAGTCAAGGCTATGGTTTTTCCAGTGGTCATGTATGGATGTGAGAGTTGGACTGTGAAGAAGGCTGAGCGCTGAAGAATTGATGCTTTTGAACTGTGGTGTTGGAGAAGACTCTTGACAGTCCCTTGGACTGCAAGGAGATCCAATCAGCCCATTCTGAGGGAGACCAGCTCTGGGATTTCTTTGGAAAGAATGATGCTAAAGCTGAAATTCCAGTACTTTGGCCACCTCATGCGAAGAGTTGACTCATTGGAAAAGACTCTGATGCTGTGAGGGATTGGGGGCAGAGGAGAAGGGGACGACAGAGGATAAGATGGCTGGATGGCATCACTGACTCAATGAATGTGAGTCTGAGTGAACTCCGGGAGTTGGTGATGGACACGGAGGCCTGGCGTGCTGCGATTCATGGGGTCGCAAAGAGTCAGACACAACTGAGCGACTGAACTGAACTGAACTGATACCATGTGAAGGAAATGGCAAGTGGCTTTCTGGAGGAACAGAAAGAAGGCCAAGTGCTGAGTGGTGGGGAAAGGAGTATGAGAAAATTGAAGAAAAGGCCAAGGGCCAGATACTGTACAGACTTGAAGACCATGGAGTTTGGAATTCTAAGCATGATTGAAAGGTCCTGGAGAGACTGAAGCAGGGAAGTAGAATGCATGATTTAACTAGCATTTTTAAAACATCACTCTGCTGTGTGCAAGCTGGACGGAGGGTTTGTCCTGGTGAGCGATGGTGGTGGCTTGGGCCAAGGAGGTGGCCTTGGAAATACTGGTAGAAAGACTACAAATTTCAGGAAGTCTTGGAGTTGTCTCTTTTGTGCACTTATGTATCCCAGGCTTCCAGAACAGTGCCTGGAACATAATATGTACTTTAAAAATATTAGTTGAATCATTGAATGAATAATCACTTTCTGAAGTTAGACTGGAATCAGGTTTAACAGAACTAAAAATACAAGTTCTTCTTAGTTCATGTATGTTTGCCTTAATAGAGTTTAAAACAATAAATATTCTTTAGATCTACTAAAATTGATGCAGCGTGCTTAGCAAATCGTGTGCCCAAGTCCTGGCATCAGCCACTGCATTCAGTGCAGTGTGAGGGCCAGTCCAGTGACGTCAGTGAGTCTTACCCAGCGCCCCTCATACCCTATACCCCTACTGCTGTCTTGAGCATGGCATTTAGGCTTTTTGTGAAATCTACAATGCAAGGTTTGGTTTTCTCACAATCCTACTATAAATTTAAGTGCAACTTGGAGATTCAAGAGGGGTGGCTGGCCCACAATAAACAATTGATGCTTCTGAGTTTCTTTATAGGAAATGGAAAAGCCTAAGGGAAATTCTCTTTACTGCCAGCCATCCACCTCTGTTGAGGAAGGAGATAACCCAAGTTCCACTCCCCAGTCTCCATCCATCCACCCCATCACTGCCTGTTCTGTCATTTTGCAGATCACCCTCACTCAGCATTTCATTTGTGCCAGAACAGGTATATGGGCCTTACATGCATTAATCTCTTAATCCTCAGGAAAACCCCATGAGGTATTGTTATTGCTTTTATCCCTTCTTTACAGATGGGGAAACAGAGGCAGAGAAAGGTTTAAATCACATGATCAGGGACTGCATTCCAACCAGTCAGTGTGACTTTAATTTATCCTCTCGGTATTTTAATTTCCTCATTTCTAGAATGAAATAAAAGTATCTTCCTCATAGAGTTTTTGTAAAGATTAAATTAAGTAATCATGCCTGGCCTAGAATCATATAGTAATATATATTATATAGTAATATATATTATATATTATAATATAGGTAATATAAGTTAGTATAAGTAATCATGCCTAGCCTAGAATCAGTATTGCACAAATCTTAACTGTGACTAAGTTTCTAGTGTTATCCCTATGGAAAAATTACTTTTTGCTTACATGACTTTTTGGTTTTTATGTTTGTTTGTTTTTTATTTTAATTTCTTTGTTTAACACCAAAAACATTTTGTATTTGGTATAGCTGATTAAGAATGTTGTGATAGTTTCAGGTGAACAGCAAAGGGTTCAGCCATACGTGTATCCATTCTCCCCTAAACCCTGCTTCCATGCAGGCTGTCTCATACCATTGAGCAGAGCCCCATGTCTTATACAGTAGGTTTTTGTTGGTTGTCCATTTTAAATATAGCAGTGTGTACATAACTTTCTGAAAAGTCCCTAACTATCCTTCTCCCCAGCAACCATAAGTTCATTTTCTAATTCTAAGCCTGTGATTCTCTTTCTGTTTTGTAAATAAGTTCATTTGTACCATTTCTTTTTAGATTCCACTTACAAGAAATATCATATGGTAATTTCTCCTTCTCTGTCTGACTTGCTTCACTCAATATGACACTGTCTAGGTCCATCCATGTTGCTGCACATCGCATTATTTCAGTCTTTTTAATGGCTGAGTAATATTCCATTGTGTATATGTACCACATCTTCTGTATCCATTCCTCTGTTGATGGACATTTTGGCTGTTTCCACAGCTTGGCTATTGAAAACAGTGCTGCAAAGAACATTGGGGTGCATGTATTTTTGGAGGTCATGCTTTTCTCTCGATATATGCCCAGGAGTGTGATTGCAGGGTCATATGGTAGTCTATTTTTATTTTTTTAAGAAACCTCCATACTATTCTCCAGTGGCTGTACAAATTTACATTCCAACCAAAAGTACAGGAGGATTTCCTTCTCTCCACACCCTCTCCAGCATTTGTTGTTTGTGGATTTTTCTATATTAGCCATTCTCACTGGTGTGAGGTGATATCTTATTTTAGTTTTGATTTGCATTTCTCTGATAACTAGTGATGTTGAGCATTTTTTCATGTGCCTATTGGCCATCTGTATGTCCTCTTTGGAGAAATGTTTATTCAGGTCTTCTGCCCATTTTTTGAGTGTTTTTTTTTTTTTTTCTTTTGATGGTATTAAACATCATAAGCTGTTTGTAAATTTTGGAGACTAATCCCTTATCAGTCACATCATTTAAAAATATTTTCTATCAATCTGTGGGTTGTCTTTTCATTTTGTTTATTGTTTCCTTTGCTGTGCAAAAGCTTTTGAGTTTAAGTAGGTTCCATTTGTTTATTTTTGCTTTTATTTCCATTATTCTGAGAGAGGATTGAAAAAGATGTTGCTGTGATTTATGTCAGAGAGTGTTCTCCCTATATTTTCCTCTAGGAGTTTTATTGTGTCTGGTCTCACATTTAGGTCTTTAATCCACTTTGAGATTACTTTTGTGTGTGGACTAAGGAATGATCTAATTTCATTTTTTTACACATGACTGTCCAGTTTTCCCAGCATTTCCCACCATTTCTTGAAAAGACTGTCTTCCCAATATTGTATAGTCTTGCCTCCTCTATCATAGATTAATTGATCATAAATGCATGGGCTTATTTCTGGGTTCTCTATCCTGTTCTATTGATCTATATTTCTATTTTTGTGCCAGAAACATACTGATTTCATGACTGTAGCTTTGGAATATAGTCTGAAGTCAGGGAGCCTGATTGCTCCAGCTCTGTTTATTCTTTGCTTTGGCTATTCAGAGTCTTTTGTGTTTCCATACAAATTTTGAGACTTTTGTTCTATTTCTGTGAAAAAATGCCACTGGTAACTTGATAGGGATTGCATTGAATCTGTAGATTGCCTTGGGTAGTATAGTCATTTTGACGATATTGATTCTTCCAATCCACAAACATGGTATATCTTTCCATCTGTCTATGTCTTCTTTGATTTCTTTCATCAGCATCATATAGTTTTCAGAGTACAGGTATTTTGTCTCCTTAAGGTAGGTTTATTCTAGGGTATTTTATTCTTTTTGAAGCAATGGTAAATGGAATTGCTTCTTGAATTTCTCTTCCTGGTCTTTTGTTGTTAGTGTATAGAAATGCAACAGATTTCTGTGTATTAAGTTTGTAACCTGCAACTTTACCAAAGTCATTGATGAGTTCTAGTAGTTTCCTGGTAGTATCTTTAGTATCTTCTATGTAAAGTATCATGTTATCTGCAAATAGTGATAGTTTAACTTCTTCTTTTTCAATTTGGATTCCCTTTATTTCTTTTTCTTCTCTTATTACTGTAGCTAGGACTTCCAAAACTATGTTGAGTAAAAGTGGTGAAAGTGGACATCCTTGTCTTGCTTCGGATCTTAGAGGGAATGCTTCCAGCTTTTCACCATTGAGTATGATGCTAGATGTAGGTTTGTCATGTATAGCCTTTGTTATGTTGAGGTATGTAGACTCTATGCCCATTTTCTGGAGAGTTTTTTAATTATAAATGGGTGCTGGATTTTGTCAAAAGCTTTTTCTGCATCTATTGAGATGATCATATGGTTTTTATTCTTCAGTGTTCTGATGTACTGTATCACATTGATTGATTTGCAGATGTTGAAAAATCCGTGCATCCCTGGGATGAATCCCACTTGATCATGGTATATGATCTTTTTAATGTATTGTTGGATATGGATTGATAGTATTTTGTTGAGGATTTTTGCATCTATTCATCAGTGATATTGGCCTGTAATTTTCTTTTTTGTGGTATCTTTGGCTTTGGTATCTGGTTGATGGTGGCCTCATAAAATGAATTGGGAAGTTTCTTCCCTCTGTGACTTTTTGGAAAAAGTTTCAGAAGTATAGGTGTTAACTCTTCTCTAATGTTTGATAAAATTCACCTGTGAAGCCATCAGGTCCTGGATTTTTGTTTGCTGGGAGGTTTTCAATCAGTTTCAATTTCAGTGCTTGTGATCAGTCTGTTCATATTTTCTATTTCTTCCTGGTTCCATCTAGGGAGATTGTACCTTCTAAGAATTTGTCCATTTCTTCCAAGTTGTCCATTTTATTGGCATACACTTGTTCATAGCAGTCTCTTGTGATCCTTGGAATTTCTGTAGGGTCAGTTGTAAATTCTCCATTTTCCTTTCTAATTTTACTGACTTGAGTCCTTTCCCTTTTTTTCTTGATGAATCTGGCTAAAAGTTTATCAATTTTGTTTATCTTTACAAACAACCAGCTTTTAGTTTCATTGATCTTTGCAATTGTTTTATTTGTCTCTGTTTCATTTATTTCTGCTCTGATTTTTATGATTTCCTTCCTTCTATTAACTTTAGGTTTTGTTTGTTCTTCTTTCTTTACTTGTTTCAGGTATAAGGCTAGGTTGTTTGTTGAGATTTTTCATGTTTCTTGAGGTAAGATTGTATTGCTGTAAAGTTTCTTCTTAGAATGACTTTAGCTGCATCCCATAAGTTTTGGACTATTGTACGTTCATTTTCATTTGTCTCTAGATTTTTTTTATTTCTTCTGTGATTCAATAGTTGTTTAGTAGCATATTGTTTAGCTGCCATGAGTGTGTTTCTTCGAGTTTTTTCTTGTAGTTTATTTCTAATCTCATCTCATTGTGATCAGAAAAGTTGATATGATTTCCATTTTCATAATTTACCAAGGCTCACCTTGTGGCCCAGTATGTGGTCAATCCTGGAGAATATTACTGGTGCACTTGAGAAGAATGTGTAGTCTGCTGCTTTCGCATGGAAGTGAAGTGAAGTGAAAGTTACTCATTTGTGTCCAACTCACTGTAATCCCATGGACTATAGCCTGCCTGGCTCCTCTGTCCATGGGGGTTCTCCAGGAAAGGATACTGGAGTGGGTTGCCATGCCTTCCTCCAGGGAATCTTCCCAACCCAGGGATCAAACCCAGGTCTCCACATTTCAGGCAGATTCTTTGCAACCTGAGCCATGAGGGTAGACCAAGAATACTGGAGTGGGTAGACTGTCCCTTCTCCAGGGGATCTTCCTGACCCAGGAATTGAACCAGGGTCTTCTGCTTTGAAGGTGGATTCCTTACCAACTGAGCTTCTGGGGAAGCCCAACTTTTGCATGGAATACTCTATAAATATCAGTTAAGTCCAACTCATCTAAACTGTCATTTAAGGTCTATGTTTCCCTATTGATTTTACGTATGGATGATCTGTTCATTGATGAAAGTGGGGTATTAAAGTGCCCTACTATTATTGTGTTACTGTCAGTTTCTACCTTTATGTGTGTTAATATTTGCCTTACATATTGAGGTGCTCCTATGTTGGGTGCATATATATTTATAACTGTTGTATCTTCTTGAATTGAATCCTTGATCGTTATGTAGTGTCCTTCTGTCTCTTATAACAGTATTTGTTTTAAAGTCTTTTTTGTCTGATAGGAGTGTTGCTACTCCAGCTTTCTTATGATTTCCATTTGTATGAAATACCTTCTCACATTCCCTTACTTTCAGTCTGAAAGTGTCCATAGGTCTGAAGTGGGTCTTTTGTAGACAACATATATATAGGTCTTGTTTTTGTATCCACCTAGCCAGTCTATGTCTTTTGGTTGGTGCATTTAATCTATTTACATTTAAGGTAATTATTGATGTGTATGATCCTCTTGTGCAGATCATAAGGACTTATTATGACTGTGTGGATCATAATAAACTGTGGAAAGCTCTTAAAGACATGGGAATACCAGACCATTTTATCTGTCTCCTGAGAAACGTGTACATGGGTCAAGAAGTAACAGTTAAAACCCTGTATGGAACAACTGATTGGTTTGAGATTGAGAAGGAGTATGACAGGGCTGTCTGCTGTCACCCTGTTTGTTTAAGCTGTACACCGAGCACATCATGAGAAATGTCAGGCTTGATGAGTTACAGTCTGGAATCAAGATAGGTGGGAGAAACATCAACAACCTCAGATATGCATATAATACCACTCTAATGGCAGGAAATGAAGAGGAACTGAGGAGCCTCTTGATGAGGGTGAAGGAGGAGAGTAAAAGAGCCGGCTTAAAACTAAATATTAAAAAAACTAAGATCATGGCATCTTGCCCCATTACTTCATGTCAAATAGAGGGGTAAAAGGTAGAAGTAGTGACAGATTTTGGAACTGGAGGATTCAACCTGCCTGACTTCAGGCTCTACTATAAAGCCACAATCATCAAGACAGTATGGTACTGGCACAAAGACAGAAATATAGATCAATGAAACAAAATAGAAAGCCCAGAGATAAATCCACACACATATGGACACCTTATCTTTGACAAAGGAGGCAAGAATATACAATGGATTAAAGACAATCTCTTTTAACAAGTGGTGCTGGGAAAACTGGTCAACCACTTGTAAAAGAATGAAACTAGAGCACTTTCTAACACCATATACAAAAATAAACTCAAAATGGATTAAAGATCTAAATGTAAGACCAGAAACTATAAAACTCCTAGAGGAGAACATAGGCAAAACACTCTATGACATACATCACAGCAGGATCCTCTATGACCCACCTCCCAGAATATTGGAAATAAAAGCAAAAATAAACAAATGGGACCTAATTAAACTTAAAAGCTTCTGCACAACAAAGGAAACTATAAGCAAGGTGAAAAGACAGCCTTCAGAATGGGAGAAAATAATAGCAAATTAAGCA